>NW_016107468.1:3070808-3107868 GCF_001604975.1 Cebus imitator
CTGCAACCTCTGCCTCTCGGGTTCAAGCGATTCTCCTGCCTCAGCCTCCCGAGTAACTGGGATTACAGGAACCCACCACCATTCCTAGCTAATTTTTGTATTTTTAGTAGAGACAGGGAGGGTTTCATAATGTTGGCCAGGCTGGTCTTGAACTCCTGACCTCGTGATCCACCCACCTTGGCCTCCCAAAGTGCTGAGATTACAGGCATTAGACACCACACCTGGCCTTGATCTCTTTTTTTAAACCTTGTCCCTCTTATCTTCATTTAGATTCCATATGTATATCATTATGTACATTAAGTATGTTTTAATAAACTGCTTCAATTCTTTTGCCTTTAGGAACAGTAACATTTATTTATGTTTTCTTTCTTTGCTTATTGGCTAACGTGCTCATGAGAGGAGGGGATGTGGCCAAACAGTAATCAGGCTACCAGATAGAAAGATAAGAAAACTTTACAAAAGGTTAGCCTCTGAATAATAACTAGGAACTGGTGGTTAAAAGTGAAGAAAAAAAAAAGAAAATATCTTGTCATTGAAAGTGATATGAAGGCCAAGCACTGCTCCTCAGTCTAAGACATCCATGTTTACAACTGAGTTGTCTACAGTGGAAATTTCATGGCTACATTATGGCCTAAAGCCAGTCCCCCCAGACTGTCGTCATCCCTTGGTTTTAGGATGCAAAAATATGAGTTTTTTTTTTTTAATGGACACTGAATGTAATCTAGTTATTAGGAATGATTTTTATGCCAGTTGTACATGATGGCAAGGGCTTCTGTTTTTTAAAAACCAGCTTTGTTAAGGTATAATTTACATTCCAGTAAACTATACAAACAATGTACAATTTGATGAGTTTTGACATGTGTATATACCCATGAAGGTATTGCTGCACTCAAGACAGTGAACATGTTCATCACCTTAAAAGTTTCCTTATGTCCATTTATAATCCCTTCTTCCTATTTCTCCCAGGAACCCATTAGCCTGTTTGCTAATGCAATCAATTAGTTCATGTTTCCTAGGATTTTATATAAATGGAATCATACAGAATATAATCTTTTCTGTCTGATTTCTTTCACTTGGCATACTTATTTTGAGCTGTATTCATGTCACCTGTACCAGGAGGTTATCTCTTTTTATTGCTGAGTAGTAGTCCATTGAATGGTTACAACCACAGTTTGTTTATCCATTCACCTATTGATGTACATTTGGGTTGTTTGCAGTTTTAGAAGCATTGCACATCTGCTAGGAGCATTCATGTGTAGCTCTTTATGTAGACATGCACTTTAATATCTCTTAGGCAAATACCTAGGAGTAGAATGGCTAGATCATATGGTTGGTGTACTCAGAACTTTTAAAGAAACCACCAAACTGTCTACCAAAGTGGTTGTACTATTTCATATTCTTACCAGTAGTATATGTATGAGTGTCCTCTGCATCCTTGCCCATTCTTGGTAGAGTCATTCTTTTTTATTTCAGCCATGTTATGTGTATGTAGTGGTATCTCATTGTGGTTTTAAGTTCTGTTTCCCTAATGACTACTGATGTTAAGAATCTTTTTATGGATTCATTCACTTCCCAGACAGATATCTTCTTTAGCAAAGTATTTGTTTGAATATTTTGTCTATTTAAAAAATTGGGTTGTTTCCTTTTGTAGTTTTGGGAATTTTTTTTTTTTTTCCAGATGGAGTCTCAGTCTGTCGCCCAGGCTGGTGTGCAGTGGCGCAATCTCAGCTTATTGCAACCTCCACCTCCTGGGTTCAAGCGATTCTCCTGCTCAGCCTCCCGAGTAGCTGGGACTACAGGCACATACCACCACGCCTGGCTAATTTTTTGTATTTTAATATAAGAGATAGGGTTTTGCCATGTTGGCCAGTCTGGTCTTGAACTCCTCACCTCAGGCAGTCTACCCGATCTACCTGCCTCGACCTCCCAAAGTGCTGGGATTACAGGTGTGAGCCACTGCACCTGACCTGATAATTTATTATATTAATATTTTCTGTATACAAAACTTATCAGATGTACACTTTTAAAGTATTTTTTCATTCTGTGGATTGTCTATTTATGTATTTTTTTACTCTCTTGGTAACTCACATAATGGTCACTTGGTTTTCTCAACAGTGCCTTTTGAAGAGCAAAATTTTAATTATTGGCGAAGTATAATTTATCAATTTATTCTTTTATGGATTATGCCTTTGGTATCATACCTAAGAAATCTTGGCCTAACCCAAGATTACGTGAGTTTTCTCTTAGAAGTTTTATGGTTTTAGATTTTACATTTAGGTTTATAATAAAGTTTGTGTTAGTTTTTTTTCTGTTTATATTCAATTATGGATGAAAATTAATTTTGCACATGAGTAGCTATTTTATCACCATTTTTTAAAAAGACTTATTTCTCTGTTGAATAGCTTTTATCTGAAAATCAGTTGTTGATTTATGTGTGGGTCTCTTTCTGGACTATTCTGTTCCTTTGATTTGTTTTTCTATCTTTATGCCAATACAGAGATGCAGTTTTAATATGGTGTGAAAGATGGCAGTACAGAGCACCTAATTTGCTCCTCCTCTAACCTACTTTACTATAATAGTTCATTGATTTGCCTGTTTACCTGTATAAGCAGCCTGAGTTTAGGAATTCTTTCTCAGATATTTCCAACAGATGGCAACATGTATGCACATAGTAGGTATTTTGATATTTGTTTTTAGAAAATGTGAACCTTAGGGATTAATGTTTGAATGCCATCCTGGGTGCTTTGTAAATTCCTACACATAGTAGTCTTCTCTACTTTCTAAAAGTTTTGGCTCTGAAAATCTGTTCATAAAGTCCATTTGCTTAAAAGCCCAAAGTAGGAGACTGGTGTGAACATATCTATGTAGAGTTTGTAGTTTTCTAATTTTTCATTTCTTATCACTGGAGACTCATTATTGGTAGAATCAGTGTTTGTAAAACCATTCAAAAACAAGTACAAATGGTATACAATAAACCATTTCGACTTGACAGATCGAAATGACAGCACACACTCATTATGTAATTTGATGGGGACAGGCAAAGCACTTTTTTCTTTTTTTTCTGACTTCTTTGTTATTTTCTTTAAGGTCCTAAGATCAGATAACTAACAAAAGAGGTTCTGTTTAAATTGCAAGCCCCTCTCACACATATACACACATACGGGCACATGCAGACACATATACCACAAATGCTTTGTAAGTGATGGACTACCCTCAGGTTAGTTTGCTTGGAAAAATCAGATGCAGACTTTCTATAACCCACTTCATGCAAGGCAGAAAAATTGTGCCTCATTTTCTATTGTCTCTGGCTTCATCTGTAATCAGCAAATGGAGCCCTGCAGCCTACATAGTGTTTCATCTGCAATTTGTTACTCTCCCTTAGTTTGCACAACACTGAACCATCTCATTTTGAAATTCAAGAGTGGCGAGGAGGCCTTTGGTGGAAGATTGTAATTTGGGAGAAGGGAAAGTCAAGAGCAAGATCGGCTATTTTGAAGAAGGCTGGGTGTTGAAGGAAATTGCCTTTGTCAGTCTCTGAACCTCTCTACTTATGTGCTGCTGTGACCCTGCCCTCCATTGCCACTGACCTAAAAATCACATAATTTCAACTATTCTCAAAACCTATTCACATCTGCTGTGTGCATGACTTGTACACTTACCCCCTCTATTTCCAGCCAATATGTCTAAATCTTTTTGCCTCTCGGCCAGCCTCCTGTTGGTGGCTTCCTGGCTTTTCTGCTTTCTTTCCTGCTTCTTCTGTGATTGTCAAATGAATGCCTTAAAGCATTTTTTTCCAGATTTCTTTCTTATCCTTCTGCCCTCCTGCCTTTCTCTCCTAGTGCTTGTGTAGGGGAGGCAGTTTTTTATCTTTACCCTGTTAGGGTCTCTGACTGAGCCTGAGTATTAAATTGATGTAAGTAGTTAAACAGAAGAAAAGCATATGGATTTTTACATGCATAAGGGAGCCCCCATAGGAAAATGAAGATCCAAAGAAGTGGCAAATCTTAAATGCTTATTTAGTAGGTTGAACAGAGGGGCAGTTGTGGAAATGTAACTAAAACAAGTGGTAAGGCTAAAGAAAGATAAGAGTTAATTTGATAAGATCTGTTGGTACAGATTTTTCTGTCTGGACACCCTATCTCTGGAAACGGGAAAATTTCTTCTTTCCTACTATAGGGAGATCATCTTTCACATGGGAGTTTTCTCTCATGTCAGGTCTTTCTTGTCAGGATGTTTCTTTTCTTCTGTTGCTTTTGTATATGTTGTTTTTCAAGTGCCTTTAGCTTAAAATAATCCTTAGGCCTAAGTAGCATGTTTCGGGGTGGCATATTCAGCCACTCTTCTCCATTCATTTGCTAATGCTTTCTTTGCAGAATATGGGGTACAGTCGTCTTATTTTCAAAAAATTCTGCAGGTAGTACTGATGGACAGTTTCTCTTGTGACCCACTAGCCTAGATCCTGGTAGATGAATGAATCAGCAGACCTTTGAAAATTGACATTCATTGATCCCCAAAAGTTATTTTATATACCAGATAATTTTCCTCCCCATATTATAGCAATACTAGAGATTGCCCAGTTTTCTTTGAGGAAATTCTTAAATTAGTGCTACTGGTTGGTTGGTGGTAAAGGAAAGTATTGATGGGTAGATATATATATACACACACTTACACATGCATGTAGCCATGTACACCACTCTTGTGAATGTTGATAAGATGATTAGTTTATGATTAATCTTTATTTTTGATTCTTAATGCTTATAATGGATAATCATTTTCATTTTCCCCCAAGGCAGTCAATGAAAAAAAATCAAATGATTATTTTATTTTATACATAGTAAGCAGTCAGTACATATTTATAAAGGGAATGAACAAACAGTGGTCTGGTTTATTCAGGATTTGTACCAAAATGTCTGTATAGTAATTTACAAATAAAGATCTATCTTTGAAAAAAATAAAGATAATCTCTAGTCATTAAAAATATAAACCTCTTACATAATAATAAATTTTTATAGACTCATCATTTCCTCTTACCTCTTCAGCCACCACCTCTAGACATACTTTGATTCTCTCTCTCTTCTTCCCTCCCCCAGAATGGAAAATCTCAATATTAATTGGAGCTAAGATGATTGTACTACTGCTGCTAATACTTCAGCAGATCTCTTACAAGCTAATGTCACGGCATGGGGTCCATTTGCTCTGTGTAGCTATTCTGCAGTGCAGTGAGAATTCCTTGATTAATATGCTACATGAAAATAAAATGGATTTGGAAAAAATTATAACATACTCTCATAAATATTAATTCACATTTGTATGGAATTGCACATAATTTTCAATATACTTTGGAAGCACCTTCAGTATGAAGGATTTGGTCTCCAAAGATAAAGCCATGATTTTTTTTAAAAGCATAGTGTATACATTATTATGTATCATTTGTTTATTAATCTGATACTCTACATGCATATGATGCAGAGCAGTAGGTGGGTTGTGTGACAAAGGAGTTTTTTACCCTGTGGGGAGTTTTTATATTACACTTAGAAGTGGTGCAATTTACTCACATTATATAGAAGCAGCTCATGATGGAATTCACCTGGCTCCTTCTGCTAGTGTTGCCATTATTCCTGAGTGTCTTTTTATGGCAGCTATTTTGGTTAAATGTGAGACTAAACAGAGAACATTTTTGAGCTGAGAACATTTTTAGCTGATGCTTGGCATAGCTAACTGAGGTTGGGGACACTGGACACAGGAATTCAATTCAGCAGCCATTCATTGAACATTTACTATGTGTTAGGCATAGCATGCAAGGTCTAGGGTGTGAAATTAGTGGCCATGTGTGCTTGCTTTGATCCCTACTTGTCCCCTAAAACACTTTTCACCACATTCTCATTGCCTCAGGAGAGCTACCTTTCTGATGGTAGAGGGTTAATCATCTGTAGTGGTAGCAGCCAGAAGCTAGACCAGAAGCCACTTACTTGCCTTGAAGAGTGTTATCTTTGATATCTTCTTGCTCTAAGGATAAGGCCTTTCCCCTTTTCTGGGATTTCTTGCTGTTTGCTGTGATCCTTTGTGTATAGCAGCACTGTGTGCTAGATTCCTTGATTTCCTTCTTCTATCACCTTTTCTAGCTTACTGCACTGTATATTACAGACAGCTTAGGCTATTTAAAGATCAGTATTGTGCTTTATAGGTTTGGATGTTTTAACTAGTTGACTCCTTGATTTATGTATTTATTGACCAATATATTGACCACCTACTATTCACCTGGCTTATGTGAAGCACTTATGTGAAGCACTGGGGTTACTGATATGAACTACTTAGTCCCTGCCCTCTTTCACATTCTTTCAAGAGATTATGTACCCAGCTGCCTCAAGGCCTTTGCACAAGCTGTTCTCTCCGTTCAGCGTTTCAGATCTAGGTCATATGGCAGTCATTTTCTCAGTTCTAACCCTCTACTTGGGACTAGATCATTTCCCTTAGTGTTAGCACCCTCAGCCTATCCTATAGCACTGTTAGCTCAGTTTGTAATAATATGTTTTTGTGATTTGATTAGTATTTGTCCTGTAAATTCTAGGCTCTATGAGGGTGGTGACGTTTCCTCCCACTGTCCTAAATATAGGTCAGTGCCGTTTTTACTTGGCATATACTGGGCAAAGGAAACATATTTGTTGGATGAGTGAAGGCCTGAGAACAGAGTGCTTTGCATTATAAGAAGGGTCTCCCTGAATGGGCAACACTGTTAAGAGTTGTTGAACTAGAAAAGGGAAGAGTGTGTAAGGGAGGTCTTTTGAGGCCAAGGCAAATCAGTATAAAGGCCTGCCTTAGTTTGTCCAGGCTGCTGTAGCAAAATGTAATGAACTGGGTAGCTTATGAACAAAAGCATTTATTTCTCACAGTTCTGGAGGCTGGGAAGTCTAAGGTTAAGGCACCAACAGATTCTGTGTCTGGTGAGAGCTTGTTCCTTATGGATGGTGCCTGTTCTCACATGTTGGAGGGACAAACACACTCCCTTGGCCCCTTTATAAGGGCACTAACCCCCTTTAAAACGCTCATGATCCAATCAACTCCCAAAGGCCCCCATCTCCTAAATGGGGATTAGGAAGGATTTCAACATACAAATTTTGGGGAAAGCTGGGTGTGGTGGCTCATGCCTGTAATCCCAGCACTTTGGGAGGCCAAGGCAGTGGATCATCTGAGGTCAGGAGATCGAGACCAGCCTAACCAACATGGTGAAAGCCTACCTCTACTAAAAATACAAAAAAAAATTAGCTGGGTGTGGTGGTGGGCATCTATATATATTTGACCAAGTTCTGAAAGGCTGAACAGAGAAAACAGCTAATGCAAAGGCCAGCTACTCAGGAGGCTGATGGAGGAGAATTGCTTGAACCCGGGAGGCAGAGGTTGTAGTGAGCTGAGGTCATGCCATTGTACTCCAGCCTGCACAACGAGAGTGAAACTCTGTCTCAAAAACTTATAATTTGGGAAGACAGAAACATTCAGATCATAAAAGCCCCAAAACCTCAAACTAATAGGCCTGGCTGATTTAGGGAGAGACGTCAGGGAGCACCATGCATGTAAAGTTGGGAGTGCTGGGATACTGGGAAGCAGTTACCTTGAGAAAAGTGGATGTGGAAGGGAGGAAAGAGAGTGGTATTTTGAGGAGAAGTGAGTAAAAGGAAATTTTTATTTTGGTTTTATTTTTAAATGTACATTTAGATAGTAAAAAATAATTTAATTGTTCATTTAAAAATAACTGAAAGAATATAATTGGATTGTTTGCAATACAAAGGATACATGTTTGAGGTAATGGATACCCCATTTACCCTGATATGATTATTACGCATTGCTTGCTTGTATCAAAACATCTCATGTAAGCCATAACTGTATAGGCGTACTATGTACCCTAGAAATTAAAAATTTTTTAAAAAGTACATTTAGAACTGCAGAAACTGAGGAACTGTAGTGAGGCTTCATGAAGGAGGACCGTCTCTGTTAAGAGGATTAGATCCCCTAGTTTTTATATAACGGAGTGCCAAAAACATTTTCATTTTATTGCTTAGTGTGGGCATCATTTCTCACATATCAGAGGACGTTTGCGTGTATGTGGTTTGTTTGATGTTCTGAGAGCCCATTTTGCACATGGTCTCAGAGTTGCAGCGACTTACTCCACGTCTCCTAATGAATAATGTCAGTGCCTGGACACTAAAAGCCAAGGTCTTTTGCAGCCTTGGTGTGTACTGAGCTTCCTGTAGGCACAGAACTCTCTATCAGGTCATGTGGCCTGAAATGCTCACCTGTAGTTTCTACAGATGCAGTTCCCCAGTCAAGGACATTGATTTCTCATTTCCTACCCACCTCTGCATCCCCAGCCACACACAAGAATAAATAAAAACTTGCTGTTGATCTTGGTGATAATATTGTTGTTACATTTTGAAAAGAAAATGGAAATAAAGGATGCTTAGAGGAACATGTGGTAAAAATATAATGCATTGAGGAAACATTTTAATCATATGAATATATATATATTTATATATATATAAATATATATATATATATTTGTGATGGCATTAAGGATTCAGGAAAATTGAGAGCCATGTTTCTTAGTTTTAGGTCTTCTCATATCCCACTTTCCTATCCCCCTCCCACTTTGCAGTAATACTCTTTAATATTTAGCCTATATTTGGGGCGTGACCCTAGATACCTTTGTAACCACCACTTCCCTTTTCCTGTCTTCTTTTCTACAGAAAGATGTAGCACTTAAGCCTCAGGAACGTGTGGAGAAACGCCAGACGCCCCTGACCAAGAAGAAACGAGAAGCACTTACCAATGGCTTGTCCTTTCATTCAAAGAAGAGCAGACTCAGCCACCCACACCACTACAGCTCAGATCGAGAAAATGACCGCAATCTCTGCCAACACCTCGGGAAGAGAAAGAAAATGCCGAAGGCACTCAGACAGGTGAGGAAGCTTGGGTTCGCTCTTTCCTGTGGTTGCAAAATCTATTCCTTAGGTGCTTCCTCCTCTGTGGTTCTTCCTAACAGGTGGAGAAGATGTCCTTGATGGGATGCTGAAGTGGTTGTCACACAAAGCTGTGTGTGTACTTTTAAAAGAATCTGAAACCCAATCTCAGTGCTTTTTATGAGGATTCGAAACTTCAGCATGGTGCCCTTTCAGTCAGATGTGTTCTATTTAACAAAGCTTGATGCTAGTGTTACTGGTATTGAGGGCAGACTGGTCTTAATAGTTGTCAAGATGGACTGGCTTGTAGGCGAGAGATCTTTGCAATTAGGACAAATGGAACAGGTGGATTTTGTCACATACATTGTGCATCTCATGCTTCTGAGGTGCTAAAATGATTTCCGGAGTGTGAGAAGTGCCTTGCATAAGATTTATATTTTCCAGGGAAGCTCAGATATTGTGGCATCTGGGAGAGCAATGGCAAAGAAATGAATCTGCCTTTTGGTGTCTTAGTTGTTCTCTATAGGTATGATTCAAGACTATCTTTGTGATCTGTTGGTTGTATAAACGTCTGATAGTGAGGCTTACTGGCCTGTTAATAATTAGGTTTCAATCATCCACAAGAAAGTATAGCTCTTGGCACTTGGGGAGCCTTTCTGCCTGTGGAAATCCCCACAGGAGATGGATTAATAATGAGATACGAAGTTGTTTATAGCAATTTTTCTGCACAAATCCAGAGGCTTTAGTGCCTGTGTCCTGGGTGTGTTTTATTTATTTTTGGCAGGACCATTGGGTAGGACTGACTATCACCAAAGAAAGCAGAGTGTAAGGTAGTGTGGTTTACAGAGCAGGTGCTGCTAATTAGAAGTGGAACAGGTAATTTTTGGTTTGCAGATGTTTCTCTGCAGAGACAGGGAGATTTGGGATCAAATAAGACAGTGGTTCCCAAACCTCACAGATCTTTAGAATCATACAGTGAGTGCCACTAAACCCAAATTTCTGGTCACTCTTTAGGACCTGATGAAATTTGCAGTTTTAGGAAACTTCCTATTTGAACACAGTCAGCCTGGCTGGAAGTCACTCTTAAAAACAATCAAGAGTGTATTTGGGTGATGGTGTTAAGTTAAAAGATTGGAAAGATTGAAAGTCTCAGTCAGATGCAGTGGACAGTTTGGTGTCAGGATTCTGCCTCATACGTAGTGAAGAATATAACCCTGTAAAACATCTGGGGTGATGGGTTTCAGATGGACCCAGAAGGCTTCCAAGGTAATGCCCCAAATCTGACAACCAGCTCAGTGTTTCTAAAGCTACACTTGTGTCCTGAAATGCCAGACTGGAGTTATAATAGTAATTATTAATGTTTACCTAATGCATTCCATGCTACATTCAGTGAGGGCATTTTTATAGTATAACCTGTAATTTGTACAACAACACTGCCTAGTAGGTAATATCATGGTTACTTAACAACTAGGGCTCAAAGAGATAAAGTGACCTGTCTGAGGCCTTGGAAATGAGGGAAAGAGCCAAGGTTTAGACCCACATCTCTCTGGTTCCATGGCTTGCTCTGTTTTCCATATTTACATGAAGTTTCATTTACTTTTTTCTTGATAGGGAGCTGGGGACAGGGAGGAAAGGCTAGGTTCTATGAAAGGTGATGTTCCTGTGGTATTTGTGACTCCTAACTCATGCTCCTCTGTGTGAGATACCTGAGAAAAGTAATTAATCTCAAGTGTGGAGAGATTGCAATGTAACCACACCCACTACCTTATGCCTTCCCTCCCACCAGGGTAAGAAGGAAGGCTTCTTACTGAGTTAACACCAAGCTGTGGATCCTCATCCTTGAACCTCTTTCTTCTAGACATGATCTGACTTTTCTATTATGTGTCCTTGAAATTATTCTTTCTAATTCTTTCTGCTCTTTAAGACTTTCAAGGTCCTCTGGCGACAGAGTTTTATGATTGAAAAAGAAGGCTAGGGCTTATGCATCATAAATTTGAGTAGCTTTTGGATTTCATGGCCAACTTTCTGGTACTAATGGTATTTGAAATCAAAACTATCTTTGTTTTAGTTAACATATTTGAAAAGCAAGTATTTTGACTTTTAATGAGTCATGGAGAAGGAAAGCATGAATTGTATCTTTGGCCCTATGTAAAACTTCCAAAAACAAGGAGTATTTTATCTTAAGCGTTGATGCCAAAATATACTATCCAATCAAATGTTATATTTCTATTAAGAAGGAATGCAGTGGTGGGGCGTGGTGGCTCACACCTGTAATTCCAGCACTTTGAGAGGCAGGTGGGCAGATCATGAGGTCAAGAGATTGAGAACATCCTGGCCACCACAGTGAAACCCCGTCTCTACTAACAAATACAAAAATTACTTGGGTGTGGTGGCGCGCACGCCTGTAGTCCCAGCTACTTGGGAGGCTGATGCAGGAGCATTGCTTGAACTCTGGAGGCGGGGGTTGCAGTGAGCTAAGCTCACACCACTGCACTCCAACCTGGCGACGGAGCAAGACTGTCTCAAAAGAAAAAGAAAAAAGGTATGTAGAAGATGATAATGGAAATAAGGCCATAAAATTTTCATTTTTAATATTCTTAGAATCACTTGTGCTGTTATGAAATCCCAAACAAGTCACTGTCTGTTAACTGCTTATCTGGAAAATGAAGGATTTGGACCTGAATGTTTCTTAGGCTCCTCCCTCTGGTTTCCATAGTTCTTTAAATTTATGAATAACACAAATACAGTGTTGTAGAGGTCTGTAACAGAGTCTGTAGGTCTGAAGGGAATGCTGTTTTGGAGTCAGTGTGTAACTTACAGGCTCTGTGAAGACATTTATTTATTTTTAATGTTTTTTTTTTTTCCTTAAAAATTTTGTTTTCATGTGATATGAAGACATTTAAAGGAAAGGGGTTAGATGGATTTGTCATAGGGGGAGTGGTGTGGTCCATTGTGTATCAGCCCCGACAAGTACCTTCTGTTATGTGATCATTGGTAAAAGGTGACACATGAGTGTTTAATGACCACAGGAGATGTTCAAAAACCTTGTCTGAAGAATAGTTGAGATTGCCTTCCTATCATCCTAGATGCCTGTAACTATCACAATTACTTTATCTCTGCCTTTGCCTCTTATCAGGTAAGGAAACTGAATCGACCATCTCAGCTGGGAGGGGACCTTGAGATGAAAGTGAGCTTTGAGGAGCATTTCTAGATTAATGGATTGTCATTTAGTGCTTCTTATTGAGAACTACAGATGAAATAGGGAAGAGGTGAGAACTTTAGTCTTTATTTCTGGCTTGGTGAGACTGAATTAAGTTTGCATCTTATTAGGAAATGGTACTTCCTGAGCAGACAACTTAATGCACAGCTTTCCTGTAATTATGGGAAGATGTTACTCTTTAGTAGAGAGGAAATAATAGTTCTTTTTTTGTTTTTTTTTTTTTTTTTTTTTTTTTTGAGAATCCATTGAAGGCAACTAATCTTTTTACTCTGAGAGTGTAATTATAATACTTGTATAGGAAAGATGTATCGCTCCAAAACCAAACTGCTTATTCCTTCTTTGCCTGGTTATAAAACTCAAATTCTTGTGATATTTTTCCATACTGCCGAAAGAAAGCTTTTAAACTGACGCTTATTTGTTGGATTATGTTTTTAAGTATAAATACATACTGACTTAAAAGATGCTGAGGTGGCATCTGTCTTGCAAAACGGTTGCACTTTTAGATGTGACAAATTTGAATACTCTTCTTCTCAAAGGGTTAAAATGATAATGAAGAAAATAATAAGTTACCCTTTATACAAAATAGCACGTTTTTCTGACCTCTGTAAATGATTTGTTCATGATGTAAGCACTTAGACATGATATACAGTTTTATCATTTATTTATAAGGACGTGGCACATTTTTTCTTTCTCAATGGAAATTTAGGGGTGGGAAAAGCAAAAGAGCTTGTATAGGTCCTCTCCTTAAGGAGCTTTATTCTCTAACTGGGAGACTAAGTCTCAATGAAACCACTGAGGAGCACAAGGAAGTCACATGTTGTTAAACCTATAAGCCAAATTATAACTTCCTGAGAAGCACTTTGGGAAATCTTAGCCCTTCTTAGGGCATTGAGTTTAGTTTTCTTTCAGTATATCTAACTTCTAGACCATAGGGAATGCTTTAAAAATTTAGGACTTTGTAGTTTAAAACACACAGAGAGAGCAAAAGGGCTTTAAAAATAGAGTAGCAATGATGAAAAGTTGATGAGCATTCAGAGAACTCTCAGATTTGGCTCTGACTGGATTTCTGAATCTCCATTTAGTCCATTAGTCTATCCTTTCTCTGTAGTATGAACTGAGCCAGAGGAAATAGGCTTAAGTGAGCTAAAAGGCATTTTTAGGTTATATGAACTGTTCTAACAGACACCAAGATGAATCATCAAAGTAAATCATGTGGTCTCCCTCCTTAACTGAATTTTAGGTACCGAAAGGTCATCATCTTAGGGCAGAATTTCCTGGAGAAAGAGACCACCTGTTGAGATTGCTTTAGTCACAGGAGAACATCATTTTAGAGGAAACTGGAGGAATTTGTGAATATTTCAGGAGCCTACTGGTAGACTTTAACCTTGCTAGGAATGATGGCTTATGTGGGAATGACTTATATGGTTTAAAAATCTTTATACAGGTTAATCTGGGTAGGTATTTCTTGTCAGGAATAAAAATTTGTTCTTCTCTCTTGGAAAATCTAGTATAGTAGGAGATTTATATTTGACATTGTAAACTGTGGACGCCAAAAGTGTCTACTGCTTTCTAGGGAGAAGGGAGGTCCATCCCAGTGCCAGATATTTAAAATTAGAGTGATTACTAGAACTCTGCATGGTGGTTGCATCTGCTTCGTGTATTGACCTTGCATGTTGGCCTTCCTTAGAGTAAATGATTGTGGTGGTTTAGTTTTTGTGGCCCAGGGGACTGAGCCATCTGATGTTTCCATCTGTCCTGATGGAGCAGTCTATCCCAGCCCATGCTCTTTACTGTTGAGAGTGGTTGCCACTAGAGGCTGGTCCCTGATTTCAGCACGACTTAGACTTACTCTTAATGTCTGAGGAGCTTTCTGTCAAATTTGTTACTAGTAGAAATTAACTTGCAAAGGAGGATTTATAATGGAAAATTTTGATTAAACAGATCCAGTTCAAGTCTCATTTCTGAAGACCTACTAATTAGTTTTGGATGGAAATCTAGGCCAGAAATCACACAGGTATTTATCCAGCTTAACTCTAGAGCCTACAGGTTTCTGGAAATCAGAGCATTTGAGACACTAATGTAATTTGGGATTTTACTTTCATAATGAAAAGACATGAACTTTGCTATATGCTCTTTTATACATACTTTTTTTTATAATGGTTAGATGTATGATGGTACTTTGAACTAGTATTTTTTTTTGAGACGGAGTTTCGCTCTTATTACCCAGGCTGGAGTACAATGGTGCAATCTTGGCTCACCGCAACCTCCGCCTCCTGGGTTCAAGCAATTCTTCTGCCTCAGCCTCCTGAGTAGCTGGGACTACAGGCGTGCGCCACCACGCCCAGCTAATTTCTGTATTTTTAGTAGAGACGGGGTTTCACCATGTGGACCAGGATGGTCTCAATCTCTTGGCCTCGTGATCTACCCACCTCGGCCTCCCAAAGTGCTGGGATTATAGGTGTGAACCACCGCGCCCGGCCTGAACTAGTATTAAGAAATGTCAGTTAAACCATTTTTACCTCATACTTCAAAATTTCAAGTTTAACCTGTTAGTTGGGATTTTATTTGCTTTCAGAAAATTGTATAGTTATATGAAGATTACAAGTTAAGGTATCAGATAAAATTCTTTATATTTTTTCCTTTTTATGAGCTTAAGTTGCATACTACTTTTTCCCCCTTGCCTAAAGTAGAGCAATAAGAAAAATCATAAGGAAAGATGAGGGGAATAAAAGAATGGTTTATGATCTCTCTTGGAATCTTGATTGACTTGAATAAGAATAAGATGCTATTAATTTTAACATAAGGTTATTGAGGAACCTCAATCTAGGCTTGTCTCTGTTCAGGAATTATTTGTGTATTATACTGGAAGTATTGGTTTATAACTGGGATTGGTAATCCTGGCATTAATATAATAATGAGTTATATGAAAGGTGTTTTGCTTTTGTTTTTGTTGCATCTTGAGCATTTGGAAACAGGTTTATTTTTTGCATTTTGGAGTTTTTCATTTTGTGTCTTCTGACTCTATACTTAGTTACTGTGAGCCCTGAATGTTGGGAATAGTGAGCATAAACACCACTTAACTTTAGTGAGATACATTTTTGGAATGTTGTGGTTAGTAATAATTTTATCCTAAATGACATTTGTAATTTTAAATGAAAACTTAGTAAAAATTGACTATAAAAAGGGCATAGCACAAGTAGTAGGCTTCTCTGGAGAGCCAGTGCCAATAGATGGATAAGGGGATTTATTAGGTGAATTTGTTCACATAATTATGGATGCTGAGAAGTCCCATAACAGGACCTGTGCAGGCTGGAGACCCTGGGATTCCCAGTATGGCCCAGACCAATTCTGAAGGCTTGAAACTGAGGTAGTCCTTGAGTCCAAAGCCTAGAGAGCCTAGAGTTTTGATGACCAAGGGCAGGAAAATATATCCCAGCTCCAGGAGAGAGAGAGACCATTTGGCCTTTCCTCTGTTTTTGTTTTATCTGGATCCCCAGCTGATTGCATGGTTCCTGCCCACATGGAGGGCAGATCCTCCCCCACTTATTTCACTCAGACTCACATGCCAATCTCCTCTGGAAACACCCTAAGAGACACACCCAAAGGTAATGCTTTACCAGTTCTCTAGGTGTTCTTTAATCTAGTCAAGTTGACACCTGAAATTAACCAAAAGTGCATTAGCTACCACCTCATAAAATAAAACCTGCAGAGAGAAAATAAGCCAAATGGGAAAAGGAACTGCAATGAAAAGAATGGACGGTAATTTAGCTGGGGTGATCCTGATGCCTATAGGAATTGTTCCATAAAACTGTGACCTTTTATGTTTCCCAAAGTAAGAAAATTTTATTTGTGTATGTGTGCATACAGAACTTTATTAAGGGCCATTTAAATCCCATATATAGTTAGAGGAGTTAAGACAGATAAAGCGATAAGAGTGATTCTCAACTCTGGCTCCCTTAAATTCCTACAATGTCAGTGATTGAAGAGAGAGGGAACACATCTTTCCTTCAATAAGGTCTAGCCAGTGCACTTTTGGTAGTTGATGAGGGTAGGACAGAGCTCCCTTTCTTTATTTAAAACTGCATTTTTGTGCTTATTAAATTTTACATTTTTCCCTCTTGTGATGATATAAAGTTATCTGCGTGTGGCCAGATCTCAGCTACAGAAAATGAAATAAGTCTCTATGCGTTCTGTGTTCTAATCTGTTCACAGCAGTCCCATCTCCACACAAGTCTGTACATGACAGGTAATGAGTGGGAAGTGGGAGGAGATGGGTGGCTGTGTGGTTTGCCGTGGTGGTGGTGGGGAGCTGAGCAGATGGTTGTGATAGCCACATGCTGCGTGATTCCCGTGGGAGTTGATGGTGGTGACAGGCGACTCACAATGTGCTATTTACAGTTTGGGTTTGCAGTCTTTCGGTGACATCTGAATGCTCTTTAGCAACTGCTTTCATTACTGCCTTTCGAGGAGCTGTTAATTGAAAATGAAATTGTGGGTGGGCTTTAAGACAGGCAGGCGCAGGCAATTCTGTGTGGTAAATGTTACTTGAGAACTGTTGGACGTCTTCGTGTGCAATTTGTCATTTGTTTTCTAAGACTGTAAAAGCCAAAGTTTCATTTGAAGATTCAGTTATATATACACATAGGCAGAGCTGAATGTCACACCTTGCCCAAAGGGTCAGATGTACAGTTATTGGGCCAGGTGCTGTGGTTCACACCTGTAATCCAAACACTTTGTGAGGCTAAGGTAGGAGGATTGGCTGAGCACGGAAATTCAAGACCTGCCTGGGCAACATGGTGAGTCCTGTCTCTAGAGAAGTAAAAAAATTAGCCGGGTGTGGTGATCCATGCCTGTGGTTCCAGTGTCTTGGGATGCTAAAGTGGGAGGATTGCGAGGGCCCAGGAAGTGAAAGCTGCAGTGATCCATGATCACTCCACTGCACTCCAGCCTAGGCAACAGAGCAGTGAGACCCTGTCTCAAAGAAAAAAAAAAATCACAAAACACTTATTTTTCTGGAAACCAACCTGGGGGAATGCTTGGCAACCCCAGCTGCCTGCTCATGGTTTGTCTTTGTGTGGTTCTCGAAATGTATACAACTGTGTGCGGTTCTTAAGTTAAATCTGCTGACATCTTGTAGTGTTCTCTGTGTTTATCACAGGACTTTATTCTCCTTTCTCCCTTTCTTCATATAGTTACTATGCAGGAGTAAATGGTTATTTGATCTCTTGAACTTTGGGTTATGGTTTTCTCTCAGTATCCAAGGCAGATTTCTTCTAGGACCTCCCCCACCCCGCCATCCCAGCCACGGATACTAAAAGCTGTGGATGAACAAGCTCCTTCTATAAAATGTTATAGTATTTTCATGTAACCAACACACATCTTTTACAAACTTTAAATCATCTTTATTTATAATACCTACCAAAATATAAAAGCTATGTAATTAGTTATTATGTTTCATTGTTTATGCAGTACTTACAAGAAAAAAAGCCTGTGCATGTTCAGTATATAAGCGACCATTGTAGGCCTAACCACATTTTTGATCTGCCATTGGTTGATTCCACAGAGGCAGAATCCATGGATACAGAGGGCTAACTGTATTATATTCAAGTTCTTGCATATAACTTTGCTGCTGCTGCTTTTTTTTTTTTTTTTTTAGACAGAGTCTTCCTCTGTCACCAGGCTGGAGTGCAGTGGCACGGTCTCTCCACCTCCTGGGTTCAAGCGGTTCTTCCACTTTAGCCTCCAGAGTAGCTGGGACCACAGGTGTTTGCTACCACACCCGGCTAATTTTTGTATTTTTAGTAGAGATGGGGTTTCACCATGCTGGCCAGGATGGTCTCTATCTCTTGACCTCGTGGTCCGCCCACCTCAGCCACCTCAAGTGCTGGGATTACGTGCATGAGCCACCGGGCCCAGCCATAACTTTGCTTCTTGTAAACCATTTCCTATAATACAACTCTGTTGAAGGCAGTTGGCGCCTGTAGGTAAACAAGAAAAGAAGAAAGAGAGAGGGTGGGTTTTATTGGTCTTTGACAATGGTTGTTGATCTTGATTGCCTTATGGCTGCCCCCAGCTGCAGGATTGTGATATGTTTCTCATCTTCAGAGTTGTTTGCTAAAGCATTAGTAGCATTACTGAAATGGTAGCTTTTGTAAATGTTTATATGTTGAATTGTTTTATTGCCCATAGCTTTGCACAGAAATCTTAGCTGAACAAGGAATGACCTCCCTCTTGGAAGTGTTGTTAACTCTCTTTTTAATTAAATATGAATATAGTTACAATATTGTGGCTTTTTTTTGCTTTTCCTTGAATATTTCAGGGAATACTATCTGGGACAAAGCCATGCTGAATTATACTGTTTGTTTGATTACTATTGCTCTTTGCCCTTAGAGAGCCCCTGAGGCTTGGGCTGAGGGGACCTCGATGACACACCCTTTGCCATACTTAACTCTCAGTCCCATTAGACTTGCTTTGCCACAGGAACCCAACTGCTTTAATGCATTTGAGCTGCTGCCGGGTCCTAATGATGTTTAAAAGAACCTGTCTTGGTATTCTAAAATGAACTCTGGAGCATTGCCTATTGATGTAAGTATTGATTTTATATAAGGCAGTTACAACAAAGTTCTTACACCGGCTCTGGGGCTTTTTATACCTCGGGATGTGCATCCTCACACTAGTGCTCACAAAGACACACACAGGAGCAGAAACCAAAATAGCTCACAAATGTGGGCAAGTCCTGTGGGGGCCCACCTGATATCTCTAAAGAGGCCTGATGAGCTGTGCCATGTGGCCTTCTGGAACACTGTACCTGCATTCATTGATCACAGCTCTGCAGAAGCTGTCACTTCTCCTGTGTACCTGCCTGCAGTGACGCTGATGTAGCAGGTCATTCTGTAATCACTGTTTGCACCTGGGTTTACTCAGGAAGTGCTTGTGTCATACATCTTGAAATCATGTAGTGCAAACCTAGACAGGTACTAATTGCTGGTAATGGTTCTGAGAGGGTGAGATTGGCTAAAATTAGATGGAGAAGCAATTAGCTACATTTTCTGAGTAGGAAACATACAGAATGTTTCTCAAAGGGTGATCTTTGGACCTCTATATTACAGCAACTGTGAATCTTTTGTTAAAATGCAGATTCCCAGGTAATCACCGTGGCATAGTCCCTTGGGTGGGAGTCAGGGTGTGGCAACAAGGAACTGGAGTTCCTTAGGTGACTCCAGTACAAGTGCTGCAAGAGCCATATTTTAAAATAAATAGAACTGTACTTATGTTTTATTTTCATTTAAAATTGCAATATTGTTAACAAAACAAGAATAATCTTAAAATTGTGAGAATACATCTTGTGGAAATTAATTTTAGCAATAATTGGATTATATTTTTGTTCTGTACATTTACTAATTGAGTTCTATTCCAAAATGTATTGGCAAGAAAGAAGTGTTTCTACCAGATGATATAGGTATTATATTACAAAAATGTGTTTTCAAAATAGCTTCTTTTTTGTAGTTGTTTACTAGAATGGACCTGATAGAATAATTGTATTCTAGTATTCTCTCCTTAGGCCCACTGGTTCCCTCAAATAATAGCTGTTTATAAAGATACTAACCGGAGTTTTTTATTTTTCATTTTTTTTAGGTTCTAATTTATTCCCTTCTGTTGACAATGATGATGGGCTCTTAAGGTTTATACATTTTTTGAACCCTTCAAATTACAAAAATTTGTGATATTTGGTATGGGGGGTCAGGTGTGAAAGAAATCTGAAAATATTGCCCATATCAGTGGAGACTAAAGGCCATTTTGTATTTTCTTCATTACCAGGAAAGCTTAAGTTTAATAAAAATATTATAATTGAATTTATGGTTTTGATTTCACAAATTCAAAAAGAAATATTTTTCTTTCTAAAGCCAATCTGAATAAAAATTCTCAGAAGAATTTTTGTTTAGCAGAACCTATTCTTAGGATTTAACAGTTGCCTGAGGTATGTCAACAGAAGGTAGCATTTCTTTTTTTTATATACTGCTATGAGGCCAAAAATGCTCTTTCCCTGGAGATTAGTGCAAAATGATCTACTGAACAGTTGCAAATGAAACTATCATATCATACATCATATGAGAAAGATTATTAATAATGACTTTTGATTTTAAAAAATGCTATCAGATTTCCTTAAGAAATAATGAGGATGATGAGAAAAGTAGTTGCTTTGAAATACAAAGCTGGATGGTAATGGGCCTGGGGTGCACTGCTGGAAGGTTGAATGGTACTTTTTGAAACTTGAGCAGCCCACTTGCATAATTTATCATTACCTGCCCCCTACCTCTCTCTACTTAATTCTGAATCTGTATTTCTCAGATAAACATGGTAGTAAGGAGGATAGGGAAAGGTTTTTAGGGATTGTGATTATATGGATGTTTTTGAAGAGGAATATATTGGTGTCATGGGATCCTTGGGATGTCACTTTGCCAGCTGGAAACCTCTGTAGCAGGGGCACCTTCTGCCTGAGTATTGCTTGTGCTCACTGGGCTTGTTCTGCCCAGTTGGCTGGGCAGGCTGTGCTTGACTCATGCTACCAGCCCAGATCCCAAACCTGCCAAGGGCCAGCCAGGCGAAAAGTGGCAAGGGGTGTGTGAGTGAGTGTATTAGTCTATTTGCATGCTGCTAATAAAGACATACCTGAGACTGGGCAGTTTACAAAAAAGAGGTTTAATGGACTTAAAGTTCCACATGGGTGGGGAGGCCTCACAATCATGGCGGAAGGCAATGAGGAGCAAGTCACATAAACGTGAATGGTGGCAGGCAAAGAGAGAGAATGCTTGTGCAAGGAAACTCCTGTTTTTATTTATTTATTTATTTATTTATTTATTTAGAGACAGAGTCTCGCTCTGTCGCACAGGCCGGAGTGCAGTGGCACAATCTCGGCTCACTGCAACCTCCACCTCCTGGATTCAAGCAATTCTCTTGCCTCAGCCTCCCAAGTAGCTGGGTCTACAGGCACCTGCCGTTATGCCTGGCTAATTTTTGTATTTTTAGTAGAGACGGGGTTTCACTCTGTTGGCTAGGCTGGTCTTGAACTCCTGACTTTGTGATCCGCCTGCCTCAACCTCCCAAAGTGATGGGATTACAGGCATGAGCCACTGCTCCCAGCCCAAAACTCCTGATTTAAAAACCATCAGATCTCATGAGACTTACTCACTATCATAAGAACAGCATGGGAAGGACCCCTATCATTCAATTACCTCTCACTGAGTTCTTCTTGCACTGAGTTCTTCTTGTGACATGTGGGAATTATGGGAGTTACAATTCAAGATGAGATTTGGGTGGGGACACAGCCAAACCTTATCAGTGAGTGAGCATAGGGTCTGGCCACTGTGCACAGCCAGGCATGCCAGCTGTTGCAGCAGGGTGGGCAGCTCTAGGTACTGGCATAGATGTCAGCTCCATGTGAAGCTGTGGCTAGACCAGATGTATAACGTGCATCTTTCACTGTGGGCATCCATGACTGGATGAGGGGAACGAGGTGGTACTCAGAAGTTTGTTGATGGCAGGAACCACAGAGCTCCAAAGAGGGTGTCATAGCCCTGGCTCAGGGATCCCCTAGATCTGGGCTCCCCGAAGGGCCACAGTTGTTCTCTCTTTCTCGTTAACTGCAAGGTGGAGAGCAGGGGGAGGGGTGTGTTTCAGACCTGTTTGTGTTAACAGCTCATCAGTGCCACCATTCAGCAGGTCTTGAGTTCTCATCCCAGGTCTAGGAAGAATGAAGTATAACAGAAAACTAGAGTGTGAGCAAGAGGGAGAGGAGCTTTATTTAAGCCACAGAACAGCTCCCGGGAAACCTGAAGTGGGTAACTCCATTTCACAGTCACTTCATCCCTATGAGTGTCCAGCTCTCAATGGAGAGGAGCCCAGCAGTGGGTAGCTCATTTCTGCAGCTAGTAGTCTGACATCTGTGTGAGTGTGGCTGAGTCTGGGATTTTTAATGGGCCCAGAAGGAAGGAAGTGCATATTGATTGGTCCATGGGCAGGCCTAGTAAAAGCACCTTCCAGTTGGCTGAATGGTCATCAATGAAGTCCTCACTCTGGGCAGCAGACTTCACCTGGAACTGGCAGCCTGGCCAGAAGACTTCAGACTATTTCAGGCTTGAAGGTGAGATTTCATTGGGGATCTGTCCCTTTCTGCCCTGGAGTTTGTTGCCTCATGCCATCAACATGCCATCTATTGCACTCAGGCTATTCATGCCAAGGGATGCCTGTAGGCCCATGCTGAGCTGCCTTTAGTCCTACCTTGGCCTCGCTCCTATGCTCACGGGCACCCAAAATCTGGAGGGGGCACCGAGGTGGCAGGTAGCTGGTGTGTCAGTGCCACCTGAGTGTGTGCGTGCCTGGCCAGGTCATGACAGCACTGAGGCTTATCCTCAGTTTTGCTCTGAAATCAGAGTGGGCTCCAGGTACAGGGAGAGGTCAGCCAGCAGGAGAAGACACTTCCAAGACTGCTGAGGCAGGGATACTTCCTGGGCCCCTGAGAGCTCAGGGATTCCCAGGTCTGGAGCCACAGCTAGGTGGCTGCATGTGTGCCCAGGAGTGTCAATCTCCCACTCTGTCAACTCAGTAGAGGGTGGAGCTCCTACCTATTCCTGGCCCCAGTCAACTCTGCAGAGCACATAGTCCTGGCTGCAGCCAGCATCTTGGCAGTGGCCGCTCCAGATGGGCTGCTGCTGCCATCATTGCGAACACGTAGGGAGTATATTAGGGCTGCCCCATGGTTCTCCAGATAGACTATGGAGACAAATTGACATAGTACAGTATTGGAAGGAAAGAACATGGAGTTTAAAAACCATTTTCATGGTCATTGTGCCCCTGCTCTTCTCTGCCCCCTTTCAAACTGAGCAGGCCCATATTTCTCCTTTCATCTCTTTCCTTGAGCCTACCTTCAGCTCTCTGGCTTTCGTTTTACTCTCTCCTTCTTTTTCTCTCAGTATCTTTTGCTTGCTTCTTGACCCAGCCAGTATTACATGGGAAATCACCTAAATCTGCTCTCAGAGTCACAAAATGCCTTTGCTTCCTGTTTCCTTGTTCCTTTTACAATACTGGTTCTTCTCACAAAACATTTAAATTTATCATCCCTAAATTAGTGCAGCAGTTTAGCTCATTGCTATTGTACACTCTGGTTTAAAAATTTTCAGTGAACATCCACAGCCATCTAAGTAAGATGAAGCCTCTCAGTATAGGACATTGTAGGTCCTGACTAATCCTGCTGCAACATACCTTCCAAGTTGCCTCTCCAGCTCTCTGTAAACACCAAGCTGCAACTACAACTGCTATTTGGATGAACCCTGTTTTCTCTCCACATTCCTATGCCTGTGCTTAGGCTGTTTTCTTTGTTTAGAATATTCTTCTTTGTCATATTTGTCTTCCAGTGACTAGTTCAGACCTACTTCTTCCTTGAAGCTTTTATGATCTTTTTCCTTATAAGTAATTGCATTGTCTTCACAACTCTCAAGATCCTTTGTTTATAACTTGGGTGACCCCAGAATTTATCACCTAATCTAGGACATTACTGAGAATGAAAGGGGGCACCATTAATAATTACCTTGGAACAATAAGCATAAATCAGGACTTCCTGAAAAACTGGGATCTATATAGTCACTCTGTAATTCACTTTTGGCCCTTTTCATATCATACTCTCTCTTGAGTTGGCTGTATACATATTCTTCTTTCCACTGAAATGTTGAGCTCCCTGAGGTCATCACTGTGTGACACATGCAAGGGACCTAGGCTTATGTAACATATAGGGAAATGACACCCTTAAAACCCACTGCTATCCTTTACTTGAGGATGCGCTCTAATATTTATACTTTCCATTCATGTCTCTTTTCCAGTCTCTTCTCCATATGTTAGCCAGAGTGATCTTTTAAAAACATACATTTCATAATTTTGTTTCCACAAGTAAATCCTCTCATTTGCTTCTCAGGGTATTCAAATAAAAAATCAGACCCCCATGATCTACAATGCATAGTTATCCAGTGCCCTGCTCCAGCTTCCGACCTTCTTCAGTTCCCTCCCACATGTCAAGTTCCTTTTTACCTTGGGTACCTTATGCTGTCCTCTTTGGGTGAAGCAGTTCCCCCTCTGCTTTTTGAATGATGAGATCCTTCTAGTCCTTTCAGCCTGAACTGAAATGTCATTTTTGAGAGGGGCTTTTCTCAACCATATGGTTTAACTCAGGACCTGCCATTTGTCCTTTTTAACTTCCTAACACCCCATTTATAATTACAGATTTTTCTTTCTATGTCCGTCCTTATGTCTGCACCTTCTGCTGCTCTTCAGGCTCTCCTGAGGAGAGGTATGACCGCCACCACAGTGTTTGTAGCACATTGCCTGGCACACAGAAGGTGACACTCAATAATTAAAGTTGAGTGGTTGAAATTTTGAATAATAATTACTTTTTCAATTGATGGCATTGCTAATTCCACATTCCTGTTACATTCTGACTTTAATTGGCTGCAAAAAAACTCACAAATAATCCAGACCACAACACAATAATATGACCTTTGTCTTCTCTCTCTGGGTATATGTAGTGTAAAATAAGGTACTGATCAGCACATGCTGCGCACCAAGCAAAAATTTATCCCAAGAAACCCCTGCCCCCGATGGACTGTGTCTGTTGTTCTCCCATGGAATGTAACAGCAGTTTGTTATCCCAGCATCCTAGCCTGTCAGGATGGTAGAATTGCTAGTGCAGCCAGAAAAAGCTGACCTAGGGAATCCATAGCCTTCCATTTTCTAGAGGTAATCCAAAAGAGACTAGACAAGCAGAAGGACAGAAAAGGAAGTTGGTGGGAGTGAGGTACAATTTACTGAGTACTTTTTTACATGCAAATATTTTCGTGGGGCTCTATTTTTTTTTTATCATAGGAGTACGAACTCTTTTTAGTATCAGTGCATGAATAGCATGTCTTTTCACTGAAAATTTATTGTCCCACATGCCCTCTGTCTAAAATGTTTTGATCTTAGAAAACAGTTTATTTCCTTTTAAAGTGGCCCAATTAATTCATTTTCCATATATTTGCTTATTCAGTAAACATTGACTGAGCATCGTTTGTGTGAAAAACTTATACAAGAAACTCTGACATACAGGGAGGACATGTTTAATGATAACTCTGCCCTTGATGTGTTTATGGCTTGCTAGATCCATTCTGACCCACCTATTGTAAAGAGTTCATGGAGAGCTCTTAACAACAAGTGAGGCTGAGACTGCCAGATTAAATGCAGTTCAAAGGGAGACAGGGATGAACATCTCCTAGAGAGTGAATACCTTCAGAGATACATATTAAATTTCTTTAAAATGGTTTCTTTCTTATTGTGCCATTTTTTCCTGATTTCCCTTCTGCCCTTTTAACAAAGTTTTGAGAAAAATGCTTTATTCTACTGAAAACATCGGGAAATGTTGGAAGTAGTATTTTGTTTATCAGTTTTCTAGGGTGCTTATTTTTACAAATAAAGGCTTAAATAAGGTTCCCACATTTTTCACTAAGGTGCATTTTACTGGGAATTACCCTGCCCATTGGTGTTATGCGTAGTATTTACAGATTATTAAAATCTCAGTGGCTCTCAAACTGCATGGACCAAGAAAATAGGTGTATTTCCTAGAAATAATTTTGCTGATAGACACCGACCCATCTGAAATGACTTACTCTTGGAACTCTTAGGACACGAAAGTCATATGTTTCTGTCTAGAGGTGGAACTGTTTATATTAAATAGAAATATCTTTCACTGTCTATCATTTTTATTTTCTTGAAGTAGATTATTTTTGATGCAAGCAGAGATTCAGAATTTGAATAGAACTTTATTTATTTATTTTTCCAGGTTGGAGTGCAGTGGCATGATCTTGGCTCACTGTAACCTCTACCTCCCGGGCTCAAGCAATACTCCCACCCCAGCCTCTTGAGTAGCTAGGACTACAGGTGCACATCACCACACCTAGCTAATTTTTGTAGAGATGGGGTTTTGCCATGTTGCCCAGTCTGGTCTCGAACTCTTGAGCTCAAGCAATTCTCTTGCCTTGGCCTCCCAAAGTGCTGGGATTTATAGGTATGAGCCATTGTGCCTGGCCCTTTGAATAAAAATTTAGACTTAGGTTTATATAGTGAGAATAGTGTTGGGAGATTAAACAATTAAGTGATCTCAGGAGTAGATTATAGAGCTGTTTCTAATTTACTATCAAGTTATTTTCTTCACGAAAGATAATTTATAAATGGCCATTTTGTTTATGGAAATCCTGTTTGTTAGAAAGTGTTGTAAATGGTAGTTTCCCAGGGAATTTCTCAAAATGCTATTTATTTAATAAGATTCACTCCTCCAAGGATACTACTCACTGTCCCTTGACATTCATTCATTAAATATTTATTGATCATGTACCACTATGGACAGACATAATTTTGGGTGCTTATATTAGTGAACAAAATAATGAATACATCTGCCCTAGTGGAAATTACATTCTCTTAGTATATTAAATTTTCTTAGTTGTATACAGCTTTTATATAAATGTTTAACTCAGACCTTTCTACTCACCTTCTACATTCATAAACGCAGCTCTTTGTCAGAGTTTTGTTGTCTGGATCATCCACAAACATTTCAAGCTCATCATATCTCACATTGAAGTCTGTAATGGTGGCCCCAAAATTGCTTTTCCTCCTCAGTTTCCTTCCTTAGTGTGTGCACCATCTGCTTAGCATCCAAGCCATAAATCTGTTCATACTAGGAACCTGGAAGTCATACTCCTCTTTTCCTCATCCCTCCATTCCTACATCCTGTAGATTTTTGTCCTGTTTATTTCTCATTTGTCCTTCTCTCTCTACTGTTTTCCATCCTTTCTGCCAGTGCAGTAGTTCAGATTCACTTTCTCTTGGAGGTGTGATAGTAGCTACTCATCTGGCTTCTCAGCCTCTAATCTTGCCACTGTTGAATCTGTTCTTCAAATTACTTCATTAGTGTGTTCTTGACAGCATGCAAATTGAATCATGTTATTTGTTTGAAGAGTTTTTATTGACTTATTGGTTAATCTTGAACTTTCTTTATATGGTATAGAAGCCCACACATTTTTTTGTTTTGTTTTATTTTAGAGAGGCCCTTACTCTTGCTCAGGCTGGAGTGCAGTGGTATGATCATAGCTCTCTGCAGTCTCCACCTCCTGGGTTCAAAACGTCCTTCTGCCTCAGCCTCCCAAGTAGCTGGGACTAAAGGCATGTGCCATCATGCCTGGCTGTTTTATTTTGGTAGAGATGGGGTACTTAACTATGTTTTTCAGGCTGGTGCCCACACATTGTAATGCCTTTCAGAGCATTCCTATTTTCTTTTTGGTGCTTTCTATTTCCAGTGGCCCTATCACATCAGACTTAATCTATTGCCTATAATGTCCTCCTCCACTCACTCCCACAAATCTGAGTTCCTTTTGCTTTCAGTGAGTCTGATCTTAGTTACATGTGAGAAATGTAGTCCTACTACATCAGAAATGGGTGATACTACCTCTTTAAAATAACATGTCTTGAATGGGATCCTCTATAACTTTAAGGGTACTTGTGGTTTTTTTGTTAACATGGGTGAATTGTATAGCGGTAAAATCGGAGATTTTTACGCTCCCATCACTTGGTAATGTAGGTTGTAACTACATATTGTAGTAGTTAAAATATGTTGTTTTTTGTCCCTCACACCCCACCCACTCTCCCCGGTTCTGAATCTCCAGTGTACATTATACCATTCTGTGTGCTTTTGCATACCCATAGCTTAGCTCCCATATAAGTGAGAGCATACGGTATTTGGTTTTCCATTCCTGAGTCACTTCACTTAGAATAACGGTCTTCATTTCCAAGGATACATTTTTAAACTAAGAAAATGTTCAGTTTGTTAGAATTTAATGTGGTACAGGGAAAGAAAAATGAATTTTAGAGGACCAGTCTTTTACAAAAGATTACTGCAAATTTTGGTGGTTTAGTTCAAAGACATTTTTTTTTCATAATAGTAGTTGCTGGACACTAGTATTGGTGTAGCCAGTGGGGACTACGGAAGACTTTTGTCACTGGAAATAATTTTCAGACCTCAGAGTTGTAAGTCAAGGATTGCCTATACTGAGCCTTTTGAAGTCTTCATTGTTATGAGGTAACTTTGCTTATGTGTGAATTAATGCTTAGGGTTTCAAAGCAAGAAAAACTAGACATGGTCTGAACCTTGTGATTCTGCTAAATTAATACTGAAATGAAAACGTTTACTGATATGAAGGCATTTCTTTTACTATTAACTTGTATAGACTTTGTAAGGCTTTTGAGATATGATTTATACTGGCTTGTTTTTAAAAAAGCTGCGTAAAAAAGTGACCACGAGTGTCCTAAAAGTTTTATTTGAGGTAACCACAGTATTATAACTCCCCTGGCATAATTATTCCAGATTTTGTCTCTAGGAGTCAAGGCACAAAGCAAGGATAATCATAGTGATTGTAGCAAACAGCGCTTAGAGCTGGGTTCCTAGGATTTTAATACTAGGATGTTTTACTTGTTGCATCTTCCATATTCCTTTTAGAAAAGCTTTTTTAAACAATGTTTTTTAGGGCACAGGTGAAGTATTTTAGCAGAACGAAGCAGTTATTTAATTACGATCTTTATATTCCTGTCCATTTCCACATTCCTTCTGAAAGGCTGCTCTTGGGGGTAGAAATACAGCTGTGAATGAAAAGAATAGAGGTAAGGCATACTTTTCTCATATTCTTGTAGCTTGGGTCATTAACTATTCTCGTATATGTCGACCTAGTTCATGGCAACCCAGAGAGACAAGATCTAAAATTGATTGGGTTGTGATTCAGAGGGGAGAAACAATGGAAAAATATATTGAAGACTTTTACATGACTCACACCCCTTCTATACTTTTTCCTCTTTGGCTTTAGATTCTATAAAGTATTGTTTTGGTACTGTAGATACGTGTGGCTGTTGATATTGATATAAGAAATTCTGTTTAGGTTCCTCTTTCAGCAGTTATGGGGATCTTCATTCAGAGCAATAAGATCATTTCTCCTAGATGTTACATGTTGGCAGACTGAAGAAGAGAAAGATGTCTTCATGTTGTTTTATGGCCAGGACTTTGAATTCATTTGATCTCCAGTGATATCACAGACACTGTAGGTAATTAGAAGGAAGGAGGCAGTTTTATTGTGAATATGTTGAGTATAGAAGATAGCAACGTTTGCTGTTGTATTGCTCAGGCTGTATGAACACCTTCTTTTGAGAGAAAGAGACTGAGAATCTGGGGTCTTGGGTTACAGTTTCTACCTTGCTGCTGGCACTTTGTCCTTAACCAAGTTATTGCTGCTCTTTGACCCTCAGCTTCTGCGATTGTACCAGCATACAGATGTTACAGTCTTCTAACACTGTGTGAAGATGTTATACCTGCTGGAGTACTTAAAATTCCCTTTTCCTTAAAAGTAGGGGAAAAAAAGTAGATTAAAAAAACTTGGAATTACCTGGACTTTCATCATATTAATAGTTTAGATAAACCAGCACTTAAGTATGTGATACATACAAAGAACAACACCTCAAGAGTTTCTGCTTTGCAGTAATGACTCACTTTGATAAAATTATGCTGTGCACATGGTTATTAGGCTACTGTAGATCCCAGTGGGTGCATTAGATTGAAAAACCTAAATGGAGTTGGCTCATATATGCAATTTTTTGCAGTTGTCTTTTGCTGAGAAGAGATTAATATGAGATAGTGTAACTTTTTTGTTTGGGTGCCATACCTGTTGGTGGTGATTTGAGGATTGTAACATTATATCTTTTACATTGAAATTATAGAAATTTTATTCTTGTGGATAATTCATGGTGAAGGAATATAAGGAAATTATTTCAATTTTTTTTTTTAATCACTAACCTATGTTCCTAGATGTATTCATTTTTGGCTTTGCTTCCCTCCCTTCCTCCCGCCCCCTCCATCTCTCCCTTCCTCTTTGCTTCCCTCCCTCCCTCCCTCTTTGCTTTCCTCCCTCCCTCCCCTCCCCCTCCCTTTTTGCTTACCTCCCTCCCTCCCTCCCCCTCCCTTTTGCTTCCCTCCTTCCCTCTTTGCTTCCCTCCCTCCTTCCCTCCCTCAGTTTGAAGTGCTGTGCTATGATCTCACTGCAGTCTGGACTTCCAGAACCAAAGCAGTCCTCCCATTTCAGCCTTTTAAGTAGCTGGTACTACAGGTATGCACTACCATGCCCAACTGATTTTTATATTTTTTGTAGAGGTGGGGTTTTGCCATGTGTCCCAGGTTTGTCTTGAACTCCTGAGCACATAGAATCCACCTGCCATGACCTCCCAAAGTGCTTGGATTACAAGTGTAAGCCACTGCACCTGGCCTGCTTTTCAGTTTTTCAGTGAGTACATTGTGAGGCATATGTATTGTTTATTCTGGCTTTGGAAAATCTGTCCCTGTACCCCACTGATATAGACTGAATGAAATTGGTAAGAAACCGTATTTTCTTCCTAGACTGCTCAACATTGGTGTGAAATGGTTCCTGTATAGGACTCTTTGCCCTCTTCCAGGTACATCTCTTTATTCAGTACATGTTTTACAGGTATTCTCTGTGTTTCAAACCTGAGAGACATCAGAGGAATAGAAGAGATGGCCCTTGTTTTCCAGGGCTTCACCTTTGGGTTACTTAATTACTTTGGGAGAGTTTAAAGTAAATAAACTGTGAAAAATACTCTTGGAAAAGTTGATGAATGATAGATATGCCGTTAGTTTTTCACTAGTCTCCCTCATGGCTTTTATAATGTTATGTATTTTTCTTGGGAGGGTTTCCTTACAGCTGTATTTGTGATCTTGGGCTAGAATTTATGAGCTGCCACCATTAAGGTCTCCCTCTGGCTTTGGCATCAGAGATGGAGAGTTGAGTGTGGTTTGTTTTCTTATTGTTAATGTGAGAATTTTTCCCAATCAAAATAAATGTCTATGTGTTTTTCTTGACTTTCTTGTCAGATTGACTAAGAGAAATGTGTGAATTGTGAAAATTCCTTCCTGAAATGAAGTAAAAAATTTCCAAAGCAGGATGCATTGGGTTTGTCTGAAGAAATGTGTGTCTTCTGGTTTTAGTATTTAGACTTGAGGTTTTTATTTTATTTTATTTTTTTAAATTTAACTGTAATAACTAGGACAAGCAGAAAAGTTAAATGAAACAAAAAACATTGCAGTGGGAAATAGAAGGAGAAAACTGGACATTTATGAGACCCATTCTGGACCTCATGGAGGCTATTAAGATTAGTAAATGTTGGCTGGTCATGGTGGCTCATGATTGTAATCTCAGCACTTTGGGAAGCCAGGGCAGGCAGATTACCTGAGGTCAGGAGTTCGAGACCAGCCTGGCCAACATGGTAAAACCCCCTGTCTCTACTGAAAATACAAAATTTAGCCAGGCGTGGTGGTATGCACCTGTAATCCCAGCTACTTGGGAGGCTGAGTCAGGAGAATTGCTTGAACCCAGGAGGCAGAGGTTGCAGTGAGCTGAGATCACACCACTACCCTCTAGCCTGGGCAACAGATCGGGACTCAGTCCTTTTAAAAAAAAAAAAAATTAGTAAATGTTGACTAATCCCCAGGGATGTTTGAGCTGCACTCAGTAGGCTACTTTGCATTTGTAAAATTCTCACACATCAAACTGCGTCATCTTCGGCTTTTTGATTTCATGCACATAGTGTATGAAAGTCTTGGATTTCTGGCTAAGCCAGGAATGTAGTTAAATATAAACTATTGCCAACTAGCTTTGTCCTCTTACGACTTCTTGAGAGATTTATTGGGGCAAATTCAAATCTGTGTGCATTATTGCTCCCCTAGCATAAGCTGATCTTTTCTTTGACTATTCTTAAGGAAGATGTTGTTTTATCTGGTAAAACAGGTAGTACAAGATTGACTTCAGTAAAGCCTCTTCTAAGACTTTAGAAATGCCTTATTTAAGCTTTGTTGCTTTCTTAGCACTTTCACTGTATAGGCCCTGGTATGTGGTATTGATATGCACAATAAGCATAAATTTCAGAAGAAAACTCACATTTCATGCTCCTATGTGATCCATGTTGTTTTCACTTCTCAGGGTGATTTTTGGTGGTAGCCCACTCAGAAACTCTCAATTTAATTTAAGATTGTAAGGGTGAATTGCTTTCCTAGGATGTACATCAGAAAGAATGCTTCTCTCCTTATACATTTTGACATTTCTTAGTGAAGATCATTTATTTATAGAGTATATGCATTATATTAGAATATGGCCTGGGTAACTTCAGACTTGATGTAGCTGTGGGGAAGGTTACTGGAAGCACGAGGAGGCAGTATATTATCTCTCAGTTGATTTTGTACAGTAGTTTGAATATTTTCCAGATATTCCCTTTCCTGTAGTGTTGGTTTCTTATTCTTATAGTAAAGGGAAACTAATGTTGATATTGTTCAAAAAAGGAAGGAAGGAAGTGAATTTCTGTATTTTAAAAGAATAAATAAATTAATACGCTTGAAGGTGTTTTTAACCAATTGTTAGACTATCAGTTATCACAGATTGGTATGCATTGGTCCATACTGTGTATTTGCTTGAATCAATGCTGTGAATAGTTGGCTTTTTTCTGTCTTTTCTAAGAGGTGTACTTGACATGAAGTAGACTGCACCTATTTCATTTTAAGTTTTGAATGTGGTAGGAGGTATAGATTAAAGTTAATTTATTTTGCATATGGATATTCAATTTTTCTGAAGCCATTTTTGAAAAAGCCATCCATTCTCCACCTTTGCATTGCTTTTGTACCTTGTAAACAATCAGTTTTCCATATATGTGTGAATTTATTTCTGTTTCTGTGATCTATTTGTCTGTCTTTATGCCAGTAATACACTGTCTTTATTACTATAGCTTGCTTTATAGTAAGTTTTGAGGTGAGATAATGTTACATAGTTTTGGCTTTTTAAGATCTTTTTTTTTTTAAAAAAAGACAGAATCTTGCTCTGTCACCCAGGCTGGAGTGCAGTGGCATGATCTTGGCTCACTGCAACCTCCACCTCCCAGGTTCAAGAGCTTCTCCTGCCTGGGCCTCCTGAGTAGCTGGGACTACAGGTGCATGCCACTATGCCCGGCTAATTTTTGTATTTTTAGAAGAGACAGGGTTTCATTATGTTGGCCAGGCTGGTCTCAATCTCTTGACCTCGTGATCCGCCCACCTCGGCCTCCCAAAGTATTGGGATTACAGGCGTGAGCTACCACACCTGGCCAGCTTTTTAAGATTCTTTCCACTTGCTTATGACTTTTAGAATCAGCTTGTTAGGTTCTATAAAGGATCTGGCTGCGATGTTGGTTGAGATTATATTGATTGTATAGATCAATTTGGGGAGAATTGACAGTTTAAAATACTGAATTTTCAACTTTCATATAAAGTATATCTCCCTATTTAGGTCTTACTTCCTTCAGCAATATTTTGTAGTTTTCAGTATATAAGGCTCTCACATATTTTGTCAGATTTATTCCTACGTGTTCATATTTTTGATGCAATATTAAATGGTGGTGTTTTTAAACTCTAGTTTCCAGTTCACTCTCAATATGTAGAAATTCATTGATTTTTATATATTCACTTGCATTCTGCAACCTTGCTAAACTCACTTATTAGTTCCAGTAGTTTTTTTGTAGGTCCTATTGGATTTTCTAGATGGATGATCATATTTTCAATGAATAGAAGCAGTTTGTTCCTTTCTTCCTAATCTAGATATCTTCTCTTTCATTTTCTTGTCTAAGTTCTCTGTCTAGAACTTACAGGATCATGTTTAATAAAAGGGATGAGGCTGAACACTACTGCCCTGTTCCCAATTTAGGGGGAAAGAAATAGAATCTTTTGCCATTAAGTCTGAGTTTAGCTATACGTTTTTCATATTTATTAGGCTGAGAATGTTCCCTTCTGTCAGAATCTTAATCAAGAATGCATGTTATATTTTGTCAAACACATTTTTTATATCAAGATGATCATATGATTTTTCTAGTTTATTAGTATAGTAATACATTGATTTTTAAATACTAAACCCAAATGTATTCCTTAGTAAAATCTACTTAGTCATCATATATAAACTTTTAAATAGATGGTTGGATTTGATTTGTTAAAAATGTTTAAAGAATTTTTACAGCTGTGTTCATGAATAAAAATTAGTCTGTAGTTTTCTTTTGATCTGTTTGTCTGGTTTTATTATCAGAGTGATGTTGGCCTCATAGGATAGGTAGGGAAATATTCCCTTTCCCTCAGTTTCTTAGAAGAGTTTGTGTGGAATTCTTATTATTTCTTTCTTAAATGATAGGTAGAATTTGTCAGTGGATCCATCTAGGCCTAGAGTTTTCTTTTTGTGGAAAGGTTTTAAATTAAATATTCATGTTCTTTCCTGAATATTGAACTATTCATGTTATCTGTTTCTTCTTGAGTCAGCTTTGGTAATTTATGTCTTTTCAAGGAATTATTTCATTTTACCTAAGTTGTTGAATTTATTGGCATAAAGTTCATATTATATTCCTTTGCTATCCTTTTAGTATCTATAGAATCTATGGCGATTCTATATCTGTTATTAATAGACTTCTTTCCTCCCCTCTTCTCTCTCTATCTTATCAGTATGACTGGGAGTTTATTAATTTTGTTGACCTTCTTGAAGAGCCAGCTTTGTTTTCACTGATTCTTTTCTGTTGTTTTATATTTCATTGATTTCCTTCTTTCTGCTTACTTTGGTTTTACTTTGCTTGTTTTTCTGTTTTTTAAGGTGGAAGCTGAGGTTTTTGATTTAATATCTTTCTTCTCTTTTAATATAGCCTTTTGATGCTATAAATTTACACCCAAATATTACTTTAGCAGCACCCCAAGCATTCTGATCTGTGGCATTTTCATTTTCATTTAGTTTAGAATACTTTCTAATTTCCCTTGTGACTTCTAATTGAAATACTCAAAATATTTGAAGGATTCTCCAGGTATCATTCTAGTATTGGTTCATTTATTTATTAAATTAAGTAAGTCAATTAATCAACGGAGAGACAGGATCTTACCCTGTCACCCAGGCTGGAGTGCAGTGGTGTGATCGTAGCTCATTGGAACCTTAAACTCCTGGTTTCAAGTGATCCTCTCACCTCAGCCTGACTTTTAAAAATCTTTTGTAGAGATAGGGTCTTAACTGTGTTGCTCAGGACGGTCTTGAATTGTTGGTCTCAAGAAGTCTTCCCACTTTGGCCTCCCAAAGTGTTGGAATAACAGGTATTAGCTACTGAACCTGGCCTGGAATTGGTTTCTTATTTAACTCCATTGTGGTTTAAGACAAATAAACGAACACTTTAGGTATGGTGGTGTGCCTGTAGTCCCAGCGACTTAGGAGATGGAGGCAAGAGGATCGCTTGAGCCAAGGAGTTGAGTTTAGCTTGGGCAACATAGTGAGACCTTGTCTCTCTAAAAACAAGAAACAAAACATGCCTAAGAACAGCATTCTTTGTATGACTGATATCCTTTTAAATTTATTGGCACTAATTTCATGGCCCAGAATATGGCCTTTCTTTGTAGATGTTCCCTATGTACTTTAGAGGAACGTAATTTTCTTCTGTAGTTGGTAGGAATGTTGTATAAATGCCAGTCAGGTCAAGTTGGTTTATAGTGTTGCTCAGTTTTATTAGATCCTTACAGATGTTTGCTATTAATTTCAGTGCCACTTCTGGGTTGTTTTCTCTATTGATTATTCTAGTCGTTATATGTCTTTTTCTGTCTTGCTGTATAACTGGTGATCTTTGGATGCCAGACTTTGTGAATTTTACCTTGTTGGATGCTATTTATTTTGGTATTTTTATAAGTCGCCTTGAGCTTTGTTCTGGGATGCAGTAGAGTTATTTAGAAACACTTTGATAATCTGGAGTCTTGTTATTGGCATTTGGTAAGGAAAATCTGGAAAAGAGTTTAGGGCTTGGTTATTCCTTGTTATTCTTGCAAGACTTTTGTGAGTATTCAATCTAATAATCTCTGAAGTATGAGTTGTTTAGTTTCTCTGGTGGGAATAGGCACTGTTTAGAGTCCTGTGCGAGTACCAGGAAATGTTCCTGTAATTCTTTTGGCTGTATCTTTCCCCAGCTTTGAGTAGCGCCCCCCTACTTTCGAGCCAGTTGGTACCCTGTTGCAGGTGAACCCTCTGTAGATCTCCAGGGCTCGCTCTCTCTCTGTAGTTCTCTTCTCTCTAGTCCCCTATCCTATGAACCCTAGCTGCCTTGGTGTCCTCAAACTCAACTATGTCTCCTTAATTTGTGGAGTTGGTCTGGCTCTGTCTCAGTTTCACCTCCTTGCATTGCACACTGGAAACGCTGGACAATAAGTTGGGTCAGTTATAGGGCTCTCATTTGTTTCCTGCGCCTCAGAGATTACTGTCATTAGTTGCCTTGTGTCTGGTATCTTGAAAACTGTTGTTCACATATTTTTCTGAGTATTTTCTGTTGTTTCAGGCAGGAGACTATCTAGTCACTGTTAGTCACTCCATCTTGACCAGAAATGGTTATGCCGTATTTTATTTAACAACATCACCACCTTTTTCCTTTCAGCCAAGCTCAGGACCGTAATTTGTCCTTTGCAGCCTTTTCTTTTGACCCAATGCCTTGTTCTCCCAGTCTTGTTAGTTCTTACTTTCTGGTATATTTGAAATTCCTTTGTACTTAATGGTAAAAATCTTCAGGGAAACATTATCATTATTAACTTAAACTAAAATATAATAAACATCATTGGAATGGACAATGAATATTGTCAGAATTGTTAGAAGTTTTGGTGCCCTATCACTGTGCCATCTGTAAGGTAATTATTCAGAGAATATTTCTTTTCTTTCTTCTTTCTTTTCTTTTTTTTCTTTTTTTTTTTTTT
>NW_016107468.1:3108183-3127450 GCF_001604975.1 Cebus imitator
TTTTTGAGATGGAGTTTCGTTCTTGTGCAGGTTGGAGGGCAATGACACAATCTCTGCTCACTGCAACCTCTGCCTCCCAGGTTCAAGCAATTTTCCTGCCTCAGCCTCCCGAGTAGCTGGGATTACAGGCGCCTGCCACCACACCCAGCTAATTTTGTATTTTTAGTAGAGACAAGGTTTCTCCATGTTGGTCAGGCTGGTGTCAAACTTTCAACCTTAGGTGATTCAGTCTCCCAAAGTCTACTGTGCCTGGCTAAAAATTGCATGTCTTATATGTTGGTAGAGCAGAATTATTTCGGGATGTGTATATTTGTTTAGATCTTTAAAAATATGTATTTATAGGGAAATGTGTGCTTTTCCAGACTGAGCTGGGATGTTCATGCTGCATTTGGCTTTAAACACACACAGACATTCTCTCTCTCTCTCTCTCTCTCTCTCTCTCTCTCTTTCTCTCTCTCTGTCTCGATTTAAATACACACACACTCTCTGTTTCTTTCTCTCTACGTTTTTACTTTCCAGTTTCCCCTGTTACTTGGTGTGCAGCTTGATACCAGACTTGCCATTCTTATATCTCTAGAACCTCATACCATGCCTGGCATAGTGACACTCAATTAAGGTCTAATGACTTGTACTCGGTAAGCTAGAGTTTTAGGCTTGGTGCATTGTTAAGGCTTTGCATAAAATCTCTGCATTATACAGAATCTTCACTGTCTCTACATTATAGTATAATCCACATCTGCATCATTGCAGCTTGTATTATATGTCTTTGGTTTGTTGCGAAAGAGCTGTCAGAGAATGAGCTCTTTATTGCTTGGAATTACTAGTTAACTATTGTTTTGCCATTGATCAGAATGCCTCTCTTTTCTGTTCTGCTATATTCATTGTGCTATTTTGTTGTAATCAGAGAGTCTTGGAGAACTGACTGGATCTTCGTTTGTGACATTGTCGCAATATCACTGACTTGTTGAGGATCCATCAGGGCTTTCTTCCTTCTGTTTTTGTCATGGCAGTCTTACTGTTTGAAACATTTGTCACATTCTCTGATCCCGCCTCCTGCTCTTCCCCATCTGCACTCTGACCTGTACTGTTTTAGAAGGAATAGATAATAAAGGTCAGATTCTATAAAACTATGTTCAAGAAATATTGCATAAAGAGCTCTTCAGAATAAAAGACAACCCCCCTTGTCAGGCAGCCTGCTGATTTGAGAATGCTGGCTACTTACCTTGGCTAGGGAATCTTTGAATTGATGACTCTCTTTTTAATTAATTCTCTTTTCACTGATGAAACAGAATTGCTTTGTTTTCCTTTTACTGCCCATCTCCTCCTCACAAAATATATATTTCCTCTCTGAACACACAAACGCGCTTTTCAGAATCTCCCCTCGTCTGAGGCCTGGACGGGGGTGTGTGTGTATGCATGTTATCTGTGATTTCTGTGTGTGCTTATATTTTTCACTATCTTTGCTTCATCCAGTACTATAAAGACATAACTTGCTTGCTTTGCATGGTTCTGGCTCCCTCTGCAGCCCCAAATAGAAAAGTGCTTTGTTGTCTTTTGTTGCTGAGAAATCAGTTCTCAGCCTTCTTTCTTTTAGTAGAGCATCCCAGCTGGTATGTAAGCATAGATTGGATTTCAAATCTAGCAATGCATTGTGTTTTAACAAAGCTTATTGAAGACAGAAGTCATTTTTCAGGAGAGTTCTGAGAGTTGAGAAAATGGCAAGGAAGGGTAGGGAGGAAAGGGAGAAAAGGTAGAAGGAGCAAACACAATTGCAACACTGATTTGGTAAATAGAAAGTTAATGTAGCTACAGGTGTTGACAGTAAACTTTGGTTAAGATATTGGAGAATTGCAGATGGGAAGCCTAGAGCTATTTCGGAATTTCAGGGCCATTTTACTGGATTAGAACCTTAACACACAGCTTCCATTGATTAGTACAGTTTGGCCTCCAGTGTGAGTTTGGCTTTGAACACTCAGTGTGACTTCGGCTAGGCCTTGGCACCTGTGGCCTTCAGCTTCTACTTTAGTAAAATGAGTCAGTTGGAACAAATAATTGTTACATTTGAATCCAGATTTTTGAGTGTACGATAGCGGTTTCACATTGTTTTAAGTTGTCCTTGAGAATTTGGTTCTTTTCAGTAATCTAGGGCTACTATTTTAGCAGAATTAACCATGGGTTACAGAATAGAAGCTTTTAAGCAACAGTCAAGAACATTGGTCTGTAATAACTCCAGGATAAATATAAGAATTTCTGGACATATTTTGCCCCAGGGAAGTAAAATTATTTACATTCAAGGGTGGATTTGGAAATTCAGGTATTTTCTGTTGATCTGGGTATTGGTTACACAGGTGTGTTCAGTGTGTAATTACACTTCCATGTACAGTTATTTTTGTTTTTGTGTTAGATTTAAATAAACTATTATGTTTTCTAACGAATCTTATACCTTAATGCTTCTTTAGAGTAATATTCAGAGCACTGTTATATAAGTAATGGCTCATGTATGTGCACAGGTGTCTGCTCTGTGAAATAGTCCCTGTTTCAATTAGACCACATTAAATTGTGTCTGCTTAAAAGTGTTAAAATAAGTACATGTACATATTTAGATATATGATTTTTATTTAATAGATAATTAGAATGTATATATAATAGATTCATGCTTTCAGAGATTTTATATTCACAAAGCAAGTTTTGGAACCTTGAAATATGGCCTTTTTAATTTAATAGATCAGTGTCATTTGGTTTGTTTCTTTTTTCTTCATTTTTTCCTTTTCAGGACTTAGGCTCCCTGTGAATTGTTAATGTGTGGTCTTTATGAATCCAAATAACATTCATTAACTTTCTTGGAAAGTCACAGTGTTGTTGGTTCTGTTTGAAATAAGTACTATAAATTTTTTAGAATAAAAAAGGAAAATGTTATGGTGAGTTTTACTATCCACTTGCCGCTTTTCTTTCCCTTCTTTTTCTTTCTTTTTCTTTTTTTGTTTTTTGGTAGGCAGGGAGGTCCCTCTGTGTTGTTTAGGTTTGTCTCAAACTCCTGGTCTCAAGTGGTCATCCTCCCTCAGTCTCTCAAAATGTTGGTATTACAGGCGTAAGCTATTGCACTTGGCCCCTTCCCATTTTTGTGCTTGACTGGATAAGTGTCATTTTTCTTTTCTTCAAACCTTTGTTCTTTCTCATGTGAAAACTCTTTCCATACCTAGAAGGCTAAAACTAGAAATTGTTGTTTGAACATGTAATGAATAATTGTTAAAATTCTGCACTGGTTTATACTGTTTGTTCTCTAATTTTTGTGTAAAGGTCTAGATTAGAGAGTAATTATTTTTGTTGTTAGACTTGAAAGAAAAACAATTAGCTACAGAATCTAATTTTTATCCTGGAGGGAAACTCGTATAATCTTGTTGATTTTAGTGGGAATTAGAAAGTTCATACTCTTTTTTAGAGGTCTCCCAAAATCATTTCCACTCATGTTGAAAAGAACTCTAATCTACAGAAGTGGAGGTGACAGTAAGGAGGGCAGGGGATGCTCTTCTCAGAGGCATTTCTGCAATGCAGCTGACTTAGAGCACAGTAGAAAGAGTGAGATCTCATGGCAGCATGTTCCTGTCATAGCATGACCATAGCAGTCACAGACTCTGAACCCAAAGGCTGTATTTCTAGTTGGAACAGACATTGACCTATTTTTTCTGGACTGAAAACAGTGAAGTGTATCGGTTTTGGTAGCTTGGGTTATAAGAAACCTAAATTAGTTTGAAGTGGAATTATCCTGATGCAAGGGCAGTTGAAAGCCCTTGACACTGGACAGAGGATTGTCTAGTGTCTAATCTTGGCTCAAAATGCACCAGACATAATGAGAGTCGTTATGAACTGCTGATCTCTTACCCCTCCCCTCAGCAGACCCTATTAGACTTGCAAAAATAGCAAACACTGTGTGTGTTTGGCATGGTGCCTGCTGTGTAGTAGAGGAAGAAAGCGTACCTTGTTTGCACTCCAACCAGATACTGGTGCATCATGTTACGGCTCTGCTTGGTTCTGAGCTCCTCTGTTCAATCTCATCTTGACAGATGCTGTCGTTGCCACCCCTTAGAAAGACAAATGCAGCCACTCTGCAGGAGTTGGCTTTTGCCCAGCTCTGCTTGCCAGGGCCCCAAACTGATGTGCTTGTATACCTGTGGAAAGGTAACAGCCTGTGGTGTGTTATCCTCTGCCATTATGTGCATTACCTTTTGAGTTTTTGTCATTTCCAAAGGAGAAGATACAGTTTTGTTTGTTCAGATAAATCTGAACCCTAGATTTTTCTTCCTGACTTTTTTTTTAAAACAACAGATGTTGTTAGGTACCTACTAAAGATCCCCAGAAAGGGTCCCTGGGCCTTACAAGCTCACTTTCTCTGTAGGTAGAAAGAAATGCAAACAGTCATATAATCACAACCTTAATAGCTATGTGTATGGAGGCCTCTGGGAACAAAAAGGAAGGAGGGGGTCTTTGGGGATGCATGTCAGGAGAGTCATCTCATATGGGCTATGAAGGTTAAGTATTGCTTGGAAGGTATGATATATGTGTTGCTGTTGTCCAGGGTAAAAAGGAGAAGTGGTTTGAAGTGGCTTGGTGAACCTGTGTTTGGGCCTGGTTTTGAAGGCTACTGGCAATAAGGAATCATCATAGGATTTTAAACCAGGTGAGTAGCCTCTTCAAAAAAAATTTTTTTTTAAAGAAGCATTATTTTGGCATCAGTCTGGAGAATAAGATTATATAAAAAGTGAGGAGAGTTGGGGAAGTGCCACCCTGTTATGTTGGGAGAAAGAAGCATGGAGAAGTTTCAGATGCGATCCTTAGTTCAGATACAGTAGTGAAGGGAGATATTTAGGAGTCTTATAGATAGGACTTAACTAACAACTAGAAAGAGAATTTAAAGAGAGTAAGAAAGGAAGGTTTAAGCTTTTCAGCTAATACTCCCCAGGCATAGTATTTATAGGGAAGCAGGGAAGATAGATTTCAGTTTGGGGCAGACTGAGTTTAAAATACCTGTGGAATATGTAGGTATTAATGAGTAAATTTCAGTGTGAAGTTTATATCTGGAGTTGAGAATAGAGCAGGCTGGGCACACAGGGTTTGAGGATAATTTGAGTATTACGAGTTTGAGTCTGGTTTAGCCATTAGAGCCATAAGACCCTCTGATCCAAGTTTGATGTCCCATGGCAGTGTTGATGCAGGATGGAACCAACATTGCAGACCTGCTGTTAACTACTAAAAAAGACATTTAGTATATTTCACTCCTAAGTCCAGAAAGCCATTTACCAAGAGAATACCGGAATTTATGCGGCACGGAATTATATAAGAGTAAACTCTGTGTATTCACAATTTAGGAATTAATTTTACAAGATCACAGGTTTGAAATTCTTGTCCTCTACTAGGATCCAGCCTTTCTGGAAAGAGCATCACCTGGATTTTCTTCATCTCAGTAGATGAAGTAGTTACTCTTTCTTTCCCACATTCCGCCAATAGCATACATTTTGTAGAAAGCAACTAAAGTCTTTCTTCTGAAGCTTTAGGCCTCTTCTCTTTCAGTTCCTCTCTGTAGGACTCTGGCCTGTCTTAGTTAGTCTGCCTATTCTTTCTACTTGACTTGTACCATCTAACCATTGGGACCTATAGCTATTTCTTGGCTGCTTATAAGTTTTTGTTCTCCTAGGGGATTTCTGAGACACTTAAATATGATTATATCCATCGGTGAATTAACAATCCATAGAGTTGAGGTCAGTGGTAAATACAGTAATGTGAGAGTCTAAAACATGAGTCAAAGTTCCATTTAAAAGATCTAAAGGTGTATTATTTCACTAAGCTTGAGAATTATTGATCATTTTTATCCCTTTCTCCTTTTTATCTCCCTTTTCCTTCCATCATTCTTTCCTGTCTCTTCCCTTTTCTCTCTTCTCTTCCTTTTCCCTTTCCCTGTTCTCTTTTCTGTTTCCCTCTTTTTTCTTCCCCTCCATCTTGCTTCCCTTCTCTTTCTTCTCATTTGATATAATTGACAGATTTGAGCAGAACTGTGAAGCTCTTAGGAGATGTGTGTGAAGTGGAGTGGTCAGATGACTTTATGTGAGCAGGCATGAGGGAGTGTAAAGAGGTTGTCCAGAGGCCAGCCTCCTTCCAGCTCCTGACCCTGGAGAGTCATCATATGTTATTTCTCATCTCAGACTTGAGGAGGGAGATTGAAGGCAGCTCATTAAACCACTTTGGCCACAGATAAGACTGTTAAGAGATTAAGAAGTAGATTTATCTGGGGGAGGGGTTTGGTCCCGGATAATGCCTTTTCCTGCCATTGGAAAGCAAACATTTTCTTGTTTCTTTTGTTCTGATTCATGGATTGGTGTGGTTTAGCTGCCTCCAAATCTGTCTTGGCAAGGATGTTTGCAAGGAGACATGCCAGGATCTGTCTGGAGTGAAAGGAAAAGAGAGTACATATTGAATCTAGATACTTGAAACTAGATCATAGTTTGCTTAATCACAGACCTTGAAGAAACTCTTGGGGCCACTTGGGTGGGGGCGCTTCTGGAAGTTTGTCTCTGGGGGACCTGGGAGTATGGGCTTCTTACACACTGAGAAGGCAGGGCCCAGTCATCAGTTTTCATGTCCCTGAGTGCAATATTAGGCTTCATTTTATTATCATTATTTCAACTGGTAACAGTGTTTCTCCCAGGAAATGTCTTTACCTCTCTAAAGAATACTGTGGTGTGATCTGTTAGTTTGAGAAATGCTGCAGGGTCCTCTCCTACCTGCTGTTTCTGTACCCTTTCCATGTGTTGTGGTGAAGCCCCTACCTCTCCAGCCATGGGGCCTTGTTCTTCATCATTTTTTCCTATCTTCAGTTTAGGATGTGGAAAGGAGAGGCAGAGTGCATTAGAGAAATTCTGATACTGTAATACAGCTAGTGCTCGACTTATGACCACAGTTGGTTCTGACAGACTGGTCGTAACACGATTTGTCATAAGTTGAGTAGGCTATGTGTACAGTACTGTGAAACGATGTTATAAAGATCTTTAAGTAATATTTTATCATAATTTTCTTTCATTATTGTTATATATCATAATTTTCTTTGTTCATTTTGTGCCATTTGTATCATCTCTACACCATTTTGTTTCTTATTTTTACATTTGTCAGGTTTAAGTAAAACACTGCATTACCAGTACAACTGGTTTAATATTTGCAAAACATACAAAATTACACAATACAGGTGCATACAAAAATACAAAACACAGGTGTAAAAAATACCATAGGAAACATTTTCCCAATTGCAAAACATATCAAAATATATAATCATGTACGAAACATTTTACAGGTATTGATCGACTTACCACCTATGCAACTTAACGACCATCCGACTTTACGACCACAATTGCCAGCCATGACTGCGCCACGTCTGGCAGCGCAAACGTTGCCCAGCTGGGCATACAACAGTGCGGACCAGCTTCCGGCAGCACCACCATCTCAACTGTACATATAGCCTACTCAACTTACGACCAAATCGTGTTACGACCGGTCCGTGGTCCCGACCGTGGTCTTAAGTTGAGCACTGGCTGTATTGGCCGCTGGTGCTTGGCTGCGGATCATTGATGTCATCATCTGAGGCAGCAGTTGGGGTTAGCCTAGTTGATTTTTTCATAAACATGTTGAGTTTTGTCTGAATTGTATGTTTCTTTTTTTCTTCATAAATTTCACGATACAGATGAAACACATCATGCGCCATCCGTTCAATCCTTGCAAATCATTCGATGTTTGGGTCCATTGCTTCGAAATGTATAAGAAGTTTATTCCGTAAAGATAAACCACCTGATAATCCCTTAGTGGTGAACTTTCTTTCTGGCTCCTCCTCTTCTTTCTCTGCTTCTCTTCTTTCTTCTTCCGCCACTCTTTCTTCTTCCAGTTCGATTAGCTCTTCATTTGTAAGTTCTCCAGATTCTTTGTCTAGCAACTCTTCGACATCTTCCATATCACACTCCAAAGAAAGGTCTTTAGTGAGTTTTACTGTTTTTTCCCGAATCGTTTCAAGTTCATGTTCACTTTCAAATCTGTCAAAATCATTGACATAGCGCTTAACATAATTTTTCCAGATGCCATTCATGCACTTTGTCATCACAGCCTCCCAGGCGGTAGTGATATTCTTGATACACATCAAAATGTTGTAGTGTTTCCAAAAATCTCGCAATGTTAGTTCTGAGCCAGCATCTATAATGAATATTGCTTGAGCGAAGGTGGTTCGTAGATAGTTGGCCTTTAATGTAGCAATCAAACCTTGATCGATAGGTTACATGAGTGGAGTCGTGTTTGGCGAAAGAAAAACAAATTTTACATCTGGATGGAGATCGCCTAGACGTGGTGGGTGTCCAGGCGTGTTATCAAGTAACAATAAAATCTTGACAGGAATATCTTTCTCCAAACAATATTCTCGAACTTGAGGAATAAAACAGTTCATAAACCAGTCTTCAAACAATCCTTGTGTCATCCATGCTTTACGTTGAGAACGAAAGTAGACGGGTAGTGTGTGCTTGTTAACATTTTTGAACGCACGCAGATTGTCTGAGTGATAAATTAAGAACGGCTTCAGCTTAAAGCCTGCGATGTTCCCGCCAAGCAGCAGAGTTAGCCTTTCCTTAAATGCTTTAAATCCCGGCATGCTTTTGGCCTCTTTGTGAATATAAGTACGTGCTGGCATCCGTTTCCAAAATAATCCAGTTTCATCAACATTGAAAATCTGTTCTGCTAGATATCCCTCATCTGTAATTAGTTCATCCAGATTATCAACAAACTTACGTGCTCCTTCCTCATCCGCACTCGCTGCTTCTCCAGTCACTCGAACACTATGCATTTGGAATCTTTTCTTGAATCTCTGGAATCAGCCAGTGCTTGCTACAAATTCTTGACTGTAATCCTCTCCAGCATGCTCCTTCAGAGTCTGAAATAGACTTCCCGCCTTCATCTGCACAGTAAAAAGACTTAATGGTGTCCGTTTCTGAATTTGATCTTCCATCCAAATATATAGCAATTTCTCCATTTCGTGGATGGGCCCGCTTCGTTGCTTTGTTATAACTGTTGATTGCATGGGTGCAGAACCTTTCACAGCTTCACGAATTCTTTCTTTATCTTTCAAAATCATCGACACAGTCGAGTGTAATAACTTTGTATCATGTGCGATCACATTCACTTTCTTTCCTCCTTTGTACTGCTTAATTATCTTCATTTTCATGTCGAGATCAATGGCCTTTCTTTCCTTCTTGGCAGGCTGAGGTGTAGACAAAGACAATTTCCTCTTGGTAGACATCTTGGGAGGGGTTTAATGAAAAATATCCAAGACACAAAACCCAAATTGCTGTACTGAGCCTGGGATAACAGTTGAAATGGTGCACGCGTAGATGGTAGTGCTGCCGGAAGCTGGTCCGCACTGTCGTATGCCCAGCCGGGCAACGTTTGCACTGCCAGACGCGGAGCAGTCATGGCTAGCGATTGTGGTCGTAAAGTCGAATTGTCGTAAGCTGCATAGGTCGTAAGTCGATCAATACCTGTATACTAGGAGACAGCATGATGAGAGGTTTTGGATGGGAAGTCCATGCTAAATATCTTACATGCTTCAGAAACTTCCTTACAGAATTATGTGCTTTTAGGATTCTCCTGTTTAATAAATATATTTTTTACCACTTAAGAAATAATCTTCTTAAAGCCCTTTCTTGAACTCAAGAATCTGTAATGACTGCCCATGACCAGCAGTATTACATTCTGGAATGTAAGACCTAATTAGTCTAATCACGAAAGACCTTTTAGTCTCATCAGCTAAGCCCCCTTGTCCTCCCCAGTCATTCCTCTTTCCAGGTGCTGTCCCCTTCTGCAGCTTCCCATAGGCCTTTTCCCACTGCTCTTTCTGCTCTTCTGTAAAACTCCACCTTTAATGCGTACACCTTACAACACTCCAGGAATCTTCTTTGACTCTTGTGGGCTATATGGATCTCAACTTATTTTAGTTACTGATGTTGCAGGAACAAAGTATGATTTTTAAGATACCATAATTTCTCAGTACGCCTACAGAAGAATGTGGGTTGGTGAATTATACATTTGATGCATGATTGTATTCAGCATTGTGGGATTATCAATAAATCTCAAGACATGACCCTGCCCTGAAAAAATCTGCAGTCCAGTGACACACCCAAAACTAAACATGAATGAAACTATAGGAATAGCTGGATAACCTCTGTTACATAGAGGGTTGGCGTTACAGGGAGATAAGCAATACACCCTAACCTAGAAAAGTGCAATGAGCAGAGAGGGGATGGAGTGTGTAGGTGGAGAAGTGGCTAAGTATCTTAGATAGAGGAGGTGGAACCAAGATACACAGACCCTGGAAGCCATAGAGAAGAGCTTCGGCTAAGAAACAAGATCAATCATAGGTGGTTGAGTAGGTGAGTAAGACAGAAATGTGAGGTTGTTAGAAGGGACTGCTGCAGTAAGCCAGTTATGGTCACAATGGTGAAGATGAGGAATGGTGACTTGGGAAGATGTATTGGAGAAAAATGATAGGTTCTCCTGATTGAGCAGCTCAAGCTTTGAGGGAACTGCTGATCATGTTTTTAACTGCTATAGGTATATCTGATTTAAGTAAATCCAACTTGTAAAGATTTAGATTTCATAATGATCTCTTAGGCCATATTTGCATAGCAAAAGAAACTTTTAAATACTCTTGTTTATACAGCACATCATGTTATCTTTAACATGTGTATCAACTTTTTTACCTCTAAATGCTGGTGACACTTCCTAATTCTCTAAGCTTAATTTGTAGAGGGCTCAACATGTGGAACAATGAATCAGGTGCACCATTCAAGGAGTAAAATTCAATCATTTTTTTTTCTGTTCATTTCAAAGGACAGGAATCTTTGCTTTATGGAAATATTTTAAAGGAACCCCCTTAAATGTCACACTGTCTTTGGGCTTAACTATTCTTATTTCCAAAATGTAACATCAGAAGTTCAGGAATTCTTTCTACTTAGGTTCCCTGTGTCCCACACACCCTCACATTTTTCCTGAGTCTCCCCAGTCTTGCTGCAGGAGTTGGGGTAGCTTCAGCCCACTTACATCCTGCCAGGGGATAAACTTGATACCTTTTACTTTCATGAAACACTATCTATGTGAAGTGAGCTCTTTGATCCACAGTCTTCTAGGCTGAAGCTAAGGGAGGATTAAGGAATACCTCTGAGTTGATGAATATTTGATGAGGTTTATGTAATTTAAAATTAATTTCCTCTTAACCCTTTCACTCAATGGAGAGAGAAGAGAAACTTGTATAATTGTGATTCCCACTTAGGCGTAAGGAAACTGTGTCTTCTCTGGGTGCATCCTTCTTATCTATGTAGAGCAGGACATGGGAACTTAGTAAGTGTCAATTGATGATTGTCATTTCTTACAGCTTCATAGAGAGAAATATCTCTTTGCTCCACTATAATCATACTGAGTGAGATGCTGAAGTGGAATTGGGATCACACAGTATCTGTGTATTTGACACTGTGTTTATAATGGTGAACAAGGCAGATATTCCACTCATCATATTAACAGTAGTAATAATAATACCACCAGGAAGCATTCTTTGAGTTCTTACTGTATGCAAGGCTCTGTTAAACTCTTTTCATCTGTTTTAATTCTCACAACAAACTTTTAGGGTAGATGCTATTATTACCGTTTCTATTTTATAGGCAATACAACCCAGGCACAAAGAGACTAACTAACTCCCACAAGGTCTTACAACTTATAAATAGCAGAGCCAGGATTTGAACCTGGGCAGGCAGGTCTCAGAGCCTGGTTTCCTAACTTCTGTGCTGAACTTCTCACGGTTAGAAGGGCAGAGAGTTGACAAATCCTTTCAAGTATGGCGAGTTCTGTAGAAGTTCTGAACTTCTCACGGTTAGAAGGGCAGAGAGTTGACAAATCCTTTCAAGTATGGCGAGTCTGCAACAGGTCAAATTGACCTAGGGAAGGGGGAAGGCTGGAAAGGCTGTTGGGATGAAACATGAAGGATGAATAGATGCTCTCTAGGTGAGGTGTCATGGACAACACTATTCCAACTTGTTTAGTGGCCACAGGCTGGACAGAATAAAATATAGTGAGTTGGAGGAACAACAGAAAGAAGCCCATTAGGGGTAAAGAAAATGAGAGAGTGTGTGTCATGGAGTGATGCCACAGGGGCCAAATCATGAAGGCCTCTGTAGGTCCCACTTCAAGAATGTGGGTCATGGAAATATAAAGGGCTAAGGACAAAGGGAGCATTCAAAGGGAAAGACCCATGGGTGTGACATGATGAGATGTAAGCTTTACGGTGTTTCTGACCAGTGGTGTGTCTAAGTCATAAAGAGGGAGAGTAGATGATGAGAGTGCAGTCAGGAAGCTAATGCTGTAATCCAGGTGAGGGAGGATGGCAGCCTGGACCAAGGTAATAGGGGTAAGGATAGAGAGAAGCTTGGGAGCTTATTAGAATGCAGATGATAGGAGTCCTGAATGTGGGCGATGAGGGTGAGGAAGGAATCAGTAACAAAGCCCAAGTTAAGAGTCAGAAGAAACTTATAATGTAACCAGGCCAAACTATAAACAAATTATCTGCAGTGGGGCTCATTTGGTCAAAAGAAGGATCGCACAAGAGAACATGGATGGCTTGTGTCATCCAAATATGGATGGCTTTGCCCAGTTATAGAATGATCCTGCCGAGAGGATACACAAGCACACACTCACGTATGTGCTCACGCACACATTTGTTGTAGAGGGTTAGACCCTCCCAAGTTAAGGTAATTTCATAACTGAGGTTGACCCTCTGGATTTGGTACCATTGATCAGCCCCAGCACTACAGTTCAACCACCAACATTGAGTTTCCCGTTGAGTGAGAGCTTGGGATGATCTCACAGCATCAGCAGCACTGCGCAACAGTAAGAGGGATGGATGAATGCCACTTCTGTACTCAGTTGCCACTTGGGTTCAAGAGGAAAAGGGGTAATTATCCACATAGGTAACAATTTCAGTTTTATTTCTCCCTTGAGCTAACTCTATTCACCTCAGACGCCCTCCTGAGTAGAGAACCACCAAAAGTGTCATTCTGATTACCATTCGTAACTAGGTGTTTTTTGCTTAACATTTGGAAATGGGTGGGGTGAGATAAATTCCAAGAAGATGGGAAGTTTTTATACTGCAGTCTGTGCGACAGCAGCAACTCCAGTCTGCCCTACAGACCTAGAATTTTTTTTTTTTTTTTTTGCTACATGATATGTGCCTGTGGAGTTTATATTTTGATGATTTGATCAAACTTTTTAAACCTCAGCTTGTAGTAACCATTTTAGTGGTCATGCTTGAGAATGTGTACTTGCTAGTAGTATAGAGTTAACCTCAGTTAATGGGGGCAGGGATGACTCTGAGGAATTAAATGTGGTGTTTGAAAAACTGGGAAATGAAGATCTTCTGCAACACTGTAGTTTCTAAAGAAAAAACAATTAGGCCAGACTGGATGAACTGGTTTGATTAAATGCTGTGTTACTGACTCAGGGTTGTTATTTTTGGTTGCTTATTTTATTTCTAATTGTTAAAGTATTTATTGTACCATACTTTGCTCAGGACACTGTGTAAAGTATTTGGGGAAAGATCTGAAAGAGACAGGAAGCATGAACCCTTCCATCAGGCACCTGAATAACCGATGGTGGATATACTGAGAATACAAAGAAAATTTTTATCTTACAGTCATACTGCACTTCATACTTGTTGGAATGCCCTCTTATCTCTGATACGTTACTTGATTCTAGTTTTCTTGGATCAGGATCCACAGTTGTTTTATTTACTTGTTTATGGTTTGTCTCTCTCACTTAAACATCCGGTCCTTGAGAGCGGATACTTGTTCTCAGCTATAGCCCAGCACCCAGATCAATACCTGACGTATTGTGGGTACTCAGTAAATCTTAGGAAGATAAATGAACAAAAGAATGTATCTTCTGAATATCCGTGATAATCACATAAAACAGGCGTGGTATGCTACCATTTATGTATGTCTGAGTTTGCATATTGACAGGCTTTCAGCAAAGATTTGTAGTAGTTGGTTTTCGGTGAGTGGTGTTATAATGAAATTGAAACTATAGGGCTACACATATACTTGCTGTGCATCTATGGTGATTTTTTTTTTCCTACTAGAAAGAAAGCCCACTGTTAAATAATTATTACTTCTAGGTCTGAGGGTGAATGTCCAGCACCTGCAAGGGTTTGGCTAGGATGCAGGGCTTTGTTTCCCCTCTGGGCTGTGATTCCATCCATGGAGTAAGCTACTTGTGGTAGCAAGTCATCTTGGCAGTGGCACGTATAGCATATTTCAACTGGTGATTTCTGCATGATTTGTATGAATTTCTATATGACAGGAGTCACAACAAAACTGTTACGTGACTTGTGTCTAAAGCTATCAGTCAACTGGAGCTGTGAAAGTCAGTTTGCGTGTGTCAACAATTTAATCTTCTAATATGCTTGCCAATAGAAAACTGACACTAGAATTATTTTTCTGTATTTACTGACTAGAAAGATATGGTTATCAAGTGCACTGATTGAAAATCTTTAAATTCCAGTCTTTAAATTGGGACCATATGTGTGTTCTTTCCCTAGCCAAATCTATTTGTGCGTTCACCCACACGTGTATACACATATACACAGATTACAGTTACATTGATATGTGTTTGTGTTATATATGTATGTATTCATACAGAGTATGCATAGGCATCATGCATATTCATGAACTTTAAATGTGCTTATAGATTAAGATGTAATGATGTTGGGAAAGTTTCCCTATCTGTTAACTGAGAATAATGCTACTGCCTACCTTCCAGGCACTTTGTAAGTATTAAATTAGTTAATATGAGTAAAGTCCTTAGAACAAGGCGTGGAACATAATATATTCTCTGTAAATATTAGCTTTTTATTATTTTGGAGCATGTCTTCATTCTGTCAGCCTCAACGTGGGACTCTGTCACCTCTTTTTATAAAAATTTAGCTTTAGAGGCAGTATGGCAAAGTCTCAGAATTATTGCATAATTCATTTGATAAATTTACTGTTATTCTAAAATGCCTACAACCAATTTTTAGGCCATGCAGAAAATATTGGTATTTGTATTTCTAAACCAAAGCCATTTATTAAATAACTTAGTCATATTGATTTGTGTTATAGTATATTAGTTCTCTTTTTATGTCATAATTGTCTCCTAGGGTCTATAAGGGAGATATTTTCAGTGAATGTGTCTTTTTCATTATCAGACTAAAACTAACTTCACTGAAAACATCTTCATTTGGGATTTGAAAGAGAACAAATTTTCCATTTATTAAGAAAAAAATAGGTGCTTGTATTGGTGTAAAAATAGGTATATATGTAAGTGATCAAATAGAAAATAATCCAAAGGAACATAGAATAATTTGGGAATGGAGGTAACATACACCTGGAAAGACAATGACAAGTGCACATACTATTTTGAAGCAGGTTTTAGCAGGTAGTGATGGTACTCACTGGGGGAAGAAGGTATAACTCATCAGTCAAAATGGGTGTACAAACTGGTGCTGTGAAGTGCTGCTTAACAGCTGTTGTTGTTGTTGTTGTTGTTGTTTTTAATAATTAGATTTTTGTTGGGGATAAATAGTTCATTCCAGACAAAAGTACTGTGGACTCTATAGCTCATCTAATTTTTATAGATTAAAATAAATGCCCAGATAATTAAAGTGAAGACATCAGAGTTGATTAATGGAAGTGCAAGTTTCAAAACCAAACTGAGATGTCGGGGAGATAATGCAGTTCTTTAACAGATGACACAGAATCTGGACTTGTGACCTTGAGGTGCTCACTTCAACTCTCTAAGAATAATTCCAGCCCAGAGCTATACCATGTATAGAGTTTGTAGACTATTCCTAATAAAATGGTTTTCTTGTCATACTAGGAGAAAAGAAACTCATCACATATCTACTTTGAGTCAGGTTTGGGCATGCTCAAAAAGGGGGCAGCATTTTTAGATCGAAACTGCTAAAGGAGACTCAGGGTCTCTTTCAGCATGGTTGCCTTTGTGATTTGATTCATATGCACTATAAAAAAACTTGTGAGACTATAGAAGGCATATATATATATTTAGGGTATTATGTTGATTTTTGGAAACTATTTGTGCAGGGTACAGTACCTTTGAATTTCACTACAGTAACTGAGTTACAAAATGGGACCCTGTGTCTGCTGGCCTGAGAACCATCAAAGTGAATGGTCACCAGCTTTGTTCATGCTACATCTGTGTTTTCTTTTTAATCATTTGGGGACAGATAATCTTTTGGTAGCTCTTTAGACTAACTCTGAGATTCAGAGAGGCAGTGTATTCTTGGCTAAAACTTTTTGTATGGAGGCACAGTTTCTTTTAAGGTTTGTGATTTTACTCTTCATATCAGATTTCATGGTGCCCAAATGCAAACATGTATTTAACAGTTGGTAGGGGTGGGAGAGTTTGAGGGCAGCAAAACAGCGTACTTTGATGAGAGTCAGGTAGATTTTAGGATCTGTACCCTTTCTTAGCATCCTAAGTATTTTGAGAAGCAGTTGTATGTCGTTAAACAAACAAACAAGTTGGTAGTTGGAGTCAGCTGACCCGCTTTTTTTCTGAATCTCTGCTGTACTAGCGGTGTGGCTCTGAGGCTTACTTCCCTAGTCTGCAAAGTAAAGATAATGATACCTGTTTCAGAATTTTAAAAATAGATTTATTGAGATATGTTTCACATACCATAAAATTCCATTAATTTAAAATATATAGTTTATCGATTTTAGTATATTCACAGTGATGCAGCCATCACCACAAGCAATTTTATAACATTTTATCATCCACAAAAGAAATCCTGAACCCAAAAGGTACACTTGCCATATCCTCCCTAACTTCCCCAACTCTAAGCAACCACTTATCTACTTTTTGTGTGGATTTACCTGTTTTAGATGTTTTATATAAATGGAATCATATAATATGTTACATTTTGTGACTGCATTCATTCACTTAGCATTATTTTAATATTCATGTTACAGCATGTTTCAGTACTTCATTCCCCCCCATCCCACCCCTAGTGTTATTTAGGTATAATTGACAAAAAATGTATATATTCAAGATGTATAATGTGATGATTTGATATATGTACATATTGTGAAATAATTAGTATAATCACATTAATTATAGTTACCATTTATGTGTGTATGTGTGTGTGAGATGAGAATACTTAAGAATCTACTCTCAATAAATATCAAGAATACAATACTAACAGTAGTCACTGTGGCTATACATTAGATCTTGAGAGCATACTTAGCTTTACTAAAAGTTTATGCCCTTTGATCAACATCTTCCCATTTTCCTTGCCCCTGCCCTTGGTAACCACCATTCTACTCTCTGTTTCTATGAGTTTGATTTTTTGTTTTGTTTTGTTTTTGAGATAGGCTCTTACTCTGTCACCCAGTCTGGAGTGCTGTGGTTCACTGCAGCGTTGACTTCCTGGGCTCAAGTAATCTTCCCACCTCAGCCTTCTGATTAGCTAGGATTATAGGCTCATGCCCATCACGTCTGGCTGATTTTTTATTCTTATTTTTATTAGCGACAAGGTCACACTATGTTGCTTAGCCAGGTCTCAAACTCCAGGCCTCAGTGATCCTCTCACCTCAGCCTCCCAAAGTTCTGGGATTACAGGCGTGAGCTACCACACATGGCCAAATTTGATTTTTTTTGAATTCTACATGTAAATGAGATCATACATTGTTTGTATTTTATGTCTGACTTCTTTTACTTAGCATATGTCTTTCAGGTTTACCCAAGTTGTTACAAATGGCATTCAGTGGCGTGTAGTAAAGGGAACTCTTGTACACTGTTGGTAGGAATATAAATTGGGATGGCATTATGGAGAACCGTGTAGAAGTTCCTCAAAAAATTAAATATAGAACTGCCATAGGCTTTATCAAGTCTACTTCTGGGTATATATCTAAAGGAAATGTACTCCATGTCTTGAATAGGTATCTGCACTACCATGTTTATTATGACATTATTCGTAATAGCCAAGACATGGAAACAACCTAAGTGTCCATTGATGGATGAATGGATAAAGAAGATGTGATGACACACACACACACACACACACACACACACACACACACACACACACGTGTATGTGTATTATGGAATATTATTTAGCCATAAATAATGAAGTTCACTCATTTTTATTGCCAAATTATACTCAATTTTATGGATATATTATATTTTGTTTATCCATTTATCAGTTGATGGTCATGATATTTTTGTGACAATGAAATAAGACAAAGTATATAAAGTGTTTTATGTTGTCTTGAATATAGAAGCAATGTATGTTTTATTGTTTCTCCTCATCTGTTTGGTAGATTTCTGGCATGAGTTATCCGCTGCCTGTCTTGCTTTGTGAGGCAAAGGAAAGCAGTCTTATTGAGTAGACCATCTGTCTGCCAGTTTTCTCATGTTGGTCCTCGACTCATGGAGGATCCTGGTGGGCACTCGTTTGGTACTAGAATTCACACAGCTTTTCTCAGCAGCCAGAAGTGTTCAAGTGTTACCAGCAGTGCTTGTTGTCATTACAGATGCTCCGTACAAAACTAAACGCTGGGTTTGAAGGGATTGAGAGAGGGAGCCATTGTGGCTTACACGGATGTCAACTAATCTAGCCTTGATCCTCATTCTGAACCTGAACATTGACGCCAATATCAAGCTGTGTGGTAGTTACGTTGTGTGCAGGACTTGGAGGGAAATAGTGCTTTGTCAGTTCAGTGCTTGCCAACTTTATAAAACACAGAAAATTGCTGAGGGCTTATGTGACAGAAAGTTCATGTTACACATATGGGCATCTTGGCCAGAAAAGCCACTGATTGTTTCAGTGTAAGGATTTGAAATTTCAAAATTGTAAGTGATTACTAAATGACAAGTAAAATTTTAATTGAGATATATTGTTGATAACGTCCAAAGAGATTATATAAAAGCATTGATTTTTATTTTCTTGGCTGTGGAAACACCATGGAACTCATTTATTAAAAGTAGTATTTCTAAGTTTCTACTTATTTTAGATACTATAATTTAAAATTAAATTATAAACAAGGCCCAATTGTTGTTATGCACTAGGCAAAATTTTTTTTTTTTTTTAAATTATCCAAGTTTTTATTTCAGGCCATGAAACAAGTTAAAATCTAAACTTCTGCTGTTTGTC
>NW_016107468.1:3127686-3136574 GCF_001604975.1 Cebus imitator
CAATTCTCCTGCCTCAGCCTCCTGAGTAGCTGGGATTACAGGCACGCACCACCATGCCCAGCTAATTTTTTGTATTAGAAGAGACGGAGTTTCACCATATTGCCCAGGCTGGTCTCAAACTCTTGACCTCCTGATCCACCTGCCTCAACTTCCCAAAATGCTGGGATTACAGGTTTGAGCCACCACACATGGCCTATATAGGCTTTCTAAGCCTGGTTGCTCTGCCCCACAAAGACAAAACAGTGATATTAGCTTGCATGTGTTGAGCATTGAATCTGTACTAGGCTCTTTGTTAACCACTGTATATTTGGATTATGTCATTTATCTAAGGTAGGTACAGTTATCCCCTTTTTATAGATTAGGAAACTGAGGCTCAGAGAGATCAAGTAACTTGCTCAAGGTTATACACCTTGTAAGTGGTATGTCTGTTCATAGCTTGCCATTTTATGAAGTTTTGTGTTTTTAAATATGCTTTAGAATTTCAAGTTTTTACTCTGGTATTGTTTCTCAAAGTCCTACATCTACATACACATCAAAGCAATTCTGTGGTTCTTAGAGAATTATTTAATAAATGAAATCATCATAGACTGTAATTACATTATGAGTGGCATCTTTTAGCTGTGCCCAGCGGTAGCCCAGTTGTTGATCTTTATCCCTTGAGTAGTCAAGTAGCTAAGAAGTCAATAAGCAAGTGGAGTAGTGGCCACTGAAGCAGGTCTCCACCAGAATAATTCCAAATAACTTCACACAGTGAATTGCAACCCATTCAATCTACTTCACCACATAGCATTGCTCAAAAGATATTCTTTTACTCTTTTATCTACCTTGTTGGCAAGCTCCCCAAGAGCTCTTATGCCTGTGGCCTATAGATCAAAGACATTTTCTCAAATAGTAGGAACTTTGCTGCTAGTTAGAATTAAGCAAATAAAAAAATACACCCCCAGAATGTAAGCAAACTAGTTTAAAACACTCCAGCCATTGTATTACTTATGCTTTTAAAAGTTTCCCCACAAAACCTCATTAATCATATAAATATTTTAACAAACAGAAAGAGGACAGAACAGACTTATTATTTTCCATCTTGTATGAAGGGCTACACTTTTCATCTGTGCTTTTATCCTAACATTTCTTTAACTCTTCTGTGCTATGATTTTGATTTAAAAACAAGGAAATTGAGACTCAGTGAGATGAATTGCTTTATATCACCACGGTAAGTTGTGTTGATAGCATTTGAAAGGAAACCAAAATTTTCTATGATTTCTTGTTTTTTGAGACAGAGTTTCATGTCTGTCCCCCAGGCTTGGAGTGCAATGGCATGATCTTGGCTCACTGCAACCTCTGCCTCCTGGGTTCAAGCAATTCTCCTACCTCAGCCTCCCGAGTAGCTGGGATTACAGGCATGTGCAACCATGTCCGGCTAATTTTTGTATTTTTAGCAGAGAGAGTGTTTCACTATGTTGGCCAGGCTGGTCTTGAACTCCTGACCTCAAGTAATTCACTCTCCTGGGCCTCCCAAAATGCTAGGATTACAGACATGAGCCACTGTGCATGATCTATTTCTTGATTTTCATATTTTTTTCTGGTCACCTAGCCTTACTGTAATTTGCACTTATCTACCATTAGAACATTACAAAGTTAAGTGGTGAACAGAATGGATATAACTTAGTGTATGTATATAATGCCTATAATGTAACATACACATAGACAAATGGAAAATGCTCGCGAGATAAGTTTCCCTGTTGTCTCATGCCTCAGCAGTAATCAAATATACTGAGTGCTTATTATGGGTCAGTTACTATGTTAAATGTTTTTCACAAATTGTCCCATCGAATTCTCACAATCATCCTGTCATGTAGGTGCTATTTTTTTACACATTTTTATAGATCAGGTGGCTGAGACTTAGAAAAGCTAAAACCACTTGCCTGTGGTCATAGAGCTAGCAATTAGCAAAGCCCTGGCTTCTAACCAGTGTGTATTTTGCCTTGCACAATGAACTACATTAAAAGATTTAGTTTTTTTACCTCCCAATTGAAGCCACCTATGCATAGTCTAAACTTCAATTTGAGTCTGTTTAGAAACACTTAATGTTCCTAATGTTATCAAGAAATTTGATATTTATTTTTTCAAGACTTGGGTGGAACGTCACATTTTCCATGAACTTTCTATGATGCTCTTCTTCGAAATGTCTCTGTATCACCTGGTTGTTGCCTGGCTCTTAGGATTCCCCTGTCTGTACTCTGGACTTCTTTAGACACAACTTGTCTAGTTCAGTTATTGCTTTTATTTGTATTGCTGGTACCTTCCTTGGTGCCGGGTGCATAGTAGATGGTGAATAGATATTTGTTAAATTGAACTGGATGCTTAATAAATGTTTTGGTCTAATTATGATCTTTGCTGTTTGGTATGTACTTCAGGTACTTCAGGAAGGTCATTGCAGCATTAGGTGACTATGGAGACCCTCAGTTTTTTAGACTGAGATGACTTGCTGTTCCTATAAGAGATCAATTGAGTGAATAATTGGGGCTTTTTCCTAAATATTGCTTAGAAAATATGCTGTTTTTTTTTTTTTTTCTCTTCAAAAAGTGCCAGTTATATTGCCATACTGGACAAAATAAAACTATGTGCTATATATATATATATACACACACACATCTATAGCTATACCTATATAAATTTTTAAAATGTGGCACGCCATACTTTGTGAGCAGCCCTATGTATCCAAGGCTCAGAAAATCAGATTTTCAAAGCTAAATTTTACCAAGTATATCCCATAGAAAGTTGTGTGAACAGGCAGAAAGAATATGGATGTTGGACTTAGGCAAATGAATCAAATCCTGGTTCAGCCACTTTGCAGATATGCGATTTTGGGCAAGATATTTAATTTTTTTCAACTTTTTTTTTTTTTTACTTTTAAAATGGAAAAGTTATGCACTGGCAGATTTGGGGGATGAAATAATATTTCGAGAGACTGTGTTAAGTAACTTCTAAAATTTTTATTTTAAGTATAGGTTGTCTGATAATTTTTGACATACTTTCATTTTGATTGAATAAACTTTTATTCTAATTTCATTCTTAAACAGTGTAAGCATATTTACAGTAACTTCTCTGATCACCGTATAATCAAGCACTTCCGGTCTAGTGTTCCAAGTGAAGGCCAAGTAATGTCAAGGTATGCTGTATACAGATTGTCTAGGAGTCTGAATAAAGAAGAGGAATGGAGCCATCCATGGATGGCAAAACCATGCCATTGCAATAAGTACTATATTTACATATTTAGTACAAATTCCATTTAAGAAAGGGCAGATTTGGTCAAGTGCAGTGGCTCACGCCTGTGTGATTTCAGTGCTTTGGGAGGCTGAGGTGAGCAGATCACTTGAGCCCAGGAGTTTGAGACCAGCCATAGCAACATAGCAAAACCCTGTCTCTTAAAACAACAGAAAAAGGCTTCTTACTCATGAGGAGTGGGGAAGAAAGGGTAGATTTGGAGAAGATTATAGCAGTGAGTATGGCAGTAAATTTGCAAGGAAGAACTTTTTTCATTTCCAACAGTGATTTCTTTAGATAAATATTTTATTGCAGGTTTCAATGATGTTGCAATTGTACTTAGCAAAAAAAGTTTTTAAAATTTGTCAACAGAACCTCTTTAAAATGGCTTCCTAAGTTGTTATAGCTAATTTTGAGATATGGTGATCTGAACCTCCTTCCAAACCACTGGTCCACTCTTTAGTCTTCAGGCTGTTACGCTTCTAGAGTAGCACTGTGAGTTTTTAGTCTTTTGAAAACAGGAAGAATTCTAGTTTCTCAGTTCTTGTTTTGATCAGGATTGTATTTTCCTTATCATCAGTTTGTGCTCTGAAATGACAGGGCCAGGCAGAGTTGATGCTACCTGATAAAGCATCTAGAACCATGGAAAATGGAGGGTGAATATGATAAGCCTCTCTAATACCAGAGATAGTGGACAGTAGCCCTCCGTTTTGCATTTGGCTTTTTTGACGACTCAGCAAATCCACACAGAATTAACTAAGGCTGTTTGAGAAACAGCCTGTGGGATAATGAACACTTTTATGCTTTTTAAAATGACCACGGGGAGCCTCATCAGAAGAAGCCATTCCAGGATTCCAAGATGGCAGCTGGGTTTTCATTGTTCCTGTGGGAGTTGCACTGCGAGGCGTGATTGTAGCTGATTTTTCCCGTCAACAGGAATTCATTAGGGGTGTCTATTAGCTAATGAACTATTGATATACGAAAAAAGGGCCGTTATTTTAGAGAGGAAAAATGTGACTTCAACTCCTTATTATTTATGTGCTGGTTGCATTTGAAGCCCTCTTTCCCTGCCTCAAAATCTGGAAAACCGATTTTAAAGACCTTGGGTTTAATTTAGAAAGAAGGAAAACCAGATTGTTTCAGTTATGTTGTATTTTTTGTTTTTTACTCAATTTACCTAATGAGAAGGTAATCAGATTTAAATTCTAGGTACCTTATTTGCCAATTATTTTATTGCATTTTTATGGCAGTTTTTTATTTCTGAGGGGTGAACCCTCTTTTTTATAATTTTTCTCTCAAGGGATAATATTTATGTTTTTTTGCTTCCGAAACTAATAAAGTCTTAAAGTGTAAATTTACATTTGTAGTGTTTACCTTGTCCTTTAAATGTTTTTGTGTTTTTATTTTAAAGATGGAAAAATGATACTAAATTAACCAAATGAAAGTAATAAATGCTGAATATTCAGTAAATTATTAAGATGTTAATGTGATTCCAAATGCAGATAGTTCATGGGCAGCAGCATGTGTACTGGGACTTCCCCTCACAGGTTGGCAAGGTTTGGGCAATTTTGAGGAGGGAATTAATTATTAAGTAGTAAGCTTTTCTGTTTACCTCTATTATTTAAAACCTAAGTATTCAGAATCATGGTAAATTAGTGAAAAGTACCTTCCATTGAACTAGTAGTTGTAATACTGGATTAAATACCGAAGTTGTGTGATTTTGGGCATGAGTTTCTGCCTCTGTGGGTCTTATTTTTCCCAATTATCAAAACTGTAGCAATGGACTAGATCATGTTTCCTTGTGTGTTTTCTTGGAAAATGTGGGAATGTATTAGGAGCTATACGATGTCACAATATAAACACACAAAAGGCACAGCAGGCGTATCTTCCTGCCTTTCATATCTATTCACTTGAGGCTTTTGGTAAGATATTAATTTTATGCTTAAGCAAACACATATTAAAGACTAAGAGGAACTCATATGTCTTCATGTAGTGTTAACTATATTAACACCAAAACTGAAAGAAATATTGTGCTTACAGCAGGCCACAAATAGAGATCCCCTGTTTTGTAATCAGTCTTTTCTGCTATGGAGGGCACTTTGTACACATTTGAGGATCACTGCATTAGATGACAAGAAACATGTTCCTTTCTATTCCCAAGTTGTGTAGCCATGACATTTGAGAATATTTAAATTTTGAATTTTCCTTTTCCCTCCTCTAAATTAGTGGCATGTTCTAGAGAAGAGTTCCTGTGCTTTGTTTACATAAAACCTATCTCAGTGTTGTTTGATAAGAACTCTGTTAAGAGATCTTGTCCTAAAAGGATGACACTTCGCTTTGGAACTGGAGAATGGTAGGTGCGAGGAGTTAAGAGTAATTCCCTAAGCACACTAGACACGCCTGATGTCTCTTTCAAGCCAGTCTGCTTCCACATGGTGATTATTTCTGATTCCCATTATCACTGTGTCCCCCTAACCCCTGCCGTTTAGCCTGGATTCTGGCAGAATGGAAATCCATGTTTCTGAAGTTAGTATGATTTTTTTTTTTTTCTTTCCTTCTATCCTCAGCAGCAATAAATACTCTTGATGGCAGCTGCTATATTAAGCCCAAGAGCTTAAAAGATTAAAGAAACCACTAACAGCAGTCAGGAGGAAGTTTCAGGGCCTGTTTTTCTGAAGGTTTGTGTTTACATTCTGATGGTTGAGTAGAAAATTACAAACAGGTTGTGCTCAGCAGCTGGAATGCTCTCCAACATCCGGGGAGACCCAGTCTTCTATTTATTTCCCATTCATTGGAAGGGTGGCCAGCCAGTAGTGGAAACTGCAGGCAGAGGTATTAGAACTCTTGGGGTATATAAGCCATTAGAAATTCTTTTTGTAGAAATTTCTTCATAGAAATACCTTGGTCTCTATTTTTTTATAAGCTTGACTGAGTACTTAACTTTAGGTCAGTTACTGAGGGAGAGGTCTGAAGGTAATACTAGTACCCCCCAACTCCTTTTCCCCTGAAACAAGAATTGTTTGGGCCTTTATTGAATTCCTACTTTAGAGTCAAGGGTTGGCCTTCCCCTAGATCTGTTTGCATATACCTCACAGCTGAGCAGATAACATATTTGTGCGGCCATTCCCTTATGATTTCCTCTCTATTAGGGAGAGGTGGAGCCTCTGACAGACTGCAGAGTGTTTGTTCCATTCCCCTACCCCTACCCCACAACTTTACTGAGGTGTATAATTAAAGTTGATAATTAAAGTGTTTACGTATATTTAAGGTCTATAGCTTGATGATGGGATATAAATATACCTTGTGAATATTCACAATCAAACTAATCAATATATCTATCACTCCACATAGTTATCAATTTTCTTTTTGTAGTGAGAATACTTAATATCTGCCCTCTTAGCAAATTTCATTTATGCCAGATAGTGACTACTGTTAGCAATATTGTATACTCAAACCCATTTATTTTAATTTTTAATTTTTTTTAGAGACAGGATTTCACTCTGTTGCTCAGGCTAGAGTGCAGTGATGATATTATAGCTCACCGTAACCTCAGACTCCTGGGCTCAAGCAATCCTGCCATTTCAGCCTTCCAAGTAGTTAGGACTACAGGTGTATACCACCATGCCTGGCCTAATTTTAATTTTTAGAGATGAGGCCTAGCTTTGTCGCCCAGACTAGAATGCAGTGGCATGATCATAGCTCACTATAGCCTTGAACTCCTGGGCTCAAGCGATTCTTCTGCCTTGGCCTCTCCAGTTGCTGGGGAAATGGTGCCTTATTCTCAAAACCATCTTTTAAAAAGTAATGTGCTGGCCAAATAAAATAGAACTGCCAGTTTGTTATTTTTGAACAGCTTCATTATTTTGAACATGGGAAAAGAGAAGTTTAAAGTTTTGCCTTACACAAGGTCATAAAGCTGGTCAGTGGCCTAACCATTAGGTTTAGAACCTTTATCTTTGGGGCTATTTCAGAAATTCAAGTGATCCCAGTTCAATCAGTAGTGGCGTTTGTGGTCTTCAGTCTGCACTGAGCAAGGGTTTTATGGTTGTTGTCTAATATTTTAGGATTATTAAAGCTAATCTAGCCTTTTGAGAAACCAAATGGATTTTGGGGGTTGTCTGTAAGAACCCATCATGGTGGCTGGAACAGCTCTTAATTGGAATTTCTACATAAATTAACTTGCATTTGTTCTGTAACACCATATGAATTTTCCTGAATTTCCAAGTAAATATATTTTGCATATTGATTACAAATTGCTTAGGCTGTCTTCATGAATAATGAAAGCTGTGCTGTAGGAAGCTGGAGATTAAGAGGGGCTGTTTTTTAAAACAGTATTTCATTTCTTTGGTTTTTTTGCTTGTATTTTCTATAGCCTCAGGGGTGTGTTCAGAGGTGGTAGGGAGGGGAGGGTGTAATTACAGGTTTCTGAACATCTGTATTCCTTTACAAAGCATTATCTCTTCTGCTATCAAAGAGGACTTGCCAGTTAGGTTGGGATGCATAAAGCTCTGGACAGTGCCTTCTCCTATGGTCATCTTTCCTGTATGTCTTGTTGCATGTTTAAGCTTCCATAACAAGGTTCTCTACTTTTCCAATTTAAGAAGAACTCATCTGTTGTGCTGTACCTCTATTCATCTCAGTATGGAAGGCACCAGGTTCAAGAGGCCCAGAAGAAGAGACCCAGAGCCAGTAAACGAAACATGGTGTTTCATTAGGGACTTACATAAAGGGAAAGAGTCCAGTGGTGCCAGGCTGGACAACATACCCACACCACTCAGTGGTATAGGGCTGGGCAGGAAAACCACAGCCACTTTGCAAACAGCATGCAGTTTATATAGCATTTTCACTTAACATCCTCCCCTTAATGCCTTTCACCTGACAACTTGCATCTAACCCAGAATTTAGGGCCTCAGTTTTCTATATGGCCCATGTTCTATGGCATGGGCAGGGGGGCTCAGATGTTCCTTGAGTCTCCGGATTAGTCACTCTGGGACTGTCTAGCTCGACACACACCTTCAGGTGCATCTTCCACGCAGGGTCATTTTGAAGATATGCTCCACTTATTGCTCTCAGGTGTGTTTACCCTACAATTATCATTTGATATTAATACCTATTGTGAGATGGACATCGTCTAGTGACAGTCATGATTTCCAGTAGCTCCCGCAACTTCGTAAGTATCATAGCCCCACTTTTTAGGTAAAGAAAGCAGAGGTCTGGCGATTGTGTCTTCCCTAATTGACACACCTAGACAGTGTAGAGCTGGCATTCAGATGCAGTTTCACTTAGGCCTGGTATTCTTACCAGCACACCCCAGCTGCTGCTTTGCCTTCTCTCCTTCCCTTCGCCTGGCATTTGGACCACACTATTGTGCTGGCATCTCATCCCAGGGAGCTTCCAAATCTTTCACCTAGAGTATGGCTTTCAAAACTTTTTTTTGTGCCAGCCCACACAATTACAAATACAGTTTATGTCATCAAGAATACATACATATGCATATGCTCAAATGCGTATACATAACTGTGCTTACATGTACTCATATAAAACTGAAAGTTTCATTATACATGCAGTACACGCTAATATTTTCTTTTCTGTTTTACACTATTTTTTTTTTTTTTTTTTTTTTT
>NW_016107468.1:3136765-3162707 GCF_001604975.1 Cebus imitator
GGGGTTTCACCATGTTGACCAGGATGGTCTCGATCTCTTGACCTTGTGATCCACCCGCCTCGGCCTCCCAAAGTGCTGGGATTACAGGCTTGAGCCACCGCGCCCGGCCTGTTTTACACTATTAATACACACCCATAATTGTGATTACTCACTAAATTGGTTTTACAATCACAGTCACCTGCAGTTGAAACAGTGATGTAGAGTGGAAATCTTTAAGATGAGGTATGTGGTCTCTCCCCTCAACTCCTTACAAGATTTTTAGGATAATCCATTGGTGCACCAAAAAGGTGATCAAAATTATATCTAGATTTATTCTCATCTTAAGGAAGAGATTAAATGTTGTTGTTACATAATATCCAAGTTGACAGTGCAGTGTCACTCAGGCTATAAGACAGTCCTCTGCTCTGTAGGGTGTGGCAGGTCTGGAAGGAAGACTGGAAATTGACAAAGTGGCACACTCCATCAGCCTTTTGTTGTGTGGTATGCTCCAGTTTGTGGCTCATAAAGCATGTTAATGGGTTATATTATTTACTTTTGGCAAAGAGAGCAAGTGATTTTATTTTTATTTTGAGACAGGGTCTCATTCCATCACCCAGGCTGGAGTGCAGAGCTGTGCAGTACAGCTCACTGCAGCTTCAACCTCCTGGGCTCAAGTGATCCTCCTACTTCAGCCTCCCAAGTAGCTGGGACTATAGGTGTGAACCTCTACGCCTGGCTGAGTTTTTTTTTTTTTTGAGAGATGGGGTTTCGCCATGTTGCCCAGGCTGGCCTCAAACTCCTGTTCAAGCTGTTCGCCTGACTTGTCCCTCCAAGTTTCTGGGATTACATGTGGGAGCCACCACAACTGGCAGAGAGCTAATGATTTTTAAAATTCCGTCAAACCGTGGAATGAGAGAATGTAAACACAGGACAACAGCAGGAAAATGACAGAGTTGACATTTCTTTTTTTAAAATGAGCTCCTTATCAGCCTCATCAGTGGGTTAAAAAACAGCAAGTATATAGTCGTATCTAGTAGGAAGCCAGCCAAAAAAATGGAAACTATTTTAACAAGTTGGAACTTAAGTTGATATCTATGATTGTTAATGATTTACCTTGTCCTAAATGGATGCTGTACCCTGAGATGTTAGCTAATATTATTGTGTTGGCTAAAACACTAAAAATTGTGTTCATGTTATCTTTATATCATTCCTTATGTCTATTTGTATATTTTATGATATATGTAATATATCCATGCCTTATAGTTACATATATATCAGGGCAATGTATTAGAAATTTTTTTTGTATTGATAAATATTCTTAATTGAAAACATTTGGAGATTGTTTCTGTTCTGGAGAACTACCAGTAAAGGCATCTAGTAATTCTTCATGGGTATGTTGGGGTCTAGATGAAGAGAAGAACGAAAAGATGAGGACACAGGAAGGAAGTGAAACAGAGAGGGTGTTTGTGTGCAAATTAGATAACAACCCTCCCTAGTGGATTCAGTTCCAAGGGCACATAGTTTCTCGAGTGGCCTGTGCCTTTGTGCAGGTTATGAAAAGTCTCCCCTTTCTCCTGGCATAGCAGCCTTGTACTAGGAAACATGGTTTGGCAAATGGGTTGTGGGCTGGAATTCAGCACCCCTTCAGCCCTTCATCCTTCTGCAGGTATAGCCTACACAAGTAAGTATATATAACAGCCCTGGTGGTGAAGTACTGAAAAAAAAAAAGCGTGAAGGACAGGCATTAATGGATGTTGTGAGCAGCAACAGCTAGTCCCCACTCTTTTATTTATTTATTCGTTTGCCAGAGTATTTATAGAACACCTGCTGTGTGCCAGCCATCTTCAGCAGCAAAGAGTTTGCAATAAGAGTTTAGCCCAGCAGCGAAACCTGACCTTGTATCTTTTTTGTCAATCAGGTTTTATTGGAGCATAGCTGTATCCCTTTTTTTATGTATCTTCTATGGCTGCTTCTTAGCTGTAATGGCATAGTCGAATAGTTATGACAGAGACTGTATGGCCTGCAAAACCTAAAGTATTTACTTTTTTGCCCTTTACCAGAAAAAGGCATGAACCTGTATTCTAGAAGACTAATCAGGACTTGCTTCTGGTGCCACTGCATGGTAACTGAGCCATGGGCTGTTTGGCTTCTATCTCATGTGCCTGCTTGCAGGAAAATACTTCCATCAGGGCCAAGTGAAGGTACAGTAGAGCAAGCGCAGAGCAACACAACTGGGCACATTTACTTCTTATGTCTCTACTTACACTATGTAGTGTAAGGAGGAGACAAAGGGCTAGGAGTCCAGAGACTGACAGTGTGTGACCTTCTCTCTGGGCCTGCTTCAGATAGTCACTCTGCAACTACAAGATGGCAGTAGATTAACGATTCTCCTACTTTTTCCGGCACCAAAATCATGTAGAAGGCTTGTTGAACCTACTGTTGGGCTCCACTTACAAGATGTCTGAGTTGGTAGGCCTGGGGAAGGCCTGAGAAAGTACATTTTTAACGAGTCCTCAGATAATGCAGGTAGGCAGTATGACTGGATTGTTTTTGTGGTTGCTTGCCTCTTTTTGGCATTGGAAAGAGGAAAGCCAGAGTATTCCTTGAGGAATGACATTTGGCGAGGACCAAATTCTAGTTGCTTCTGTGATATATACACCGGAGCTATTTTGGACTAGACTGTAAATTCTCACATTTCACCTATGCAAAAGGAAATACTTTCTGGTCTCCTGTTAGTAATCAGCTGTCCCAAATTTTGCCTGTTGCCTCTAGAAATTCTGGACCCTCAAGTGATCTGTCTTTTACGGCAGTGTGGAAGAACAGCACCTATTGATTTTTCATGGTCTCTACCCTGTCCTTTCTATTATGATTGCTATTCTCTACCTTTCTGTTTTTCAGAACCCTTGTATTATTCCTGTTGTCTTTTTTCTAAATATTTTCTTGGTTACAATAAAGTGCTAATATTTAAAGAGTTTTTGGGAGCCTGTTGGTGCCAGAAACTATGCAAGTTACTTAATGAATAGTCGCATTCAGTTCTCTCAAAAATATTTGGGGAAGTTTCATTTTTCTCACTTTACAAATGAGTAGAAATTACAAATTTGGAGTCAGAGAAGCTAAGTAATGTGTGATCTGGACAATTTCAGTATCTATGTAGATGAACATCAAAAACCAAGCTTCCTAGGTCTTTGGCCTCCTCCCCATTATCCCTCACCTCCACTTGCCAAGTATCCATTCACATTGTTGGATCTTGGACTCCCTTACTAGGATTCACCCAGGATTTTTCTTTCTTGGATCATGATCTTCTATATCATCCTGTCACTGCAACTCAGTAGTCTGTGTCTTGGAAAAGCTTTATATCTCTTATCCCCTTTCTCTGTCAACAGAAATACCTTTCTAAACTATTCCTCTATCTTAAACCTCTTTTAAAATCTGCATACTTTATACTAAATGGTATTGATTGTTCTACTGGTTCCCTAGTACATAGTAAGCTTTGGAAAAATTGTTTTATCTTACTGATTCTTTCTGTAGAATGCTGTACTGTGTCTGGTATATAGAAGGCACTCCATGAATAATGGTTTAACTGAGCTAGAGAATATATGACTAGGGTCTGAATCTGAGCCTGTCTTGCTTCACAGTGTGGCTGCTATAGTCAGGCCTCCCAGAGCCCATGGTCTATTTCTTTCTAATCTGTCTGGATGAAGAAGGAATTGTTCAGCAGGTGATATCATTTGTGGATGCTTTGTCTATTTCTTCATATCCAGTATGCTATTAGTGATTTTTCATTTTGTCAGACTGCATTTTCTCTTTTCAACTAGAGTTCAAAATTTTGTCAGACTGCATTTTCTCTTTTCAACTAGAGTTCAAACAAAATAATTTTAGATAACATCCTAAGGACATTTGGAAACATGACATTTCAGGTCTGTTTTCCCCCTTGGCTTTAAAAAAGTATACACAGCTATAATTACTAATTGCTGCACTCTAAGTAGAGACAGATGATACATATGTTTGTGACAATTTTCCAGAGGGAGAGCTAAGTAACCAGGCTCATTTTTCCATAATGTGAATGTTATTCACAAACTATTACCATAATTGATGCACCAAACCACTGTAGAGTAAATAATGTGTTGTGTGTGGGAAGTAAGCTAGTAGTCAATGAATATTAAAGAACAAAACCTCATTTTAAAAGAGAAACTGTAATTATAATCATTCTGAATTCATACTGCACAACCAGTTAAAATAACTTGGCTACCATTTATCTGTGTAATTCTGTGTGTGAAGAGGGTAGGTATATGATTTTTTTTATAGAAATAAGTATTTACACGCACATTTTTATGAAAAGACACAGTATCAAACTTCAGAATCAGTCATTTTCCAAAAGCAATTGTTGCAGAGATGAACATGCAGAGTTAATCAGTGAAATATATATTGATGGGAAAGATCACCATTTCCGTTATCTTTTGCTTTTTAGGTGTTTTATGTCTACCTGGAATGTCTTGTCCCTTTCCATGGACCTAATCAGCTTCTGTATTTTCTCCAAAGCTTCCTTTTCATTAGAAGTTCTTCTTGTCCACCTTTAATTCTTCTTATTGCTTTCTAGATGCTCATCAACTTCAATTTCTGTGTGTGGTATATTGATTTGCACTTTTGGGATTTGTTGTTTTATAATAGGAGTTCTTAAGTCATTTCTTATATGTATCATTAGTCTTCTCAACCAGACTGCCTAGGATTTCAGTCTCAGATCTGTGTGTGTTTGCGCGTGTGTGTTGGGGGTGTGTGTATGTGTGTTGTTTATATTGTTCCTTCTGGTATACTTTGTGGAGAATAGTTTACCGTCCATGTGTTCACTAACTCTTCAGTATGTATTGTTGGTTACCTGTTTTTGTGCATCAGATACCGCATTATTTTTGTAAAATTGTTATGTTTTGTGTTGGGCTACCAGGGTCTCTACAGAGTCTTGAATGTAACTGGCAAGGATCAGATCTGTTGGTGTAGAGATTTTGATGGAACAATCAGCAATCTGTAGTATCGTTTATGTAAAATGTATAACTCCCTCTACCTCTGACAAGTTCTGAAGTTTAAAGTGCTGCCCTATCTCTTGAATATGAGTGTTTTGGGTGTATACATTTTACAGATAGACAAGGTGATTATGACAGAGCTTACTTTTATATTTTAAAATAGATCATAATATACCTATTCTTAGGAACCTTTTAGGAAAATGTCTTCAACATTGATCCTGTTGTTAGTTGTAATCTTAGTATATTTTTATAATTTCCTTTGAATATGTAACTGTTCCTTTCACACTATGGGCGTCTGTTTTCTTCTCTTTTTATAGCAATGAAAATATGGACAGATTCCAGAGTGAGTTCTTAGCTCAAAATTCTCTGCCCTGATATCAGGCCAATTTAGTCAGTTAGTTCTTACAAGTGGACATATTTCTATAATAGAAAAATTATGAAATTTTTTTAACATATTGCTTACAGAGATAGAGCCCACATTATAAGGCTATGTAACTCCTCCTCTCAAAAGATTATTGGTTTTAGCATGTTTTCCTCCCTTTAACTTAATCTTAAGCAGGTGAACCTTTCTGAGTGCTTTTTGGAAAGTTCTGAGGAAAACAAAATAACAAAACTCATACAACCTCAAGGAATTCTAAGTATCAAGGAGCACCTCTGGAAGGTGATTGGTTCAAGCATTGAGCACTATTTGCTATCCTTCAACAAATCGCAGGACATAATTCATCTATCCAACTCTGTCATAGCTTGTTTCTGCTTGCCCTGATGGTAAGTATGACAAGGGAGAAACGTTATCCAGAAGTGGGCACTGTAGCAGGGAGAAGGAGCCCTGGAGTTGACCCTTATAGAGGCGGTTCTCATCCTCAACTCTTCCTACAAGATGGCTTCGTGTCCCTTGAGATCATTATCCCACCTTCAGAATCCTGGATCGGCCTCTTGCCTTTCTAGAGTCCCTTAAGGACTCTAGAAACCACTAAGCTTGGAGCTGATGCCAGTTAATTCTGTTCTTGGCAGTGTGCCCTGGCTTCTTTCATGCTAGGCCCTGTGCCTTTTAGGAGCAGAGAAGAGGTCAGATGCAGATAACACAGGCATGATTCCTGCTTCCTGAAATGCTCAGATGATATGTACTTCTCCGTCTCCCTAAAGATTTAAGGGAGTACCCATTTATCGTGGGATGTAATGAGTAGGAAAGAGCATGGGGCTTTCTTTTTCTGCTGAATAGCAGATTGTAGGATAGAAACAGTTCTGTTTATAATTCAGCTATATCTTTGTAGTTTGTATTGCAGTTGAAATTATTTTAAGCTTTACTGTTAAGCTAAATTTCTGAGTTGTGTCATTTGCAAATTCTTTCTTTGAGGGTCAAGGGAGACTTTTGTAAAATGTTCAGGTCTGAGAGAATTTTGAGTTAAGTAAAGATGTGTGCATGCATGAGTATATGTGTATATGCATATGTGTGCACAGCTCATGCATAAATGCCTGTGCTTGCTTGGATAGGGACTAGGAAGGCTGAAAAATAGAGAGAAAGTCATTCTTAGAAGAAGAAAAGCACATGCAAAGGATGGAAGACGTGGTTTTTGACAGATGAATGAATCCTTCTGGAGGTTTTGTCAGAGCTGTGACCAGCTCTGTTGGCTGAGGAAAGGGAAAGTCCTTGAGCACCCATCATACCTCTTCAGACTCTCTTAAAAAGCATTCAGATGTTCTGCCAGAGGAAATGATGTGTTCCAAGTACAGCTGCAGTGGAGAATTCTTTTTGTGCAGCTGAAGCAATTCCTCCACATAGATCATCCCATTTTAACAGCAAACTGTCTGTTTAAAACAAAACAAAAAAGGCGGGTGGGAAGTGGAAGGAGGAGTTTATGCCAGGAAATGAAAATAAGTTGCTGCGGAAGCCTGTGTTGGTTGTGGTTTCATAGTTAAGAATAAGTTAATAATAATAATAAAGGCTTACTTGATAGTTTTTCTATCTGTGTTTTTATGGAGTTTTAATTTTCCAGAAAACATTAAGGATAAATTAGAGAACACACTCCTGTTGGAGGAGATAGCTGTCCTGCAGCTCACAAACTATAGCATCTTTAGCCACTTACACCTTCCAAGTGCACCAGGTAGACTTCTGGTGTCCTCTCTGGTCCTCTTCTTCTCTTCCTTATAGCATGTCAGGCTTTGGACTTAATCAGAGGATAATTAAGGCTCTGTCATAACAGGTGGAGTTTCTAACGAAGTCTAAGAAGTGATATTTCTATAAGGGTCTTTAGCTGACTGTAGCTACTAAGCAGAGGTTAGGAAGTTGTGATGTCATTTAAGGTGACATTGTGGTTACCTTTTATCAAGCTCAGTTGTGAGCCTGAAGCTCTGTTAACTGCTTTACAGCTATAAGCCTATTTAATTCTCACAGGAATACTCATTTTAAGATAGGTTTGATTACCCCCAGTTTACAGATGGGGAACTTCAGTTTGAGAGATAAGTGATTATTTGCAATTATACCCAGCATTTGGCATGGCTGGGATTGGAACCAAGGGCCTTCAGCCTCCAAAGCTTTTAGGTGTAACCCCTGCCTGATGCATTGTACTCTCCTATAAAGCAGCCTTTTTTCTCTGCTGCCACTAGTTCATTTCTTTTTCCTCTCTTAATATGCTTTAAACAAAATAAAACCAATAATCTGCTCGTAAATTGAGGTTGATCTCCCTCCTTCCTATCCATTAAGTAATGTCTTATACTCATGCAATTATTAGATATTTGGGAGATAAAATAAATAGAACGTGTCCCTCTTCTCTTTAGCTCTTAGAAAATTTTAATGTTGTCAGTAGTTCCTACTGTTCCACAATCCTACTGTATTACCTGAAATGTGTAATACAGTTACTGTCTTCTCAGGAAGACTCTTCTATACAGTGGCATGCTGGAGCCAGGAAGGCTTGTAGACCCAGCTCGGCCATGGATCAGCTGTGAGACCTTGGTGAAGTCACTTTACCCTCCAGGCTTTACTTCTTTTATCACTGTGTTATTTGATCCAGGTCAATTAGCAACCTGGGAGGTACAGCCTTTTTCAGGACAGGAAATAGGGCACATGTGCTACTTATTTGCATACACACTATCCTTAGGCATTTGTTGAAGGGATGGCTAATATAAATTCATTTAAAAGCGTTACTAAATGCTTACATTTTGTGTTTCTTTGATCAATGAATGACTGCTAAAATTTAGTATGTTGTCAATGGGGAATTTATTATTTCTTTTTACATTAAAGGGGTCCTCATGCTAAAGATTAAGCAATACTGCTTTTTGTGAACTTTTAAAGTCCCTTCCCAGGTAGAATATTCACAAAGCCTATGAATGAGTTTAACTACTTGATTACCCAGATTCTAGCTTTTTGGAATCTTTCATTATCTTACTTTTTCCCCTTCTCTGTGAGCTTTTGGACTTAGGACAAAGTAGGAACGATCACAAGGAAATGGATTGACATTTTAAAAATCTCTACTCTTTCACAGTCTTTCCTGAAGACATGATTTTTTTTTTTTTTGCCATCATGTCTCTAAGTACAGTTGGTCAGTTGTCACTCTGTCACCTCACCCCCTAGCCCCATAATTCCTGTGAAACCCTGGACACCTAACTGTTTTTGCAGACCATGAGCTCCTATAGCCTCACTTCTTCCCTTGTCCAGCTTGTAGTACCTGGATAATCCCCTCACCCCTCACCACCTTCCTTGTTAGTACCCCCAGTTCCCTGAAGCTCTTGTGCTGCCCATTTCCTCCCAGCAGCATGCCACTTGTCTGCCCTCATGAGCCTGTGTTCCCCTTAGAAGAATCACAACTCTGTCTGGACTATTATTATAGATCAGTGGACTTCAACATCTGATAGTTTTTTCAGTGTCGCCCATCAATACATTTACCGAGTTACTTTTTCTGTCCTTTAGGTGATAGTTCCAAATGCTCCCCACTGTCTCCATTGGTACAATGATAGTGAACATTAATAGAAAACTTGGTTGTGTTGGAGAAAATGTGTTAAGGACTTTACATGCATTGTCTCATCTCCATTCATGCTAAGGAATCTAACTTTTCCTTCCAACCATCCAGCAAATACTAGTGAGGCATCAACTGTGTCTACACACAGTGCCCAAGACACAGATTCTAATTGTGATTGAGGCAGAATGGGGACTTGCTCTGAAGAGATCTCCAGTTCAGAGGGATATGAACAGAAGTAAATAGGCAGCAATGAAATTGTCTGATAAGTGCTAATGAGGGGAGAAGTTCAGTATGCTATAGATGCCCCCAACCCAGACTTAGGAATGAGGATAAGGAAAACTTGCAGGAAGTTACAGCTAAGTGTCAATCTAAGGACAAGAGACTATGAGGGAGGAACATAAGGGCTTCCTGGACAAAAAGAATACCTGGTTGCTAGAATGATTTCAGGGAATTCAGAGGCACCAGTAGGAATAGAGCTATTCCCCTCAGATAAATTAGAGGTCTTTTTTTTTTTTTTTTTTTTGGTGTGAATTTCGTAGACTCTCTTTTCTACCTCCTCTGTGGTCTGTGTTCTCACTTGGTTACCAACTAGAATCAGAATCCACTGAGATCCCTCTCTGTACGTAGATCTCGTAAGACCCGCTTGCTGTCAATCTCAATGTGAAGTTTGACTACGCACTTGTCTAGCCGCTTTGCTGAAACAGTATTCGACTGTTAAGGTGAGTGTAGAGGACAGTGCTTCTTCAAAATTATTACAGGGAAGATGATAATAACTGACTGTCTTGATGTAGGGATAAGGTTTTTTCAGGAGGGTCTTTCAGTAGTAATCGCTCCTAAAATTTTGAATGCTTAAATGAAGCTGCTGCTTAGCTGAATAAGTAATAGCAGCTTCTTTTTCCATGAAGACATTTAGTAAATGACATTTTAGGTCTCAGCAAATGTTATGCCTTCAGACACCTTGGCTGAGGAAAGCCTGATGTGCCTCCAGTGAAGGATTTGTAGGTCCACATCTTTGATGCTTCTGCAACACAGAATTAGGAAAATAAAACAGTGGGTCGTACATGCTCCTGATTCATTGCTAACAGGAAAGGGACATCAGCCCCCATGTACATTTTTACCCTTCTGATAATGATAAAGGCCACTTACTAAATATAATACTATAGTGAGCAGTAGAAATAAGAGGGGACACAAAGCAACTGAGTTGTAAAATTTTTCAGACCGCTTTGGAAGATAGAAGCTGACAACATCATATATCCAAATTCCTCTGCATTGTTGTCTCTCTCTGTAGAGGTGAGGAATTGTTTACAGCATTCTGTGGAATCCACTTTTGAATCCAGATGGGTCTTAATTATTTTGTATTTGGGAAATACTTTTTATTTGACAGTCGAGATGTGCCATCATATTATTTAAAATTTTGGGAATCACTGTTTCCCATGTGCCTGAACGTCTCGAGCACATTTACCTTATCATGGCAATGCCTGGGTGTCTGACATCCATGTATGCTCAAACTATGCTCCTTGATTTCATCCCCTCCTCTCTGTTTCTTTCATCTCGTAAACTGAGTGCTGATGCCATTTCACACTTTTTCTTGGAAGTTTAATGAGTTAGTAGTAGTATAACAAAAATAAAAATATTTTCTTTACTTTTCTGAAAAGAAATATGTCTATAAAGCGTCAATCATTTTTCCAAGCTGTTAGTTCCTGCTGCTGAATACTAGGAGCTGTTCTGTCAACAAGAACAAGTAAGGGGGAATAGTAAGAGAAAGCTGTTCCAGTTTCTCTATCTCTGCTACCAGAGGTTGGAAGATGTTGTTTCAGCTGGATAACTTAAGATGGATTCTTATTCACTATTTGCTAAAGAGACTGGACTGTTTTTAGTGTGATAATCTTCTGTAGGCATGGAGAAAGATCATCTCCTGATCTCGTTTTGGAGATCATGGGGTTAAATCTGTGGCAATGTCCTTTTCCTAGACTCAGGCTCTTGTCAAAATGATGTTTGGCCAGGTGTTAATCTGTGTCCTGAGGGAAGTGCTGGAATTCATTATTCATCCCATGGGAGTAGGGGTGGGAGGAGAAGGTTGTCCTTCTGGGAGGTACCAGGGCCATAGCCTGCCCCCTGTCTTTACTGACATGTGTCATTTGTGATGAGGGCAGTTGAAGTCCATATGAGGAATTCTCTTGTCAGCCGGCCAACAGAGAAACACAGAGGGAGGGAGAGGGAGGGAGAGGCAGGCAGCTTGGCAAAGCAGTCCTGGAGTGCAGTTTCCGGAGCAAGATCACACACAGTGTTTTAGGAGCTCAGGGAAGGTTCTCAGGAACATAAAGGGGAAGAAGGCCAGGTTTGAAAGAGTGGATTTTCCTATTTTTTCACCTTTTTTCCCTGCTGTCTTTGAATATTTGTCATCCTTCAGAAAACTCAGCATCAGAAAGAAGCTTTTGCTGACACACTGCTTTTTCTCCAGCACTATATTGTGGGTTTTTTGTTTTTCTCTTTTCATTTTTCTTTTTCTCTGAGGGTGGGAGGTGAGACAATGATCAAGTCAAGCTGGTTCTATGTTAAGTTCAAGTATGCAGAGCAGGTAAGTCAATATGGTTTCTCTTCCCAAGGGAAACCTTCCACCTCCCTCTAGTCTTCTCATGTTGATGGGCTCCTCTGGGCACTTGGGGAAGTGAATGAAGCTGAGAAGTTTTATTTGAGAATATATTTCCTTTGGCTTAAAGATTCTTGGATGAAGCACAGGCTCTTTGCTTGCAATCTGACATTGCTGCTGACCAAGAGGAAGCAATCTTCAGACTCTGTTCCGGAGGCCTGATTTAGAGTTTAAAGAGGGAAAATAATGAAACTACAATAAGAGGAAAGGCAGGATATTCTACTTTAGAATGAATAGAGAATTTTCAAGGTTTTATTTATTATGAGGCTAGATATATTTTTGCTTCTGAAACAAATTGACAATCACTTCCTGTTACCTGTAGTTTGCTTATTCAGAATTATTTTTTCTTCTTTCAGTTAACTGACTTTGCTTACTCATTTGTAATCTTACTTGGTTGTAGAAAGAATCTCCATTGTGTAGTCTGACCATGTGTGAGATTTTCTCTTTACTCTCTGTTAGGGGATTATATTTTATGAATGAATTTTGGTTGTACCTAAAATTTTGATGTTAAACAATTCGACTATATTTTAACATACCATTTCTGGGCTTTAGGGGAAAAGTGTACTTCCTAATACATCTTCACTTACCTGGGGTTGTTTGACATCTTTTTGTTCCTGAATTTAGATGTGTCACTTACTCTGTTGGAAATTTACAGGATTAGAAATGAGGTTTCCAGGAGGGGATACAGCTCTGAGGTAGAGCATTGGACTGCAGATCAAAAAATGAGGTTTCCAGGAGGATCCTAACATGTGCCTCCCTTTTGAAATCTTCCTTCCCTGATTTGATTGTTGAAAATATTGGCATATTGATTGTAGAGTTAAGCTGAGGCTCTAGAGAATGGAACTGTGACGTGGTAAGATGGAAAATTGTGACACTGTCTTTATACTCTTTATGATTATATGCTTAAGCACATTAAAAATGCTTCTTCCATTCACCTAGTTTAAAAAGAACTTAGAACATTTTCATCTAATTTTGCTGCATTTTTTTTCTGTGTGGACTTGTTTCTGCTGTGTTTTTAAGACAGCAAAATTGCTTCTTTACCTATGTTGAAATTACAGTATTTTTATTTAAAAGATCAATTTTTTATTTTAGGCTCACTTCCATTGTTAACCGTTAAAGCTATTATAACTAAAATATTATCTCTTCGTGTACAGGATTGGGAAACATTGTGGTTTGGGATTTTTTTTTCCTCCGTAGATTACTTTCCTTGAGAAACCAACTGTCCATTATTTGCCGTTATGAATTTTGATAACTGAAAACTGTACGCTGCTTTCTTATCCTTTCCCTTTTCATCCTGAATGTTCTGTTATGGGAACCTGAAACTCAAGAGTTAAGGCATGTGAATAAACTAATGTGAAAAGGGGAAAAGCATTTCCAGAAATGATTGTCACAAAAAGAAAAAGAAGAGGAACATTAATTGCTTCATTTGGATTACCATGCTGCTATTCCTTTAGCAATCAAACAAGGAGTGAATGCATCCATATGCCAAGGCACAAGTGTAATATAAAGCTAAATAATATAAGGCTGTATACCTAATTGAAGGGTATCCGTCTTGTATTTATTAGGTTAGAAGAAAAAGAGAAACAAATCTCAGTCTTGTTTTTGGCATGTTTATAGTGCTCTATATGTCAGTGATTCTCTGCAGAACTTTTATTGTTTCACAGTCGTTAACTTTAAAATTTTTCATTGGAGATTTTTGTTTTCCAAAACTCATCAAGATGGGCTGAGTTTTACCTGGAGAGAAAAAGTCTTAGTGTAAACACAGGGTCAGCAATGATTACAGAGCAAATTAAAACCATCCTTTTCATATTCCTCTAAAAAGCCACTCTTATACAGGCTTTTTAATTTGGAATTTCCCTCATTATCTTTAAAAGGACAAAGAAGAAATCCCTCTCTTGATTGTCAATTACTGACCATTTGATTTGATATAAGCTTGTAATTGTTGGAAAGGTATTTCTTCTGTGAAGTTTGTCCAAGACTGTAAAAAAAAAAAATACATTGCGAAATATCTTCAATAGCCATCTCCTAGTTTATCATTTAGGAAGATGATTTTATCAGTCTTCAGTAGTGAGAAAGAAAAATTAAGAACGGCAAGTAATACATGACCAAAAACATTGGCATAAGAAAATACTGTTCACTTGTGATCATTAGAATTATGATCCCTTTCAAAAATTAAAAATAGGTGTAATAAAACACCTTTTTTAAACCACCACCACACAAACACACATATTCCTCTGTAAGAATTTCCATCTAAATTATTTATCAGTTGTCTGTTTCTTGAATTAGGTTGGTACCCAGCTACCATTCTTTCTAAAAGAATGCTTCAATTAAGTTCATCCTGTACCCCCTTTCTCTTCTTATTCTATATATTCTCCCTGAGCAATTTCTTTTTTCATGTGTTTTTCTATGTCCTATAAGGGATGATTCCAAAAGCTCTATAACTAGCGTCATATCTTTCTTGAGTTTCTGAGGTATGTATTTAAATGGCTAGGTAGATATCTGTCTTGAAGTTCAGCAGATTCCTCAAATGCAGCATTTCTAAAGTATAGTTAATTTTGTCTTCCTTAACCAAAGATTTTCTTCCTCTTATATCTCCTAGCACAGCTAAGGCATCCCTATCCAGCCAGTCATCTTTCTTCCCAAAGGAGCTGTTTTAGTTCTGTTCTTACCATCTTTCTTCTGACTTATAAGAGGAGACTCATAATCAATCTCCCTGCCACATTTCATGGTGCCTTCCAGTGCTCCAAAACCCTGCTAGAGTGATCTTAAAAGGTCAATCTGAGTCTGATTTGATACTTGTTAATTGTTCCTCTCTCCCACCTAAGCATTCTCACTAGATCTCCCTCAACAGTGCTAGCCCTTAGCCTTGTATATACATAATATACCTTATTGTAATTTCTTATTCACCTGTGTCTTCTATAGTAACATATGATCCTAGAGATACTGAATTATACTGTGTTTTAAATTTTTGTATCCATAATCCCTGCACGTAATAGATATTTATTCCCTGTTGGGCACTGTGGCTCATCCTTGTAATCCTAGCACTTAGGGAGGCCAAGAGGAGAATCCCTTGATCCCAGGAGTTCAAGACCAGCCTGAGCAACATAGCAAGACTTCATATCTGCAAAATAGAAAATTTAAAAAGTTTGCTGGTGTGGTAGCATGTGCCCCTGCTCCCAGCTACTTGGGAGGCTGAGGTGGGAGGATTGCATGATCCTGGGAGGCTGAGGCTGTAGTGGGCTATGATTTTACCACAGCATTTTAGCTTGGGCAACAGAGCAAGACCCTGTCTCAAAAAAACAAAACAAAACATTTTTTTCCATGAATGCTACTGAGTAAATCTGTGACTTTTTTCCAGGAGTCTGGCAGACCTGAGTTTGAATTCTGCTTCTTCTATTTACTGGTAGTATATGACCTTGAGCAATATATTGAAACTCAACTGAATTGTTTTCTCATCTAGTAAATGAGTAGTATTATCACCTAATGTGTTTTTCAGTTAAACTCTTCATTTTGAGTTAATAGTAGTACATAATAATAGTACAATGTGCAGTTTTAAGAAATAAAACAGAAAGATACCACTTTTCCTAGCTTCCTCAATGGTAACATATTGTAAAACTACAGTAAAATATCACAAGGAGGATAGTGATACCAGTACAGTGAAAATATAGAACAACCACTTCACCAAAAGGCTCTCTCCTGATGGCCTTTTATATCCATACCACTTTTCCTTCTACCTCCACACCCCCCATCATTAACTCCTGAAACAATCACTTTTTCTTCATTTTTATAATTTTATCATCTCAAGAATGTTATATAAATGGAATCATACAGTATATAGCTTTTTGGATTCTCTTTTTACTCAGCATAATTTTTTAGAGATTTGTTCAAGCTGTATGCTATTGCTTTTGTTTCTGAGTAGTGTTCTATGATATGGATGTACCATAGTTTATTTAATCATTCTTCTGTTGAACAACTCCTCTGAGTTGTTTTCCTAGAAGTACTATGAACATTTGTGTATAGGTTTTGGTGTGAACATAAGTTTTCTTTTCTCTAGGATGAATGTCTAAGAGTACGGTTGCTGGGTAGTATGTATAGTGTTTGCATGGTTAAGTTTTAAGAAGCCACCAAACTGTCTTGCTGAGTGACTTTACCATTGCATATTCTCTTTAGTGCATTGTATCAGTGATCCAGTTTATCTGCACATTCACCAGCATGCAGTGATATTGTGGTTCTGTTTTTTTATTTAAGCCATTCTATTGGTGTGTAGTGATGGCTCACTGGGGTTTTAATTTGCATTTCCCCAATGTCTAATAATGTTGAAGACTTTTTTACTTGCTTGTCATTTGAATATCTTCTTTTGCCAAATGTCTCTTGCCAATTTTCTAATTAGATTTAAAATTTTTATTGTTGAGTTTTTCACAGTTCCTAATATGTTCAAGACACTAATTTTTTATTGGGTATGTGGTTTGCAAATATGTTCTTCCAATTTGTAGCTTGTCTGTTCATCTTCTTTCAGATTCTTTCTCAGAGCACAAGTTTTAAACTTTGATGCAGTCTAGTGTAAGGATTCTTTCCTTTACATTCTTGCTTTTATTGTCAAGTCTAAAAACTCTTTGCTATCTTTTGATCCTGAAGCTTTCTGTCTTCCTTTATTCCTAACAGCTTTATATTTCATATTTAAGTCCACGATCTATTTTGAGATAAATTTTGTATAAAATGTGAAACTTAGGCCAAAGTTTTTCTCCTTCCTGTGTGTGTGTGTGTGTGTGTGTGTGTGTGCGCGCGCGCGCGCGCGCGTGTATATGTCCAGTTATTTTAGCACCACTTATTGAAAAGACTATTTTCTCTCCATTAAATTGCCCTTGTACCTTTGTCAAAAGTCAGTTTGCTATACTTAAATGGGTCTGTTTTTAGGCTCTCTACTCTTCAATTGATTTAATGTCTGTTCCTCCACCAATTTCAAAAAATCTTGATTACTGTAACTATTCTTTTCAAAATTGCTTAAGATAAAGTAGTACCTGCCTTTTTTCATATAAATTTGATAATTATCTCACCTGTCTTTATAGAAAATCTTCTTGATATTTTGTTAAGAATTTTGTTAAGCCCCAGGATATTAGTTTTGGGAGTGTTTTTGTTTTGTTTTGTTGTTGTTTTTTTAATTACTATGTTGAGTCTTTCTCTTCATGAAGAGGGTTGTCTCCATTTATTTATATCTTGTTTGATCTCTTTTATAATTTTGTACTTTTCAGCATACAAGTCCTATATAAATTAGATTTATAACTGTCACTTTTGGGGGGCAATTGAAATAGTATTATATTTCTAATTTGGATTTCACATGCATATTCATGCATATTGTTAGTGTATAGAATACAACTTATTTTCAAGTGTTGTTTTTGTATCCTGTAACCTTGATAAATGGAATATTAGTTTGAGGAACTTATTTGTAGATTCTTTGAAATTTTCTGTGTAGACAAATATGTCATTTGCAAATAAGGACAGATTTATTTCTTCCTATCTGATCTCTATGCGTTTTAAATTTCCTTTTCTTGCTTTATTGCACTTGACTAGAATTTCTCATGCTATGTTGACTAAGAGTGGTGAGAGTGAATATCCTTGTCTTGTCCCTGATATTTTGGGAAAAATGTATTCAATCTTTTGCTGTTAAGTACAATATTAGCTGTAGGATTTTTCTCTATGGTCGTTATCAAATTGAAGTAGTTCCTTTCTATTCCTAGTTTTCTGAGAGATTTTTCTTTTTATCATGAATGGATGTAGAATTTTGCAAAATGCTTTCTTCTATGTTTATTGATGTGATTATTAGGTTTTTCATTTATAGCCTATTAATATGATAGATTACATTGCTTGATTTTCAGATATTGAACCATTCTTGCAAGCCTGGAAAAAGTCCTGTTTGGTCACTGTGTATAATTATTTTTATGTATTGCTGAATTTTGTTTACTTATATTTTGTTAAGGACTTTTGCATCTATACTTGTGAGAAATATTGGTCTGTACTTTTGTTTTTGTAATGGTTTTGTTATGAGGATATTACTGGCTCCATAAAATGATTTAAAAGTGTTCACTCCTTATATGTTTGCTAGAAGAGATTATGTATGCTTGGTGTTAATTCTTATTTAAACATTGTGTGGAATTCTCTAGTGAAACCCATCTGGGTCTGGAAATTTCATTTTTAGAAGCTGTTAATTTAAGAATTAATTTTTTTTAATTTAAGAAATTAAATTTTCTTAATTTAAGTTATTGGGCTACTTAAATTATTATTTTTTTCATATTTGGTAGGTTCGAGTCATTTTTCTTTGTAAGGAAGTGGTCCATGTCATCTAAGTTGTCAAATTTAGGTGTGCAGAACTGTTGATAGTATTCTTTATTATCTTCCTGATGTCTGTATCGTCATATTTTTTGTTTCATCCCTGATATAGATAATAATGTCTGTATCTTTTTTCTGTGTCAGTCATACTTGATGTTTGTCAATTTTATAGATTTTTTTTCAAAGAACAAGTTTTGTGTTCCATTGAGTTTTCTCTCTTGTTTTACTGTTTTCAACTTAATTTTTTCTGTTCTATTATCTTAATTATTTTCTTCTATCTGCAAGCTAGTGAGCTAGGAAAGCTGGAGGTGTAATTCAGTCTGAGTCTGAAGGCCTGAAAACGAGGGGTCCGGTGGCATAAGTCTCCTTTCAAGACTGAAGGCCTGGGAACCACAAGGGATGATGTTCCATCTTCAAGGGCAGGAGAATTGAATGTCCCAGAGAGTTAATTCTTCTTTCCTCTGCCTTTTTATTCTTTTTGGATATCAGTCGATTCAATGAGGTTCATGTGCCCAAATATGCCATCTTCTTTAAAGAAATAAGTCTACCAGTTCAAATGCTATTTTCTTTCTGAAACACCCTCACAGATATACCAAAAAATAATGTTTTACCATCTCTTTAAATTGACATATGAAATTAATAATCACGTGTATCTTTTTGTATTTTTGCTTTCTATATTGTTTTGTTTAAAGAGAGTTTCTTATGGATAGCATAGAGTTGGTTCATTTTTAAAATTCACTGTACCATTTCTCTTTCTTCTTTCTTAGTGATTTAAGATCCTTTCTTCTAGCTATGTTTTTTTTTTTTTTAAATAGAACTTCCTTGCCGGGTGCAGTGACTCATGTCTGTAATCCTAGCACTTTCGGATGTCAGGAGTTCGAGACCAGCCTGACCAACATGAAGAAACCCAGCGTCTACTAAAAATACAAAATTAGCTGGGCATGGTGTCACAGGCCTGTAATTCCAGCTACTCGGGAGACTGAGGCAGGAGAATCACTTGAACCCGGGAGGCAGAGGTTGCAGTGAGCTGAGATCTCGCCATTGCATTTCAGCCTGGGCAATAAGAGCGAAATCCCATCTCAAAAACAAACAAAAAAAAAGAACTTTCTTTAGACATTTTTTCAGGGCAGGTCTCCCAGCAAGAATTTATTTTTATTTTTGGTTATATGAGCATGTCTTAATTACCTGTTGCTTCCTGAGGAATGTTTTTACTTGATTTAGAATTTTGGGTTCACGGTTTCTTTCTTTTATTTTTATTTTTTTTCAAGCCATTGAAAAATGTTGTTATCTTTTTTCTGGCCTTCAGGGTTTCTCCTGAGGCATCCACTATCATTCTTTTGGCCTCTATGTCATGACTTCCTTCTCTCTGAGTGCTTTGAGATTTTATTTCTTTGCTATCTTTAGGAAAGTTTAACTATGATGTAGCTTGGTATGAGTATCTTTGGGCTTATTCTGTTTGGTATTATCATAGCTTTTTGAATCTGTAGGTTTTTTTTTTTTTTTTTTTTTTTTTTTTTTTTTTTTGTTTTTTTTTTTTTTTTTTTTTTTTTTTTTTTTTTTTTTTTTTTTTTTTTGGCCAAATTTGGGAATTTTCACCCTTTCTTCATGTACTTTTAAAGCCCTATTTTCCTTTTCCTCTGTTCCTGGGATGCTGAAGACATATTGTTAGATCTTTGGTTATAATCCCACAGATAGTTGATACTTTTTTTTTTTTCTTTTTTCAGGCTTTTTCTGTTCTTTTTGTTTAGATGAGTAATTTTAGTTGTTTTTTTCTTCAAGCTCACTGATTCTTTTCTTTCCTTCACCTGGTCTTGAGCCCATCTATTGAATTTTTTTTTTATTGTATTTTTTTATTTTTTTGAGACGTAATCTCGTCCAGTCCCCTAGGTTGGACTGCAGTGGCATGATCTTGGCTCACTGCAACCTCTGCCTCCTGGGTTCAAGCGATTCTCATATCTCAGCCTCCCAAGTAGCTGGGATTACATTTGTGTGTCACCATGCCCAGCTAATTTTTGTATTTCAGTAGAGACAGGGTTTTACCAGGCTGGTGTTGAATTCCTGACCAGGTGATGCTCCCACCTTGACCACCCAAAGTGCTGGGATTACAGGCATGAGCCACATTGCCCAACTGATTTTTTAAAACATGCTTTTTACTATGGTAAAGATGTATTTAATGAAATTTACCATCTTAATGGTTTTTAAGTGTGTAGTTCAATACTGTTAAACATATCCACATTGCTGTGAAACAGATACTCAGAAGTTTTTCATCTTGCAAATCTGAAGCTTACCCATTAAACAACTCTGCTTTCCTCGCTTCTCCCAGCTCCTGGTAGCTAGCCATCAGTCAGCTTTCTGTTTGTCTGAATATGACTACTGTGGGTACCTTCTGCATGTGGAATACACAGTATTTCTCTTTTTTGGTACTTGCGTATTTTACTTCATAATGTCATCAAGTTTCATCCATGTTGTAGTAGCATGTGACAAGATTCCTTCCTTTCTAAGGCTATATAGTATATCATTATATGAATATACTGAATACTGTTTGTCCATTCATCCATTGGACATTTGGGTTGCTTCCACCTCTTGACTATTGTGAATAGTGATGCTATAAAACCCTGCTTTTAGTTGTTTTGGGTATGTATGTAGAAGTGGGATAGTTGGACCGTATGGTAGTTCTGTGTTAAATTTTTTGAGGAACCTCCGTAGTGTTTTCTATAGCAGTTGCCCCATTTTACATTCCCACCATTAGTGCACAAGTGTTCTAATATTTGTCCTCTGTTTTTCTTGATAGTAGCCATCTCAATAGATATGAGTGGATACCACATTATATGCATTTCTCTGTTTATTAGTGATATTGAACATCTTTGTTGGCTATTTGTGTATTCTCTTTGCAGAAATTTCTATTCAAACTTTTTGTCATTTGTTAATCAGTTATTTGTTTTTTGTTGTTTGGTTGCAGGAGTTCTTTATGTATTCTGGATTTTAACCTTTTCTCAGGTTATATGGTTTGGAAACATTTTTTCTCATTTGATAGGTTGCTTTTTCACTTTGTTGATTGTGTCCTTTGATGAACAAAAGTTTTTTTAAAGTTTCGTCTGTCTGTTTTGCTTTTGTTACCTGTGCTTTTGGTGTCACATCCAAGAAAGAATGTTAAATCCAGTGTCATGAAGCTTTTCCTCAGTGTTTTGTTCTAGTAGTTATGTGATTTTATACTTTTAGGTCTTACATTTAGGTCTTTAATCCATGTTGAGTTAATTTTTGTATGTGGTGTAAAATAAGGGCCCAGTTTTATTCTTTTGCATCTGAGTGTCCAGTTTCCCACACCATTTGTTGAATAAACTCTCTTTCTCCATTCAATGGCTTTGACACCTTTGCCAAAGATTGTTTAACCATGTATTTGAAGGTTCATTTCTGGGCTTGATCTTATATTCCATTGTTCTATTTATCTGTCTTGATACCAGTACCACGTTGTTTTGGTTACGGTGGTTTTGTAATGTTTCGAAATCAGGAAGTTTAAGTCCTCTAACTTTGTTCTTTTTCTAAATTGTTTTGGTGATTTGGAGTCCTTTGAGATTACATAGGAATTTTAGGATGCATTTTTCTATTTCTGCTTAAAAAATGCCATTGGGATTTTGATAGAGATTATGTTTAATTTGTGGATCAACAGTAGGTCTAAGAGTATTAAAGCCCATGGTCAACCATGAACATGAAATGCCTTTCCATTTATTTTCCCTTTTTTATTTCAGCAGTGCTTTATATTTTGAGGGCAATATCGAAAGTCTGAACTCCAATACTTGTCTTTATAGTTTCCCTCTTTTCTGGTTCTTTGGCTAAAGAGAAACTTTTCTAGGGGCTTGCTGTGGTATGCATCATTGACATTACGTGGTTTCTGGCTTTTGAGCTCCAAATCTGATGACATCATATATCACATAGGATATATGAGGCCTATAAAATGAAAACTCTTAGAGAACTCACCACCATGTCATTTTTGGGGGGCCCCCAGGTTTTAAGCCAGTGTGTCATCTTTTCACCTTTCAGAATTTGTTTATATTTATTTTATCTATAATGTTGAGGTATTTTAGTTATGCTTAATGTGCGCAATAGAGAAAAGTATGTGTACTCTATTTTCTTGAAAGAAGTAGTTCCCTAAGATGCTTTTAAAATAGTGGTTAAGTAGCATAATGTATTTGCATTGTGCAAGGCCTGAGTGCTCAGTAGAGGCTGATAATTGTCTTTTATTATCTTCATTTTTCTTTTATTTTAAGTATCAGTCACACTTTATTATAGAGGCAGTTCCATTTTAAGTTTACCTTGCTTCAGATAAATTGTATTGCCATTAACACACACATTTGCATCTTCATAACCTTGATTGCTATTCTGTCAAGATACAGATTCCAGAAACAACATTGTCTTTTTAGTATTTTTCTTCTTCCAGGCAATTTTGACAATGCATTTTTATAATAAGATTGGAATTACTAATTTTGGTTTTATTGAAAAACTCTTAGCTGTTTCAGCCAGAAGAAGATCATGGAGGAAATAATAAATTTTCTTCATGAGCTATTCAGTCCAAAGAGATACTGAATTAAGTGTAGGAAATCAGTACACCTCTTTTGTTTGATAAGTGGTATTCTTCTGAAAAACCATTCTGAGATTATTATAAATATTTTTGGCTGGATGCAGTGGCTCATGTCAGTAATTCCAGCACTTTGGGAGGCCAAGACAGGAGGATTGCTTGAGCTCAGGAGTTTGACACCAGCCTAGGCAACATGGTGAAACCCCATCTCTACAAAAAAAAATTAGCTGGGTGTGTTGATAGGTGCCTATGGTCCCACCTAATTGGGAGGATAAGGTGGGAGGATCGCATGAGCCCAGGAGGCTAAGGCTGCAGTGAGCCGTGATTGCCCCTCTGTATTCCAGCCTGAATGAGAGCAAGACCCTGTCTCAAAATATATAAATATATATTCCATATATGTCTGTAAGTTTATGTACTCTAGCTCAGCCTTTAACTTTGAAGTTAATTTGAAATTCATTTACAAACTATGTTTGGAAATTTACATAATCATGATGACTGCATGTAAACTGTTAGTAATATTTTATAGAGTTTCCTTGTGTTTTTATGTTAGAATGAAGCAATACATTGGTGTCAGAAACCTATTTGGGAAATTTAGAAGAAATTTAAGCTATGGAACATAAGCTGTGGAGTGTGACCCTGAGAATCCCTCTATTCTTACTTTGATAAACAGTAGAATTTGGACAGGGAAGAATCTTATTTTCTCTGCCTTTGCTAGTTGTTGGAGGAGAACTTGCTGTTTGAGACAAGAGGGACTTGATCTTTCTATCCTATACCTTTTTCATCACCCTTAAAGAGGGTTTATTTCAATGGATAGACCATTCATAGTTTTGACAGCTCGAAGAAAAACCCTTAAGGTTGAGCAACCACCGAAAAGTTCCAAGGACTGTATTTCCAATGGGAGGATTTCAATTACAATCATTTTTTTCAAGTAAGTACAAGGTGGTAAATGGAATCACAGTTTCAAATGTTAAATTTGAAGACTACGCCATTACCAGTGTACTTTGGAAATAAAAGATGCAGCCAATCTAAATCAAAGACATGATTCCAGATTACCTCATAAGAGTATGAGGAAGACTACAGCCACCAGTTGAGCCACTTGCTATGGAAGAGTTTACAGTGCATCAAATGTGACTTTCATTAAGCCATGTTACCCTTTTTTGCCACTGAGGGCAGGAGGCATCCTTTTCAACAGGCTGTAATAGCTTCTTGTTGAAAGGCTGCCTGCTATGCAGCTGCAGCAGCAGAAAGATAAAAGAGGGATATAGATTCACATATTGGCCTTGTTTTTTAAATGCTGTTTTTGCCATTTTTGGCATTGGTTTCCAGTGCTTAGAATAGCTGTAAGTATATAGTAGTTACTTATTGTGCGGTTTTTTGCATGAATAAATAAGAGAAGGAATTAATGAATTAGGCTTTATAAACTGAAAGTTTTTGCTGCGCACACATTAAGCTAACCTTCTCTCCCTTCCCTTCTCCACATGGTGCCACCAAACTTTTCCCCACCTCACTCCTTCATCAGCCTTTTCTTTTTTTTGAGATGGAGTCTTGCTTTGTCACCCAGGGTGGAGTGCAGTGACGCCCCTGGGTTCCAGTGATTCTCCTGCCTCAGCCTCCTGAGCAGCTGGGATTACAGGCACCTGCCACCATGCCCAACTAATTACATCCACCTTTTAAAACTCATTTTTCTCTCTAGAATTTGATTGTTTACACTTAGACTACATGGGAGGATCTCAAGAGACTATAGAAAGAGTTGGACATCTAGTTCAGTTTTCCAGAGGGAGTGCAGAGAAACTTCTTTGAAGTTTACAATTGATTTTTGGAACCTCACTTGTAGGATAGTTGTGTGGAGAAAGGCATTTAAATTCCATTCATTGTAGTTCTTAGGTCAAGTTAGATCTGGTTACATACTTCCTTGTTTGGTAGAATCCTGCTTATCTTGACAATATTTGTTCCATACTATATTTACAAACTGGAAACAGCTAAAGCTTGAAACTGCTAAAAAGAATAAAGTGCATGCTTACATTGTATGTATTATAAGTCATATGATTACACATTCTCTCACCAGTCCTTTCATGTAGAACTTTCGTTTGCATCTTTGGCTATAAATTGGAACTACCTTGGGATCTTAAAATAATATTGATGTCCAAATATCAACCCTGGAGATTCTGATTGAGTTGGCCTGGGATGAAGCCTTGGCGTTGAATTTTTTTGAAAGATCCCCAGGAGTTTACATTGTGCAAAGAAGGTTGGCTTTATAATGGTTACATTGCTTTGTGTTCCATTTGTTCTTTCTTGGATAAATCACATCTATAATTCATTGACCACAATTGTCTATGAGGCTTATTAAAAATGGTATAAAAGCTTAGCAAATGTGAAAAATTGGGATGCAGAATCATTGTAAATTCCCGTTCCCTTTCTATAGTCAGTTTGTAATTAATTCAACAACAGTGTTTTTTAAGAGGCCCACCTTTATTAAATGTTTATCTTGTTCAGTTTAATTTCCCTTGAAACAATATCTCACTTTCATTTTCTACTCATCTCTGATTTACATGTGGTAAAGAAAATGAGCAGAAACAGGTTTGGGGACAGTTTACTATGGTACACTGGTTCCTTATAGAGAGAGGAGTATTCATTGACTATGAATTGTTCAGTATCTTTTACAAAGGAAATGAAGACCATCCGTTAATCTAGCTGATCAGATTGGTGGGAGTCAGTTACAGAGCATTATTGTAAAAGATTTGTGGTTTGCCTGATTTTAGGTCAATTAACATTCACCCATGAGAAGGTAGTATGTATATCATTTTTATTTTATAAGTGAATATGTAATGGGCATTTTTTTGTTATTTTGTGTTTAAATTTTTATTCAAGGTTTCAGATTAATTAATGTCTAATGTTAATACTTAATATACATAGATATAATCAATATGATCACTGTTATTTCATGAGTGAGGACAGTTTATTGCTGACAATTTTTATATCCCATTATAACCATCTAGATGAGTTCATTATGTGCTTTCAGTACACACTACCAGTGCTTAAGAGTCTTGAGTTTATTCTAGTCTTTGACTATCACATGTGTTGAAGTATACATCACATTAGATTTGTAAATAAATTGAAGAAAAATCTTAAGGCTGCAATTTAGATATTAACAAATGTTATTTCCTTTTTAAGATATACTAACAGACATTAGAGCATTAGTAGGTCACTAAAGAGTGAAGATGGGCCGGGCGCGGTGGCTCAAGCCTGTAATCCCAGCACTTTGGGAGGCCGAGGCAGGTGGATCACGAGGTCAAGAGATCGAGACCACCCTGGTCAACATGGTGAAACCCCGTCTCTACTAAAAATACAAAAAAAAAATTAGCTGGGCATGGTGGCGCGTGCCTGTAATCCCAGCTACTCAGGAGGCTGAGGCAGGAGAATTGCCTGAACCCAGGAGGCGGAGGTTGCG
>NW_016107468.1:3163447-3168025 GCF_001604975.1 Cebus imitator
AAAAAAAAAAAAAAAAAAAAAAAAAAAAAAAAGAAAAGAAAGAAAGAAAAAAATTCGGGGGAGTATTTTCTTTGGACCTCCGGAGTATGCAAGTTATGTATGTGTAAATCTTAGAGAAAAATTAAGGCAAATGCAAGGCATGCCGCTAGTGGGAGTCATCACCCATGGGTAAAATGAAGAAAATTACATGAATGCATTGCGTTCATACAGCCACTTTTTCCATTGAATGACCCAAACAAGTTACCAGTGACAAAGCGTTGGTCTTTCATGTGGTAAAACAGTGGCCTGTTTGCTTAATTGGTGGAGAACTCAGGTGTATTACCCTTGACAGAGTCGAAAGCCTTCATAGAGAATTAGAAGGGATATAATTTGGGCACTGTACTCAGAATCTTACTTGGTACATTGTTTAAGAACTTCATTACAATGACTCCCATTCAACAAGAAATAAGGGATGACTTTTAAATATTTGGCCAGATTTTATAATGGCAAGGACAGAGTTTTAGAACTGAAGAGCCATTTAGTTCAACCCATCAATCTGCAGATGAGAACAGTAAGCCGAGAAACACAGTTAGTGTTAGTGGCCAGAAGGGAGACTTTGGGTTAGAAAACTGGAAACTAATGGCATAACCAGATTTGAACCTTTTCTTCCATTCTGCACTAAGTTTTCTTTTCTCTGTTAGGAAAAGCCTATTATAAATGGAACATTGACAAGAATTTTAATTTTTGCATCTTTTCTTACAATGTTTGCTATTATTACATTTTATAACTAATTGTGTATGCTTTTATATTTTGTTTGTACTCATCATTTTAATGTTTCTATGTAGCATTTCTCACAATCCTGTGGGTTTTTATTTTAATTTGCTAAATTATTCCTTTGTTTGGGGGGACTGACATAAATTTTCCTTTTTTTGCCATCAAAGAGAAAGCCACAGCAAACAATGTATATATGCAGCTCTTTATTCTCTCAAGTTATTATTTTTGTCCTCACCATCCGAGTTACTTGGGGTGACTTCATTACAGCAATGGAAAACACTGTAGCCTGCCAGCATCGGAAAGTGTGGCTTTGTACTGCGTGTGTAAGGGTTATGTTGTTATGAATGTGCAGGCCAGAAAAAAGGTGCTGTTCTTTGTAGATCAAACAATTGATGAATCTTAATATAGGATTATGTGTTGCCTGTCAAATTGCTGTTTCTACTGAGAAAGTTAAAAGCATTTTTATTAGTGTAGGTGATTAGGTTTATTAATGTTGGGCAAAATGAATGTTATGAAAATGAAACAAATCTATAGTTTTGGGGTAAAATAAAATTTAATAAGCAGGTGACCCATTCATACACTTATGTGAAGTAACTTTTGAAGCGATACATGCAGGAAAATTTACTGTCTACATTAAATGTATATTGAAAGATATTCTTCCTGTAGGGTTCTAGTTATAAACCTTATAAAATACTGTGATTCATATAAAAAACTTATTAAATACTATGATTCATCAGACAGGTCTAGTTTCATTTTATGAAATTTTATCTGTTGACTCTGATTTAAATTATCACTCTTTTTTAGGTGGGAACATATGGTAACAAGTTATATGGTAAAAAATTTAAAGATTTTGACCTAATGTTGGTTCGGATTGTATTCTTTCATCACATTTTCTTGTCAAAGAGCTGTCAGTTGAAAAGGGAAACTTCATGTTTAGAAATTTGACTTCTAAAATGTGTTCGTGAAAATTTTGATAGGTTCTTTAATAAATGTTTATCTCCAACAAAAAATTCCCTGGTGGTGGAGTTATTAGGACCAGTGAGCATACATTTTTTTTAAAATCCTCTTGATTATGTTACTATATTAGCTTCAAGAAAAGTTTGTTTCACTTTGCTTATCTTTGTTTACCAATGAGGTCAGACAATTTCCCCTATGCTAAGGTTAGTATCCACTGCCTTTGAGGTGAATAATCTCTAGAAATTTTTTCTCTGTCCTGGGGCTGTTTGTCTGAAACTGCCCTAGTTGGTAGCAAAGTTCCTTCCATTCTTCTTCCTGCCTGTTAACACTTTCTGGAAACCCAGCCACCTGTGTACTTTAAGACTCTCTGTAATCAGTTGTGGGCCTCTGCAGATGAGCAATCTGGTAGCTGTGGCTAAGGGGCTGGGCAACCTCTGTCATGACCCATTGCTGTGAGATCTTCACCAAAATCTAGGGGTAATTTAGTATAATGGTTAGTCAGTGACATAAGGTTTTGGAAAGGTTTTTATTGACATATTTAAAAAGAAAAAAAACTGATGAACTAAAATAAAGTTCTTCATTCAGTCATGTCTCTGAAACCAATGAGAAGGTTTTCAGGTACATTTTGAGCAGTGAAGAAAGTGTGGACTGGATGTTCCTGTAAACCCAGCAGTTTGGGAGGCTGAGGTAGGAGAATCACTTGAACTCAGGAGGTCCAAGCTTCAGTGAGCTATGGTCATGGCATTACACTCTAGCTGAACAACAGAGCAAGACTGTCTCTTAAAAAAAAAAAAAATGAAAGAAAGAAAAGAAAATGTGATCTGTTTTTCTGTTGTTTTGCCTTATTTATTTTCTTTGTACTCAGCAGCTCTGTGGTTCCATCGCCCTGCTGCCTTCACAGTGCCTCTCATTAGTTTTGGAAATGGAAGTGGTGACATGAACAATGGGGTGGAGTCGCAGGATATACCAGTTTTCATTGTGGTGATACTCTTCTCATTCTCTATATGTCAACCAATATGATCTTCTTAAAACACAGATTACATTCTTCTGCTTAAGATCCTCTGGGGCTTCTCATTAAACTGAGAATAAAATCCAAGCACTTCATTATGGCCTATGAAGCCCTCTGTGCCTCCCTGCCCACTTCCATTCCCACTGTCCATCTAAGGCCCCAGGATCCCCGTATCAAACTTTCTTCAGTTCTTGGCTCAGTTTGTTCTACCACACATCCCCATGTGATGAGTTCCATTCCGTATGTAGCTCTCAAACATTACCTCTTCAGTGTGGTCTTATCTCACCAACCATCTGAGTTTACCTCCTTGACTTTTTTTTTGAAACAGGGTCTTGCTCTGTGGCCCAGGCTGAAGTACAGTGCAGAACATGATTCACTGCAGCCTCCAGCCCCTCGGTTCAAGTGATTCTCCAGCCTTGGCTTCCCGAGTAGCTATGACTACAAGTACATCTTACCACACCTAGCTAATTCTTTTAAAAAATGTGTTTTTTTGTAGAGTTGGGGTCTTACTATGTTGCCAAGGCTGGTCCTGAACTTCTGGACTTAAGTGATCCTCCCGCCTTGATCTCACAAAGTGCTGGGAGTTTAGGCATGAGCCACCATGCCCAGCCTCTGTACTTATTTCTTACTCTCTTGTTTCTTCATTATCTTCTTAATTCCACTAATAACCATCTGAAATTATCCGCTTTGTAAATGTATTTGCTTTTGAATTATTATTATCTTCTTTCTTCTTTCATTGAATGAAACTAAGTTTCATGAGAGCAGGATGTTAGGGATGTTATAAACTGTTATATCCCCAACACCTAGTACTATGCCTAGCAGGCAGTGAGAAGATTAGTATTTATTAAATGAATGCTCAAATGGATAAAACAAGTCCCTGTTGGATGGCAGGAGCTGTGCTAGCAATAAAAAATTTAGATAAGTTGAATTCAGTTCCTGCAAACAATGTTTTCCATAATCTGGAATTGTTATTTGGAATTCTTTACAGAAATCCACAGCAAGGCTCACTTGGAAAAATAATCTTGCTGATTGTAATTTTTCTCATTATGGTTGTTCTTGTCAATAAAGTCAGTTTCCGGGTGAGAATGTTACTGCTTTTGACCAAAGGCCACTGTAAACTTTCCAGTATTCCTGAGGGTCTTCAGGCATCACTCCTTGAATAAGGCAGAGCTCCTTGCTTGAAGAACTACATTTTCTGACAGTTGAAGGGAACCTAGAAAGGGTACGTGTCAGAATTACAAGTTTATTATTTTCTGGACAGCTAGCCAGATTTGCTTAAGGACTTAATTATTACCAGATCAAAGAATGTTCTCCTGATTTTTTGGTCTAGTATATGCTGTATGCTACCTTGTCTGTGATTCTGCTTTCAAAGTGAGAAACAAATTAGCAAGCATATTTGGTTAGTTTTAGATACAGTGGTGACACTTGCCTAATCTTTCATAAAAATTAATTTTTAATGAGTTATGTCTTGGGATTCCATTAATAGTAGATTTGATATTTAGGATTAGGTAAATAATACCTGGAGTTAAAACCTCAAAGCACCAATTAAAAACTATTTCATCATCACTCAATTCAAATAAAGACAGACACTAGACTTTTGCCCTGGAATCTACTGTCCTGGCTCCCTGGGACAGGGACCACTCAGAGACCCAATCTGAAAGCCAGCAACTACAAAGTCGACAGGTGGATAAATCCTTAAAGATGGGAAGAAACCAGTGCAAAAAGGATGAAAACACCCGAAACCAGAACACCTCTCCTCCTACAAGGGATCACAACTCCTCACCAGCAAGGGAACAAGGTTGGATGGAGAACGAGTGTGATGAAATGGCAGAATCAGACTTCAGAAGGTGGGTAGTAAG
>NW_016107468.1:3172610-3184002 GCF_001604975.1 Cebus imitator
CATAGGTGGGTATTGAACAATGAGAACACATGGACACAGGGAGGGGAGCACTACACACTGGGGTCAGTTGGGGGGAAGTAGGGGAGGGACGGTGGGGAGTGGGGAGCTGGGGTGAGATAGCAAGGGGAGAGATGCCAGATGTAGGTGATGGGGAGGAAGGCAGCAAATCACACTGCTACGTGTGTACCTATGCAACAATCTTGCATGTTCTTCACATGTACCCTAAAATCTAAAATGCAATAAAATAAATGGGAAAAAAATAAAATAAAATATCTAGTTCATTTTCATATTGTTCCAGATGAATTCACTTTTATATTGTATCAAGTGATGCCATTTCAAACTTGAAAGGTAAAAATAGTCAGTGTTCTTCAAACCAAAAAGACTACTAAGAGGTGTGCATGTATATTTGTGTGTGTGGGGGTCAGGGGAGGTAGAGGGAGAATGTGGATATGAATGAAAATATGAGTGTATCTTTGATCATACAGATAGTACATCTACAGCCTTTACTAAAGCTGCCTTTATATAGTTTCTCACTTCAGAGATGTGGTAAGTACCTCTTGAAAGGTTGATAAGTCGCTTTTAATGACATAAATAATGATACTTGCCTTTTGTAGAGTCTCTTTTTTTTTTTCACCCAGAGATTTAAATGTATCATTTAACAGTCTTCTCTTTGTGCCATGTTCTTCCCGGAGACACTTAGAATATCTAAAAAGGTGAGTTTCGTATTGTTATGGTCTTCCCTTAGTTTTTAAGGGGACTTCGAGTCTTCCAAGAGAGTATGTGTGTCAGCCAAGATTGTGTAGCTGGCTGTTTCAGGAGCTGGAATTTAATGCCATTGTTTTCTGGCCTCTGCAGTATATCACATTGTCACTTCAATGAGATGACAAGCATCTCCGGTGCTCTGTACATATATCTGCAAGCCTGGATAACATTTAATGCCAACTGTCATAATTATGCATCACTTGTTTATTTGTTGTACATGCCCTACTATAAATTGTAAACTCCTCAGCGTCAGGATTTTTGTCTGTTTTGTGCATTGCTGTTTTTCTGGTATGTAGAACACTGTCTAGATGGTGATAGGCACTCACCAAATATTTATTGAATGAATGAGTGAATCAAAATAGAATGAACTAGGAATAGATTGATAGCTACTTACATGGCAGGATTTCAGGGAAGTAATTGGTTGGCTACAACACATCCTCCTCTAACTAACTGATCTACACTGAAAAATTAGACACTAGCTTCCTGTTTAATTTCCAGTATTCCTGGGAATGGTAATACATTAAGCTCACTTAGGTTAGTGATTTGACAACTTAGTATGAATGATTTCAACAACCCGTTTTCTAGGAGCAGTTTTTTTGGGGGGCAGGGAGATCAAGTCGAGTGCTACTAAGTAGAAGACAGTATAGATGGAAAGGGGTAGGAAAAGAGAAAGACAAGGAGATGCAAAGACAAACTTTGAGCATATCATGATTTTGTGCAGGACAACTCTGCTGGTATGTGGGTTAAGAAATACTTTAGAATAACTGGGCATGGTCTGTTCTGTCAAACCTGTTCATTATCCTATGGTCCCAAGAATTTGTACCATGTAATTTATAGCTCAAGATTGTCAAGGCTTGAATTTGGTAACTCTTTTAATTCTCAGTATTGTGTGTGGACGCTCATGTACAGTTTCAGGAGAGTAAGCTATTCTCTGGAGGGATTGTTGGCCTCCTGGTTCAAAATGCTCCCCATCTTATGTGTGGTATATTATATGTCAGTTATTACTGTTTGTCAGTTATTCCTGGGTAATGCTGTTAAGAAAATGCTGGCACTTCAAGGGGTTTGAGGAAATGTTGAGGAGCGGATATATTTAATATGTGCAAAATTCTAGTTTAGGTAGAAAGTTGTTGAAATTGTGGAACTAAAGTGAAAAATTGAGCTTATTAGAACACCTATTAGAGATCAGACAATTTCTAGTGTAGTGTCTGACATATAATAGTTATGTAATAAATATTTGGTGTGTGGGATGAGAGGGAAGGCAAAGAAGGAGGACTGTTGTGAGTAGCTACTGATTTGAGTTATGAATACAGCCAAGCTGGTGGTCCCATAGATTGTTTTTCTCTATGTTGAGGCTTTAAATGGTATCTTTAATAGTTACTGCTACCTTTAAGTTGTATGCAACTGGACATCAAATAGACTAGGGGAAGAAGAGTACATCCATTTTCCTTAAAGAACGGGGTCCCCAGCCCTAGCCATGGAACTGGTACCTGTCTATAGCCCATTAGGAATTGGACCATACAGCAGGAGGTGAGCAGCAGATCAGCAGCAGCATTAGATTCTCATAGAAGTGCTAACCCTATTGTGAACTGTGCAATCAAGGGACCTAGGTTGCATGATCCTAGGAGAATCTAATGCCTGGTGATTTGAGGTAGAACAGATTCATCCCGAAACCATCTGCCTCCCATCCCTGGATCTGTGGAAAAATTGTATTCCATGAAACCAGTGCCTGGTGCCAAAATGGTTGGGGACCACTGACATACAAGAAGAGTAATTGAAAAAACAGAAATAGCAATACAAAGTTGCAGTCTGAATTTGTGCATGCTACTTCACTTCCCTGTGCCTCAATTTCCTTACCTGTAAAATAGGGTTACTAATGTATATTTCATTGGTTTTTTTTATTTGTTTGTTTTTGTTTTTTGTTTTTGGTAGGAGTAAATGAGGTAATTGGTTAAAAGGAGTTTAGATATGGCAGTTCTTGGAACACATTAAGTATCCACTGGAATGTTAGCTCTTAAAACTGGTGATCGTATTCATGCAGATTGAATATCCCTTATTTGAAGTGCTTGGGACAGAAGTGTTTTGGATTTGGGATAGTTTTGGATTTTGGAATATCTGCATTATACTTACAAGTTAAGCATCCCAAATCTGAAATACTGCAGTGAGCATTTCTTTGGCACATCATGTTGGTGTTCAAAATGTTAGAGCATTTTATATTTTGGATTTTCAGATGTGTGTTTCTCAACCTGTATGGTTAAGGCTGAGAGAATAGATCTAATCAGCAGTCAGTAGAGCAAATACTGTGTAGAGGAAAGAGGAGCATTTTCTTTAGGAAGGCTATGGGGTCTTTTGAAGAGATGAGATAGCTTGTATTTAATTCACCTGAAAGTCATTAGCAAGTAAAAAGAAGCAAATTCCGGGAACTGGAGCAGAGAGCTGGAAATTCAGCACCTTCCCTGCAGATACGCCTTGAAATTCCAGGGAAATCAGAACAGGAACCTCTTCATTTCTTCATTTCCCTTCACTGCAAAATGGTTATTTTCTGATTTTGGTTAAATGATTGAAGGTTCAGAGAGATATCCTGAGGTGATACAGTATAGGAAAGCGTTTCATAAAGACAGGATGGAAGATCTGGGCACAGCAGTGTAAATTGGACATTTCGTTCATCCTGTGGGCTTCCTAGAATTAGCTGTGATCCACAGGACTGTCTTGTCTATCCCGGTGTTCTGTCAGAATCAGGAGCACTCACTGTGAGAAAACCCATCTGAGGAAAACAGGAATGAGCTGATGGCCACTGTATCCCAAAATGACATGCCAGTTAGGTAGCCCTTGGGTGTGAACTTCCTTAAAATATTTAAGGAAAGAGACTGCTGTTAACATACTCAGAACAATTATATGTTGTTTACCTTACAATAAAGAGAAGAAATAAAACTGTAGACTTACTTCTGGGAGCTTAGATAAGTTGAAATATGGGGGAATTAAGTGATATGGTATGATAACGTAAATCATTTGGAAGCTGAAAGTTTTGGTAGAGCTAAGAAAGGCCTTGAGACCCATCCAGTCTCAATCCTGTACCTTAAAAATTGGGATGCTGAAGCTGAAAGATGAGCTGTGATTTCCCCCAAAGTTACATTGCAAAATAAAGGGCTTGTCTGGATATCTGACTACTTTCTACTCTAAGACATTTTCTGTCTTTATTTTAAGATAACCAGATATGTATCTGAGGGTAGAACACACCTCTTTTGTACTATACCTTTAAAGTTTTTGTTTATATATGGTTTATACATACTTCTGTAACGGTTGCCCTCAAAATGGAAAAGATTCAATTAGGCAAGAATATCAGGTGTTGAAGTCATTTTATCCTAGAGTTATGAAGTCTCATATTAGTCAGCTGGGCATATCCTCTTCATGGCCTTTTTGCTGATGTGACTGGGTGGGTGATCCAGCCTGTGTGCCTCTTGAGTGTATTTGGAACATCAACCAGGAAGGCCTTTTAAAGAAGATGATACATGGAGAAGGTTTTGGATATTTGAAAAGAAGCAGGGGCCAGGTGTGGTGGCTCATGCCTGTAATCCTAGCACTTTGGGAGACCGAAGATTATAGGAGTTAACCAATCCTCCAGTGGGAGTATCACTTGAGGCCAGGAGTTTGAGACCAGCCTGGGAAACATAGCAAGACTCCATCTCTACAGAAAAATGAAAACATGAGTCAGTTATGGTGGTATGTACCTGTAGTCCCAGATACATGGGATGCTGTGGCAGGAGGTTTGCTTGAGCCCAGGAGGTCAAGGCTGTAGTAAGCTGTGATCGCACCACTACACTCCAGCCTCGCTTACAAAGTAAGACTCATCTCAAAAACAGAAGAAAAGAAATGTGGTTTCACTAGAGGTATGGAATCAGATTAAAAGATAGTATTATCTTTAATGTAAATTGGTGGCACATCTCTGCATCTTAGCCCCAACTCAGAATATTATTGGTTTAAAACTGAGAGAGCTTAGGGGTAAAAGACCCTAAAAGCCTCTGAATTTCAGGAGCTCGGCATTTTCAGCGGTCTGTCTCCATCTCTCAGGACTACTTCCTCAGTTTGGGCTTCTGGTGGTTCAGAAACAAAGACAACGACTGTTCTGCCTGCTCAGTAGTCCTTGGAGAGAGAGAACAAGTCTCATACTTAACTGTGTCCAGCTTCCACTTTACAGTCCTCCTTTGGTTATGTGGCCATTCTTGATTGATTGACTGGATGTATGTCACAGCTATACCCTTTAGTGGGCTAATGCTCATGGCCCTCTCAGCACTCCCAAAACTGCCGGGGCCCTCAGTCAGGTGGGGTTAATTCTTAAAAAGAAACTTGAGCTGAGGTGGCAAATCAATAATGGGTTTTTGAATATATATTATTAGGCTGGGCACCGTGGCTCATACCTGTAATTCTAGCACTTTGGGAGGCCAAGGTAGAATGATTACATGAGCCCACGACTTTGAGACCAGCCTGGGCAGCACAGTAAAACCATGTCTCTACAAAAGTAAACAAAAATTAGCCAAGTATAGTGGTGTACACCTGTGGTACCAGCTACTTAGGAGGCTGAGGTAGAAGGATCACTTGAGCCTGTGAAGTACAGTCTGCAGTGAGCCATGGTCGCATTACTGCACTTTAGCCTGGGCGATAGTGAGACATTGTCTCAATGTATAGATATACAATCCCAGTGTGTTTTTGTTTATTCCTATAGATGGGGGAAGGTGATCTATTTGAAAGTCTTATGCAGAATAAAGTAGTAGTTGCCCCCTGGCAGAATAAAGAGTTAAGCAAAACTTGGGACATCAACCTGGACAAAAAGCAAGAGCTGTACGGAAAAGAACAGGGTGGAGTGTAGAGAGAAATCATAAAGCTAGCTGCTTTGGGCCTCAGGAGAATCTAGCTTTGGATGATTGTATCCATGGCCCTGTGTGGAGCTTCAGAAATGCATAAAGAATTAAGAGATACGTATTAATAAAGCTGGGCATGGTACACATGCCTGTTGTTCCAGCTACTTGGGAGGCTGAGTCAGGAGGATCGCTCGAGCGCAGAAGTTTGAGGTTACAGTGAGCTCTGATTGTACCATTGCACCCCAGCCTGGGCAACAGAGTGAGGCATGTTTTCCATCAGCTCAGTATATTAAATTGGTTTTCTAAGTTAAAGGTTCACAGTTTCATTATCATTACTATGCAGAATTGCACTTGGTCCTTAAATCTGTCTGAATTTCTGACTAATAGTTTCTTGTCCACAACTTGTGTAGTCTCAGATTTTAAAACAAACTAAGGTTGTTACTGCCAATTTCTAACCACTGTTGTATTTGTAGTAATTTGATGCCAGTGGTTGGAGGTTTAGAGAAGGTTTAAGATTAACTGATTCCAAAAATATCTCTGTGTGTGTGTGTGTGTTTCTCCGTATTGTCTGCGTGAATATGTTGGAATAGAAATAGGATATGTTTTTATTAGGCATTCTTCTGTGTTCAGTGTACTCTTTGGAAAACCTAGAGCATTTCAGTGGGATTATAGTATGTAATGACTATATTCTGATAACATCATGGAGTCTTAACATTTCAGGTAACAGGTTATCTACGGTTTAGTGGTATGTTGATTTGTGGACAGATATTTCTCTGTCTTCAGCTAGCTCCGCAGGCACACTCTTGCCGTCCCTTCTACCAGGTAGACATAGAAGAATTAAAAATAAATGCCACAAATATGTATGTGTGTTTTCCCTTTTTTTTCTGCTTGTGAGAGATGTTTAAACTCTGGAAACTTATTAGAAAAGATCCATTGTTTGGTAGTTCTGATAGCATCAACTGGCCCTTTATCTTTCATGATGCATTGAGACTTCCATTACTTTGTAGCTCCTGACTGCTAGAATTGTTCCCAGAGTTCAGGGGCTTCCGAATTACAATGGGCTGTACCAGGCTTTGTGGCCTTAATGAGCCCTCTGTTACTGGAATTTTCAATATTGGCATACCTATCAGAGTCTGGCCATGTGTCAGGAGAGGGTTGGCTTTAGAGCCACCACTGATGGATCACATGTTTTTTTCTCAAGATAGCAAACAAGTACTTTCTGTTTAGGCTCACTAATGTTTTGCAATGAAATACAGCTGTAATTATATATCCTCATTCTTGTTCCTCTCTCCCCATGTAAATTTTACTCTCCCTACCCCCAGCTATACATAAAAGCATCTAGGGTTGGATCTGAAATAAATGTCATGAATGAATAATAATTTCTTTCATTTACACAGTAATTAAATCTGTTGAATGCTGACTTAATGCTTTACTACACTCTAATTTGACTGGAAGATTTGGCCTTTGTGAATGCAAAGAATAGGTAAAAAATAGAAATTAAATACTGACTATGAAGGAGGACATTTTTCAGAAGTGTTCTCCCTCCTCCTATTTTTCATCTTCTTATGTTTGCTCCCTGCTTTCTATGATACTTAATACTTAGGAGTTGTTCCACATATCATTCTTTACTTCGTGTGCCCAGCAGTCTTCCAGCAACAAGATACTCCAGGGACAAGGCCCAGGGCTGCCGCTGAGGGTAGCCTGCGCCTTCTTCAGAATTGCCACTGCTGGCCTTCTGGAACATTTGAGTTCTTTCTGGTTGTTATCCACTTTTCATTCCTTCGCAACCCATAGAATTCCCAGTGGTGAGTCAGTTGTTCTGTATGATCATGTTTGACACTCCAAAATGTACCTGAAAGTTTGACAGATACATAGAAACCAGGAGCATTTTAGGAAGCTGGTACTGCTCCTTTGAATTTTCTGCCTACTTAGAGTCTGAGCATGCAAACTGTCTCTCTCAAATTTTCTCTTTCGCTAAGGTGTGTCCAGTAATGCTAGCCAGCAGCCCAGTTTGCTGTTTTTGGAAGCAAAATACTTTCCAATACAAGGCAGTTTTAATCTTTTTTCACTGTGAGGAATGAATGACCATTTTAATGAATAATTTGTTCCAACAGTTCCCTCTATAGGAACTTCTAAGCTTCCTCTGTGATGGTTTCTGACCTGCCAGCGTACCGCTATTTTATCTGTTGAATGTGGATTGTTGGAGGTGCTGTGTCATAAGAGGCCATGCAGGTGGGAACTCTGGAACCCCCTTCATAAATCTACAAAACACAGTGCATGGAGTCTGCCATAGCAAGGTATGCTACACGGAGCCTCAGCTGTCTGCTCCCTCTCTTCTGTCAGCACAGCTGGTAGTGAGAGCCAAGTAGCTAAGCCTCTTTGAATCTCTTGGAGAAAAGCCTGATTGTGTTCTGTGTGGACTGCATCCTGTGTAGATTGTGGATAGTGAAGGCTTTCTTGCAGGCCTACTGGGAACATAGATTGAGATCATGGGCGTAGAAAGCCTGGATTATAGCCAGAATCAATAATTATTAGTTCTTTATCTATATCTTGAGACAAAGGGAAGTGTTAAAATATTTTTTTATCAAGGAATCTCCTACAAACATTGTCCTCCTCACTGCCCAGTGCCAATATTTACATGAATTAATTTTCTCTCTCCTTCCTTTCTTACTCAGGCCCACCCCCTTCCCTTTCCTTCCCTTCCCTTCCAAAGTTATACCATACTTATTCAGGATAGAAATTTCCTTTATAAAAAGTTGTAAAAACTTTAAAATGCCTATTGTAGTATATATCTTTAATAAATACTCCCCTGCTATATTTGTTAAAATATAATTAGAAGCATAGATTTCATAGAAATAAAGCCTGTTTACTCATAAACTGTATATTTGTGTGAAAAAAATACACATTTTCTAACCCACTCTAGACCTACTAAAACTGGGCATTAGCATGTCAATCGTGGGTTTTCCAATCTGGATTTTTTTCAAAATAACCTGGAACACTTAAAAAGAAAAAATTGAACTCCTGGCTCAAACCCAGATGATTTACATGAGCATATTTTCAGGGTTGGCCCTGGGCATCATTTGTTTAAACTTCTTTGGTGATTGTTAATGTGCAGCCAGGGTTAACAATCTATCTTAAGTGCTTCTTAAGATCTGAAACTGTAACTATTAAGTGAGCTGGCTTAGTTTATTTAATCTTTGCAATAACCTTATGAGGCACAAGTGGCATCCCTATTTTCAGATGACAAATTATAGAGGCTTGGAGAGGTGTGAGGTAATAATACCAAGAATGATAGTTACTTCTTCTCCTACGTCTTATAATCACATAATATATATAGTATTAACATCTACTTGGTGATGCAATACCTTTTCACTTGATGGTCACAATCAATGTATTAAACATTGCTTTGGGCATGAAATTAAATTAACCAACTCAATATGTCTTGGAACCAAGCATTTGTGTGCTGAATCCTTTTGAAATATAGACACCTGGTATGTTAGTCCATTTGTGTTGCAATAATGAACACCTGAGACTGGGTAATTTATAAAGAAAGGAAGTTTATTTGGCTGACAGTTCTGTAGGCTATGCAAGCATAGCACCAGCATCTGTTTGCCTTCTGGTGAGGGCCTCAGGAAGTGTTTAATAATGGCAGAAGGGAAGGGGGATCCATTGTGTCACTCAGTGAGAGAAGGAGCAAGAGAAATGCCAGGCTCTTTTAACCAACCAGCTCTTATGTGAACTCACAGTGTGATAACTCACTCATTACCCCTGGAGAACACCAAGCCATTCATGAAGGGTCCAGCCTCATGGCTGAAACACCTCCCTATGCCCACCTTCAACATTAGTAGTCATATTTGAACATGAGATTTGAAGGGGACAAAACATCCAAACCATATCACCTGCAGGTCATCATTATAAGTTCATTTTGTTAAACTCAGTAGAAACGAGAATCAGGCTGAAACTTGGGGGTTTTGTTACTGACTTATGAACCCAGCTGTGCTTTGAATGCAATGGAAAGCAGGAGCAATTGTGATTTTTAGAGGTTTTGCAGTGAAACTCTTTGGTATTTATTTAATAAATTCTGCCTTTGCAGTCATGGATTCCTTTTGAATACACTCAATTTTCCCTGCTTCGCACCTCTCCTTTTTCAAGGAACTTTGTTACGGGTACCATTGTTGCAGAGGAATGATTTGATTATTCTTTCTCTGTTGAAATGGTGATGATGTGGAGCAAATTTACCTCAAACTGTAAACTATACTCACTTTTTCCACAGTTGGGGTCTTGTTAATGTCACCCAGGCTAGACTTGAATTCCTGAACCCAAGTGATTCTCCTGCCTCAGCCTCCCAGCTAGCTGGGACTACAGGCACATGCTACCACACCCAGCTGTAAAAACTCTTCTGTAATTCTAAGAGCTCCCCATGTGGAGCCTGTGTGGAGCCTTCCAAGTGGCCCACCTATGTGGGAAAACTGCACTGCAGTATGGGCCCCCAAATTTTTTTTGGTTTTCATATATTTGAGCAGGTTACTTAAAGGTGCCTGGCTCTGTATGTTTGAGGTTACTGGTAGTTTAGAGAACCATGATTTTACATGCATGCACCTGTTTATTTGTTTAGTAAATATTTAGTGAGTGTCTAACATGTCATGCATTGTTGTAAGTAGTATTGGGGTTGTAGCATGCAAACTAAATAGACAAAATCGCTGCATTCGTGAAGCTTTATTTAATGGAGAATATAGAAAAAAGTAAACACATATATCTTAAAAGTATTTTCGAAGGTAAGGGATACTATTCAGAAAATGAAAACATGCAAAGAAGAAAGCCCCCTTGCCATAGTTGGGAAATGGTAAAATTTTTAATAAGGTGGTTAGGGTAGACCTCACTGAGGAGATGATAGCTGCTGGAGGTAAGGGTGTAAGCCATGTGGATATCTGAGGAAGAACACTGTAGACAGAAAGCACCTCCAGTGTCAAGTTCCTGGAGTGTCTGAGGCTTTAGCAAGGAGGCCTGAGTGCTAGACAATATGTTTACTACCTACCTATAATAGTTTTATGAATTTTGAGAGGTTTTCTCTGTAATATGAATATTTAGTCTCAAAGAATTGGATAAGTTTATAGCAAATTATAATGGACTTGATTATATCATGGCACTTGAAGGAAAGAGAGGGTGGGCTGTGAAACTTCCTTAAAATTAACCCATTTTTGAACTCTAGATAAATTCTCAGGGTCCCATAATTTTCCTGCCATGAATGTCTCACACTGATTGGTAGGTGTAGAAAAATAGATGTTTTCAGAATCTGAAGGCATGGATTGTAGGCCTGGTTCTGCCACAGTAACTTGTGGGACCTTAGGAAACATGCTTCCTCTGGTCCTGCTCTGTTTCTTCTGTCTTACAATGAAGATAATTTTCCCACTACTTGTTAAACTCATTTGTAGTGAAGACTAGATAGAAAAGGATGTGACTAACACATTAAATTCTGAAGTACTATATGAATGTGACTTGTTTTTGCAAAATTTAAGAGCACAGAATGTTGGTTATAAAAGAGTGTTGAAAATAACCTTTCTTCATTTTTCGTGTTGTTTGACAGCACAGTGATGATCACTTAATTCCTTTTCTGGAGCAAGACATGTTGCTTGTGGATCTGATTTGTACATTATCACTGAAAAACTTCTTCAGTGAAAACAACAAAAAAAAAAAACCAAGAGGAACCTAATGAATATAGTGGTGCAGTTTTACATGTTACATAGTTACTCCTACACACACACACACACACACACACA
>NW_016107468.1:3184045-3216997 GCF_001604975.1 Cebus imitator
AGAGAGAGAGAGAGAGAGAGAGAGAGCAAAAAGAAAAAGAACTTGGTGAAATATGGTACTTTAGAGTTTAAAATACCTAAATCTTGCTTGTGGAAGTGGGCTTTAGAAAGTTTGCAGCTTTTGAGTTATGGAGAGGTGGTGGAAAATGGATTATCCAGAACCGGATGGAAAGTTGTTTTACCAGTAGTGGCTCATAATGCATATGGCGAACTGAAGTAGCTGTGGTGGATGTTTGGAGGTGTGTGCATGTGTGCATTTTGTGTATAACCTAGACAGATTAATTCTACTGGATGTGGTTTTCTGAATTCACCTAATGTTTCTTGCAGGTGAAATTGCACACAAACATGCAAAATTCACACTGTGCTCAGATTGTTCCTGTTACATCATACATATTGGAGCAAATTCATGTTTTCAAAATAAGCTTTGTTACAGAGCTGTTTGTACAGAGGATGATTTAGTCTGATACAGTCAGGGAACTCTCCATAAAATGGAACGATTAGAGTGTAACCTGCAAAGGATGGAATGGCAGAAGTAGAAGAGGTCTGCAATGGTTGGATCAAAAAGAGCTTTGTATCCTGTATCACAGGTCCTCAAATCGTACTGTGATCATGTATCTTTTACCTGTTCTCTATTCTGGCATTTAAATATTCTTGCAAAGAGTTAGGTCATTACTGATAAAATGTCTGTTGTGGACAGTTGTACAAATTAAATTCAGTCACAAAACTGAAAGAACAGTGGTGAGATGTCTAATCCTAGTGAAAGTTAGAAAACCTTTTTGTAGTCTTTAATCATAGAGTTGAATGTTTACCTTCTCCTTTGGTTAGAAGAATGGTATGGGGATTGTTTGGAATGAAGAGGTAGGAGAGAGAAATAATTCAGTTCTGTATTCTCACATCATCTTTATATTTGAACTGAAAGATGTGTGTTTCTATCATTCATTCAAACTATTAAATACAAACAGATAGCAAAATAATAAGAACAGATGATTAAAGAGAGTCCCATCTGCCCCATATCCAACCTTTCTCTCTTCAACCTCATATCTACTCAGATTAGCAGATGGCACCAGTTTTTTGGCTATGGTCTCTTGTTTTCTGATTACAAGGGGTTGCTCTTTTGCCCGCCTCCTTAAAACAACAACAGAAAAATTGGTAGTGACTGACTGTATGCCCATTGGCCGGGGCACCAATTCCTGAGGACTAGACAGAAGCTTGGCATTCAACCCAGCCTTCTGCCAGAATAGCTCTGCCTGGCAACAAAATGTCTGGTTGAATTAAGCTTTTAGATCTTAGAAGGCTTGTTTAGTGGTGGCTTGAAAAATAACTCATATTAGCAGATTCTAAAAATCTCAGGGAAGAAAAAAAGCAGAGGCTCTTAGAAGTTGCTTTTGTTTTTTGTTTCTCAGACAGAGTCTCACTCTGTCGCCCAGGCAGGAGTGCAGAGGTGTGATCTCGGCTCACTGCATCGTCGACCTCTGGTTCTTAAGTGATCCTTCCACTTTAGCCTCTCGAGTACCTGGGACTACAGGCATGTGCTATCACACCTGTCTTAATTTTTATAGTTTTAATTTCAGTATGGGGATGGGGTTTCAGCATGTTGTCCAGGCTGGTCTTGAACACCTGAGCTCAAGTGATTCTCCCTCCCTGGCCTCCCAAAACGCTGGGATTACAGGTGGGAGCCACCACATGGCCAAGTTTTTTTCTGATAAAGACAATAAAGGAAGGTAGGGAAAGGTGAATATTGCCAGTGGTGGGTGATATAGTGCTGGGTGATACAGAATGCAGGATTCATGAATTCTAATTTTGCGTGTTACCTCTCTATAAAGGAAAATGACCCACTAACTAAGAGGAAGAGTAAGGTTTCACAGATGAGATAGAAGTTCAAGGTTAAAGAACAGACTAAAAGGTAACACCTGACTGCCTACAGAGAATGGATTCTAGGCTCCTGATGCAATTCAGTTATAGCCTCATTATCATCTTTGCTTGTTTGTTTGTTTGTTACTGAGTTTCACTCTGTCACCCGGGCTGGAGTACAGTGGCATGATCTCTTCTCACTGTAAGCTCTGCCTCACAGGTTCAAACGATTCTCCTGCCTCAGCCTCCCAAGTAGCTGGGATGACAACAATGCACCACCACATCCGGCTAATTTTTATATTTTCAGTAGAGATGGAGTTTCACCACGTTGGCCAGGCTGGTCTCCAACTCCTGACCTCAGGTGATCTGCCCACCTTGGCCTCCCAAAGTGCTGGGATTACAGGTATGAGCCACTGTGCCTGGCCTTAATTGTCATCTTTCAGTTAAATGCATTTTGGCTTTAATAAAAACAATACGAGTAAATTCTGAACCTTTAATTTGAGTCCCGGTGGTATTTCCCAACAAGTAATATAAGTAAACACTGAGAAAAGAGTATAGTGCTTACAGAATGGCAGCATGAATTCAGCAATTCCTGTTTGGCAAGAGGTCTGGGCCAGTGATTCAGGAGGATGTCGTAGACAGAATGCATTTGTCCTTCAGGAAGATTTTTGGTCTCTTTGTGAACAAGTAGAAAACTATAGTCTGGGTGGCATTATGATTATGAGCATTCATAATTAATTTTATAAATTTTTCTAATTCCACTTAATAAAGTTTATTTCACTCTAGAGATAACTTTCTAAGATAATCACAAATAATCTATCCTTGGCTCTATGTTATCCAGATTTTTGTCTTTGACTGGGATGAAGTTATAATTTTAAATAATACAAAAGCTTCTTGGGTCAGAAATGTGGTAGGGAGAAACAGGACATATTTGGATTTTGACTCATTTAGCAGTGGCCAAAATAAGATTTATTAGGACTAAAAGTGTGATTATGTTTGAAAACCCAACTGTGAAAATAGAGAATTGAAAGAGAAGATGAGACTTAAGATTTTTAGATGACACTTTCAGTGAGTCAGCAGTATGTAGTCGACTGGCAATAAAGCTAATGGTATTTTCAAGTACCTTAATAAAATCTGTTTTATGTACAGGACTGTACTTTGTATTTGGGGAAGAGAGGAGAGAAAAATTGAAAGTAAGATTTGCCTGGAGTCATAGATACTGTTAATATTTACATTTTCCACGTTCTGTCTTACTTGTACATCACTCTTAATCTTTAAAATCAAAGTACCTAAATAGTTGTGAAAATTCAGTGGATTAGAAGCTACTTTGGGAAAGACAGTACAACTTTATTCAAATGAGGATTTTCATATAATGTTAATTTTTTTGAAAAATCAACAATTTTAAGAAAAAATAGAAGGATATATGAAAAATTAGGTAGTTAAGTTGAAGTTTAAGGAAATTGACAGAGCATTATTTCAAGAGTAGGGAAGTTTACATATTGCCTATTATAAATTAAAAATTTCAGATCTATACATATTTTTGTTTATTCATATGTATGTAAAATATACCATAAGCCATAGAGATTTGGAACTAATAAAAGGGAAGTTTCTTGCTATTTATAAGCTAACAAACTAATTTAGGAGGAAGTAGAAAAAGTTTTAAGATTAAGGGAATGCAAAATTGATTAGCAAAGGCAGATCAGAAAGAGTTTCTGACTCTCATGCTTCATTGGCGAAACAATAAGGAAGAACTGGGAATGAGAATCATGAGTTTTGGCCAGCTTAAAGGTAGAGTCTTTTAAAACTGATTTTTGGAGTTGGACATGGTATTTCATGCCTGTAATCCCAGAACTTTGAGAAGCCGAGGCGGGCAGATCACTTGAGGTCAGGAGTTCGAGACCAGCCTGGCCAGCATGGTGAAACTCTGTCTCTACTGGGGGAAGAAAAAAAAAAAATTAACCAGGCCTGGTGGTGGGTTCATGTAATCCCAGCTTGTTAGGAGGCTGAGACAGGAGAATTGCTTGAACCTGGGAGGTGGAGGTTGCAGTGAGTTGACATCCAGCCACTGCATTCCAGCCTGGGCTGGACAAAAAAAAAAATTACCTCATTTTCCTCCCTCAGTTTCAGTTTCCTCATCTATAAAATGAGATAACATGAGTCTACAGATGAAGTAATGACTTTTTTTTGAGACGGAGTTTCACTTTTGTTGTCCAGGCTGGTGTGCAATGGCACAGTCTTGGCTCACTGCAACCTCTGCCTCCTGGGTTCGAGCAACTCTGCTTCGGCCTCCCAAGTAGCTGGGATTACAGGCACCCACCACCATGCCTGGCTAATTTTTGTATTTTTAGGAGAGACAGGGTTTCACCATGTTGCCCAGGCTGGTCTCGATCTCCTGACCTCAGTTAATCCACCCACCTCGGCCTCCCAGAATGCTGGGATCACAGGCGTGAGCCACCACACCCAGCCTTGAAGTAATTTTTTTTTAAGATTATGTAGCTAAATGGAATTCTCTAGGAAGCACTTTCAACTGCTGAACCGGTGATATTTTTTTCTTACGGAACATTGACTGAACAGCTTCCATGGGTGACCTGGTTTGGATTTCTATAGTGCCTTGTTTACAATGGTGAATACATTGTTAGTTTTTACTTTTACATCCAGGTTCACAGATATAAGGCCCTGGGGACACAGGAACTATGATCTATTCAGACTTTGAATTGCTAGTGCCTGGTATGTAGTAGTGATTAATATATTTTTTAAAATGAATGTCAAGTATTATGACAGGCACTGGTATATAAAGATCAAGAAGAAATGACCCCTTCCCTTGTGAGAGGCTATTATTTGTGATAGACCAACCTCTAAACAATGGAATTACCATTTAGGGGTTTGTTATAACAGACATGCTGTTTGAGTTCATGGGAAAGATTCACTTGCTCAGAGAGGGAAGTTGGGGAGGTGTGCAGGAAAGAAGACCCCACCTGGATCTTAAAGGCTGAGCTGGCTGCTGAAGAAGAGAGGGGTACCTGGGGCTGGTCACCAGCTGTGCAAAATCACCAAGGGCAAGGAAGAGGCTGATGAAGCTTGAAACAGGGAGATTCCCAAATATGATCTGTGACCTCGAATAAAATTGAAAATTTTACTCAGTGTAATTTTAGTATATTTTATGTGCATGTCCCAAATTCGTTTTATATGTTTGGCATATAGGGCAGTTCTAAATAGTATATTTGATTAACATTGTATGCTAGTCCTTTGACTTTCTGAAGTTGGAATTGTGTATATATTGTGTATAATGTTACCTCTTTTCTAACTTCATGAATTAAAATTTAGAGTGGAAACAAATGCAGGCATGTGTTAGTGTTTAGTGCAGTGAGTAAGAAAGCAGGGCCCATCACTTCCCAGAAGTGAGTTGTTGCATAGGGTGCCCTATCCTCAGAATACTGGCCATTGTACATTTTTTATTCCTCGGCTCCTTAGTTCTACTCAAAATCTAATTAACTACCAAATGGCAGAAACCAGAGTACATTGTAAATTTTTCTTGAAGGAGACAACTGGAAAAAGTTTTGCAGAGGCTCATATGATGCTATTTGTACATTTTTTCCTTCCATGGTGACACTTAGAAGTCATTTCACATTGCCTGTGAGAGAAAGGAGGAAGGGAGAGAATCCTGTATTTGATAGTTTTGTATGTTCCTCTAAAGAAAGAGAGTGCTTGAAAAAAGAAAGGCAGGCTTTCAGATGTTGTCTGAACAAAGCTATGGAAATGTGAGAAGAGAGCAGCATCTGGAGGTTTTCAAACACTGGAACACGGGCTGCACGCTTCTTTTGCTGTTGGAGGAGTGAAAAGCTGTTTCCTGTCATTTCCCATCTTGTCACTTCCAGGACCAACATCTTGCTACTTCTTGCACCAGCTGCTGCTGCTGTTGTTTTTTTTTTCCCCCTCCACAGACAGATGGTAAAAGAGCTTTAATAATCCTTCCCCAACTACCCTGGTTCTAAAGAAGTTTGTGACGTGGTACCTTTATAAAATGATCACATGCCCTGATACTCACTGTAGCCTGTTAATAGAGTTGAGAAGGGAGCAGGAGGATGTGCTGCAAACTTTTAATATCTACGGCATTCCTCATCATGTCTCATGGGAAATAGTGTGCAGAAGTCCCATCTCTGTGAATTCTTCCATTTTGCATCTGAGGTTATACTCAGAAAAGGGGAAGATGTGGGGAGTGAACTTTGGTACCTTTGTTTGCATAAGAATTTGAGATTTCTGATCAAGATTTCTCTGTACTCTGAATCCCAGATAGGAGTTGCTCTTGATGCTCTTGTTTGTCTCCCTAGGTTTTAGCAAAGCAGAATTAGGCATAGTGGATATACCGTCTTTTCACAGAGCTGTTTATCACTCATTGCTTTTTTATACCGATTTCTTCTAATATTTTTCTTGCTTTACCTAGTGCAAATAGAATGCAGAAAATGCCCTACGCATAGGAAAGATATTTGATGCAAACCTTGGTTTTGTTTAAATTTTATTTAGATTTATTATTACAAACTAAAAATGATAACCTCAAGGAGGGAGCTTAGCCTTTCTGTCCCCCACAAACCATAGTTGCTTTTCTAAGAATAAAAGTTATATACTCATTGTAGAAAACTTAGAAAGTAGGAAGTTATTACAGAAAAGATAAAGTCATTCATAATTCTTTAATAACCACTTTTACATTTGGTGTATTTTCTTACAGGTTTTTCTTTAGAGCTATGTGGGCCTGTATTTCTCTTGTATACTTATAAACTTACATCAATACTCTGGCCATTTTCCAGAATGGCTCTGGCGGTAGTAGTAGCATTGATGATAGTGGCACTACCTAAAATTTATTGAAATTTATTATGTCATAGTCACTGTTATAAGTGCTTTACATGTATTACACATGTCATTTCTCACATCAGTTCTGTAAAGTAAGGATTATTTGTTTTTATTTTAAACATGAGAAAAGTGAGGCTGAGAAACATTAATTTTCCCAAGGACACACAGTGCACAATAGGTGAAGCTGGAATTTGAACCCAAATAGTCTGTCTTCAAAGCTCATGCTGTTTATCATTTGCCCATCTATCTTTAAAAGGTCTGAATATTTTAAAAATTATTTGTACATATAGCCTAAGGTTTTCTATTAATTCAGACTTTTCAGTCATGAAAGTACTTACTGCACTCTCACCATCTTCAGATATTATCAATTATGTTTTACCTTTATAAGTGTTTGGGGTGAATGATTGCTCAGTTTTTACATTGGCCTTTCTTTGATTACTAGATTGGGCATTTTCCTTGTGTTATTGATCATTTTTGTTTCATCTGTAAATTGTTTATGTTTGGTGTGACTGCTTTTATTGAACACTTAATTTTTCTGTATACAAAATCACCGTGTGCTAAGTATATAAACTCTATGTTGCATTTGTTTAAAACATGTCTCCTTCTGTTACTTGCTTTCTATATTTGAACAAAGTACATTGTATGAATGTTTTAAATATGTACATATTCATATTTTTCTTTATAATTCTCTCCCACAAATCAATTATTTAGCTTATGTTTTCCTTTATGGTTTTACTATTCATAACAATTCTTTAAATCAAATCTGAAATTTATTTTAATATATAGCATGCTATGAGACTTTGAATTTGTTTTATTGATATGTAATACTTTTTGTTTTGCTAACTCCTTTAAAAAATATTATACATTACATATTCCACTCTTCTGTGGCATTCCTCTTATATATATATTTGTTTATTTTGTCTACTAGCATCTCTTCAAGCAATCTTTTCTGTGTCAGTGGTCTGTGTATGGGTATGCCTATAGACATTTTATGGATTGTAAATTTGTAAAATGTGCCAGAAGTTTTTTGTATTAAAAATACCCGGATTCAGCCTCAGAAGGCCCATATCTAAACCGCAGTTATTCTGAGGTTATACTTCAGTATAATCTCACAATTGGCTAGAGACATGATCACATGAGGCTTAAATGCTGTCAGGAAAATTAAAGAAAATAAAATGTAAATTCAGAAATTTGGAGATTTTGAAAATTGAGATTTTGCTGTTGATATCACAGCTGAAATTTTTGCAATCCTTTGAATTTGTGAAATCTTTATAAACATGATTTAAAGTACTTATGATATTATCCCTTTTTTGTATCACACAAAGTATGGAATTTGTGGCAAATAAATAATCAGGTATATATGTTCCAGATAGATGTGTTTTTTTATCCTTCACTTCTTTTGAGATAGCTGGGGACTTTACTAGAGAGAAGAAATAAAACAAGATAAGTTAGGCAAGTATAGATGAATTTTGAGAAGTGTCTTGTTTCATTTTGGATTGCTGTAAAAGAGTACCTGAGAGTGGCTCTGGAGGTTCTGGAGGCTGGAAATTACAAGAGTATGGTTCTGGCATCTGCTAAGGGCTCTTTTTGCTGTTTCATTCCACAGCAGAGGGTGGAAGAGCAAGAAAGCATGAGAGCAAGAGGAAACAGAACTCACCTTAATAACAGCCCACTCTGGCAATAACCAACCCAACTCCAGTGTGAGTGACGTTAATTCACTCATGAAGGCCGAAACCTCATGATCTAATCACCTCCTCTTTGGCCCTACTTCCCAATACTGTTGCACTGGGGAGTCAGTTTCCAACACACAGACTTTGGGGACATGTTTAAACCACAGAAAAAGGGATGTTTAACATTTGTTTAAAGCTAGCAATGAAAGGAACTATTCACCTTGCAGCCCTGAAAAGAATATAAATAATATTGGTTAAAATACAGGTAGGCTATGTTCTTTCACCATTGCAGCAAACCTTAGTAGTAACCTAGATTATCCCAAAATGTTACTTTAATTTTATTTAAAGCACTAAAGTATTGCATTTTCCTCTTGGTTTTATGTACCTACTAAGTGCAGCTACCAGTGACAAAGATATCCTATAATTAGAATGATGTTTCCTTATTTGGGTTTTTTTTCAATCTGAAGAATGATCTGATTCTCATAATAATCCTATGCAGTAGTATAATCTAAGGTATTATTATCTCTACTTTACATATCAGGAAAATGAGATTCATGCTAAATACTTTTCCAAAGCTGGACTTGAAATGGTGGGACTAGCCTGTTACCTAGCTCTAGTGAGACCTAAAATGATAGTATTTTGGTATGGTGAGTTCCATCCTTTCTGTTTTTTAGGAGTTTCCATATCTACTTTGTCCATCTTTAAAATGTTAAAAGAATTTATTTTAGGTGCCTCTCCAGAGTGACACATGTCAAAATGCTCTTTAAACAGTAAAATGCTATTCAAATACAAGGCTTTATCTTTCTTACTCCATGGATTAAGATACCTGTCTTCCCTGTTCCATGTTATATGCTGCTTATTTAAAAAGTTATCTTTGAGCTTTGCTTATTAAAGTATGCCTTAGCTATGTCATGAGGACATTTTTTAAATTATTTTTTTGAGACAGGGTCTCACTCTGATGCCCAAGTTGGAGTTCAGTGGTGTGGTCACAGCTCACTGCAGCCCTGACCTCCTGGGCTCAAGTGATCCTGCCACCTCAGACTCCCAAGTAGCTGGTACTACTACAGTTGTGTGCCACCACATCCAGATAATTTTTCATTTTTCTGTAGAGACTGAGGTCTCACTCTTTTGTCCAATTTGGTCTCAGACTCCTGGGCTCAAGTGATTCTCCTGCCTTGGCCTCCCAAAATGCTGGGATTATAGGCATGAACCATGATGCCTGGCTGAGGACATTTTTAGGGGTGCATACTTTACCATGTTCTCTTTTCTTCTACATGAAGGTTAGCAATGTTTAAGATGGTGGCCACTCCATCAGTCTTGGTGCCTGAGTGACTGTGATGAGCCAAGCGCCTGCTGACTCATAACAGCTATAGAGACATGGAACACACATGAGAAGCCTTTGTTATTTTTAGCCACAAAGATTTTGCAGTTGATACCACAGCATTGTATAGCCTATCCTGAATGAGGTAGGATCATAAGAATATGTTTGTTTTGCATCATGCAAATATTTTGGTTGTATTAATCTAAAGATTTGAAGTCACACCCAAACTAGATACTCTCCAGTATCACCAAACAGGATCTCTCCATTCCACAGTTTGCCAGATTGCTTCTGTCATACTTCACCTGGACATCTGTGGACTCTGGAAATTGGGAATTGGAAGGAAAAGCTTGTAAGGAGATGCTCAGTGCCCAGGGTCAAAGCTTCATTGTTGGACAGCCAAGGGAGAGATTAGCTTGGCTTACTTGAGTAATTTTTGACACATACTTGATTAGGTCACCAAGCATAAAGGATGGCTAGATTATTAGTAACTTATTGGAGATACACTTTTAAAATAGGAATTAAGGTGACTTATGTGTTGATTTGAAATCAGGAAAAAGGCAAGATTTCTCCCTAGGGCCTGATTTTCAACCATGACTAAATAAAGCCTGAGGGGAGCCACTGAGGATGGAAAAGGTCATTCAGTCTTTTTGGCTGATGAAAAAATCGAGTTGCCTAGTTCTGGATTGACATCCAACACTGACATGCTTGAGGAAATGAATCTTTAGAAGACAAAGCTCTCATTAGCCAAATCTCTCTTCTCATTTTTCCCTTTTGTACTCTCCCATTTCTACCCTCATTTACTTATTTCTTTAATTTAGCTCATCAGGGCTTTTTGTTACCAAAAAATGGTGTGTAAGTCACTTAACTGTAACTTGGAAACTTTTCCCATGAATAGATGACGGAAGTACTACATGCCAGATTATCCCAGAAAAGATGCCTTAACTAATTGTATAATGAAGTTACCTTAAAAATTACCAAGACGATCTTGAACCCCTTTGAAACCTTTACTGCTTTGAGGATGTATAAATGGAAGGTGGGCAGCATGAATCTTTGGGGCTGGTGTCTGGAACAAGCAGTTCTTGGCTTTTTTTTTTTTTTTTTTAAACCATCTTTCGTATTTCACAACAATTCTTTATATATCCCAGATTGCTTCTGTCGTCCTTCATCTGGTCATCTGTGGATTCTGAGCTTCAAAGTGGCCATGCAAACTTTCAGCCCTTGCTGTGAAGGTGGAGCATCTCTGCCTGTGTGGGGATTAGAGGAAGTTTCCCTCTGACTCTCTCAGTCTTTGTACTGTCATATGTCCGGGGAGCCTCCTACACAATGGAGAGGAGGGAGTATGAGTCTCAGGACCCATTGAGTTTTTTCACTGTGAGGCGGAATGGGTCTAATTTTCTTCCCTTAGGCCTGCCTTTCAGTGAGAGTGTGCAGTCATCATGCTAAGTTATCTTTCTTGCCCTGTCTTCATCCTCACTCACCCCTCACTTTCTGCATAGTGTTGATGATGTTGGGTTCTGACAGGTACCAATTGGGGCATTTGTGATCTATGGAGAAGGCAGAGATAGTTAATGAGTAGGCACATTTGCTAACCTCCTTGGACAGGAATAAGTTCGAAGGGGTGGACAAACAGGACTGGCTGGAGGAGGCAGGTCTTGACACTGTTCTTTCTCTCTTGCCCCTGTGCCCTGGAGTCCAGGGTAATTTTTGTCTGTTTTTGTGGTTCATATTTTTAGCTCTCTGTGAAGGGCACCCCTTGGTAAATATGTCAGTTCACTGTTAAACCTGGGCATGAGTTTGACGTCTATTTTGTGAAACACATCATGTAAAAATATGGGTCTTTATGGTGTTCAGTGTTCCAAAGTCAGGAATTTTCTAGTTTCTTTTGTCTTCACTTCTGATTAGTCTCTCACTTGCTTTACTTCCTCCAGCCTTTTCCTTTTCCTCCTCATCTTTCACTTCTTATTTCCTCATTTCTTTTTTTCTTACCATTTTATCCTCTTTCATTTCTCCCTTGATCTTTTCATCACATACTGCTTTCCTTGTGCGTAGAGACTTCAGTGTTACATGAAGGGGAATAAAGGGCATGTTCAGGGACCTAATGTAGGTGGCAGCATCATTATCTTTTAAAGATAATTGTTCTTGGAATGGTCTTAGAAGAGCCTTTGCCTTTGTAGTCAGAAAGCTCAGGTGAAGCTTAATATTTCAAAGCGCACTATGCTGACACAGAAAACATCTTGCCCAGGCATTTTAGTTAAATAAAACTATGTGATATGATCAGTATGTGATGATGGCTTTTCAGATAAGATAGCTGGGTTGTATTTATAATTTAAAATATTTCTCTTATCAGTGAAAAAGAGAAAACAAATGATACTGTAGTAAGAGGATTTTCTAGAGTTTGGGTTGTAGAGAAATAAGTGGTCGTGAATAAGACAGCGTATGTGTGCACGTATGTGTGTTTTTGGGGTATGGAGAAAGAGGAGAAAAAGAATACAGAGAAAATTTCCATATGGTTACTTTTTTATAGGACCTAGCACATTTCAGTGAAAACACACTTTGTTGGAAGAATTCAATTCTCTTAAAGTTTGGTGCAGCAAGGGGTGAAAATGCGGGAACGCAGCTGGAAACTTATTTGTGCTGCAGGCGTGCAGCTGTACCTACCTGTGACGGGATGAATACGATTTGACTGTTAATCTCTTTCTGTGACCGAAAGCTTGCTTCCTTTCCTAAAGCTGATGGTAACAATTTACTGACTGTCTAAATGTAGAGGACTAACTTGGGCTGGGAAAAATAAATCCTGTCTCCTGAAATTTACATCTTGTTAAAACTCAGAGTAGCCAGCAGAGATGAGAAGGATCTCCAGCCTGAGAACTGGAGGTGGGAATTCTGCTCAAGTCAAGATCACTTTCAACTTCACTGCATCCTCCTGTGAAGAACCATTGGATTGAATGATGGCAGCAAAACTGGTGTGACTTCATTCAATTATCTCTGTGCCCTGTTTCCCCTCTCCACATTTGACTGTCAGTCCACTAATAAGACCCAGTTATGGCCCTTCGAAGGGGCAGTGGGAGGTGAACACAGCTGTGGGGGATGATGTGGAGGAGTTTTTAAAGTCTTAGCTTGTGCCAATTTACTATCTGCCATAGCTGAAGACCATCTAGTACCCTCTTCAACTTTTGCCACTTTGAAATTTTCCTCTCTACTGTTACTTAATCAGCAGTTTTGTTTATTTTTGAGACGGAGTCTTGCTTTGTCACTAGGCTGGAGTGCAGTGGTGCAACCTCGGCTCACTGCAACCTCTGCCCACTGCAACCTCTGCCTCCCAGGTTCAAGCAATTCTCTTGCCCCAGCCTCCTGAGTAGCTGGGACTGCAGGTGTCTGCCACCACGCCTAGCTAATTGTATTTTAGGAGGGTTGGGGGTTTCACCATGTCGGCCAGGATGGTCTTGATCTCCTAATCTTGTCATCAGCCCTCCTCAGACTCCCAAAGTGTTGGGATTACAGGCATGAGCCACTGCACCTGGCCTCAGCAGTTGTTTGTTAATTGTTTTTTTCCCTGTAAACACACTTGCTCAGAAGGAAATATAATACCACTATAGTGAGCAGAAGGCAAATATCACATGCCATAAGAAAGTAACTATAAAAATGACTATAATACAATTAAAGTATTATGAGGCTCTAGTTAGATACTGTTCCCTATGGACTAAACCTGAGGCCTGCACTCACTTCTCTCTCAGGTGAAAAGGAAGCTTAGAGAGGCACACATTTCACATCTGAGGAAGCACTAAGTGCAGCAGTGTTCTAAACTAATTAGACAGATTAAAAAAGAAAGGCCAACCACACCATTGTCTTAGCTCTTGTTTTCTTTGGATGATTTTTGAAGATGGAAAAAGAGATAACACTTAAAAATAAAGCTTGTCTGTTGAAACATAATTAGGTGTTCTCATTCTTTTTTGTCTGTCCTGGTTTTCATTACAATATTTTGTTACTGCTCTATGAGTATTTGTAAATGAATCAAGATTTCAATGTTAATGTCTAGTTTCATTTGCCCCTCCTCTAAAGGCTGTATTATGTTTTTATCTTGCTCTGTGTGATTTTTTTGGAAGTTCTCTTTTATGTGCTTACTCACACATGAATGCTTTCTTTAACAAACTGGCCCTGTGTTTTGCTTCTTTGTGTGCATCCACGTAGACATGCACACCTCTTCAAATGACACATGCCTGTAGGCAGGACAACAGGTTGAGTCGTTTTGTTAATTTGGCATTTTTTTCTGGGACTGGTACAAGATGTTTGAGAATACTGTCCCCCAGAATACTCACATGGTACAGTGGAACTGCCATGGACTAGTTTTCCAGGGCTTATACTTACAAGTGGCTTCCAAGAAAGCATTTTCAGAAAAAATGCTTGTTACGTGAATGTGTTCTTCTTTTTAGTCAACCACAATATATGCAGCACAAAGCTGTCGCCGTTTCCTGGAATCAGAAAGTTATGAGCATAATGTTTCTTTTACATCTCTGAAAAATCCTAATATCCAGCTGCTGTGGTTGCAGTTGTCAGTTGCTTTTTGTAACCTGACAACACTATTTCAAGATGAAGAGAGGAAATTTGGTGACTAGTCTTTCCTGCTCACTCTCCTGAGAGTTCAGTTAATTTTCTTTTTAAAAAAAACCAAACAGCCAGGATCTAGTCTAGTCATCTGGGTTGGAGAAGGCAAAGTCTTATTTGTCCTTATATTCTGTGCCTGGATAAATTAAACCACACACATTTTGTTTCTTGATTAGTTTGAGCCAGGTGTTATACTTTAAAGGCGTAATCTCAATCCTCACAAATACTCCAAGTGAATACATACTGTCATTAGCCCCATTTTTCCAGATGCAGATACAGAAAAATTGATGTTTAAATAATTGCAGAAAATCTGGCAGCCATTAAGTGACTGAGCTGGAATTTAAATGCAGGTGTGTCTAAATTCTGAGCTTACATTTGTAACCACTGTATATAATGTAGTATAATAACTTCCCCAATAATTGACAGAGTACTTTACTCAGAAGCTTTACATGGACAATAAAAAAGAATTAGTTGAGATTACACAACCCATGTTATGAGGGGATTGTCTTTTTGATTCACAGTTCATTCAAAGAAATAATACACAGCAGACTGTGAATAATACACGAGCGAAATGAAATTTCATTCTTGAAAGAATTATCTGTATCTCCTTTTAAGAAAAATTGGTAAAGCATTTAACTGGTCATGGCTCAGGGAAATGTCTCTATTCTGGTTCTGTCTGAATTTTATTCTTTAAAAATTCACTTTTTTTTTTAAGCATCCGCTGGCCACCTAGTTCCCCTCCCTCCCCACTGCTTGTGCCTTGCAAAGCTGCATTTCTGTCTGCTGTGAATTCTCAGTCTCCCCATCTGCAGTTGTTCAAAAACTTTAAATATAAAATCCAGGCTTATGTCTGTATTTCTGAAACAGGACTATTTGGTGTCAGAGTGTGGCTGTTGGTTCATACTGGAAGAAAAGTTTCATTAGCCTGGAAAACAAATCTCAGGATATCATGAAAACAGCAGAGGCTGTAAACTAATGCAGAACTCACTCTAAAAGAGGTTCATAGATGAAAGAAAGGTGAAAGAAGAGACAGGAGTTTCGGTGGTCAAGGGATAATTTTCTGCATGATAGCAGTGACCTGCATTGGACTTAAAGCAGAGGGAGCGTTTCATTTTTAAGAAAGTCAATTTGACAGACCACAATATCCCAAGTTCCTATTATTATATATAATTGATATTGGTAGCTAATGGATGGATTTTCAGTATTTCCTTCTGTAACACCTCAGTCTCTTTTAAGTATTTTTTTCCCCTGATTTAACCACCAGGATGGTGTGGTGGTTTAGGAGGAGATTTGGGGGATGGTGAAGTGATGCTGAAGATAAACCCATTTTGGCTGCCTCTGTGGTCTAAAGCCAGTTTGGAGAATATACTACAGAAAACGGAATTCATAGGGGATGAGTCAGAGAGAAGGACTGGGAGCACTTTGTCTTGTTTCACTTGCTCTTGTCACACAGTTCACTCCTTTCTCCTTATACATTGTGTAGTCCACTATGGAGAGAAAGGGAGGAGGTTGTACATTTCCTTAAAAGACTTTTTTTTTTTTGAAACAAAATCTTGCTCTGTTGCCTGGGCTGGAGTGCAGTGGCTCAATCTCAGCTTACTGCAACCTCCGCCTCCTGAAGTGAAGCAATTCTCCCATCCCAGCCTCCCGAGTAGCTGAGATTACAGGCATGTGCAGCCATGCCCAGCTGATTTTTGTATTTTTAGTAGATATGGGGTTTTTCCACGTTGGCCAGTCTGGTCTCGAACTCCTGACCTCAAGTGATCCTCCCGCCTTGGCCTCCCAAATTGCTGGGATTACAGGCGTAAGCCCCCACGCCCAGCCTCCTTGACACACTTTTTAATGATTGTAGGGATAGAGAATGGAACACAAGTAAATATATACTGTTTTTTAACTAGCACAGTGATGAAGACTAAGCCAACAATGCTGCGAAACCTCAAATATTAAATTTCTAAATCTTTGACATTAGGCACCAATCTAAGTTTAATACTTTTCATCACTTGTAACATTACTAAATCAGAGGAATGAAATAATATTTAGTCAAATAAAAGATCGTGTTAACTTTGCCAAAGTGAATGCACATTTTTCGTTGATTTCCCTACATCTTTCTTTTTTGGGGAGAGAAGTTGGGAATGGGAGGGAGAGAGATTATTGTGACTCTCAGATTATATTGATCAGAACCAAGTTTAGCTTGTTCTGGTATGTAAATTAGAGATTTATAGTTGAATGAAATTGATTTTGTTGAAACTAAATTAGCCACGGTCCTTAATCACTGTAACCTTTAAACATTGCAGTCTTGGCCACAGCTGCAGGGCAGAGCAGTGCTCCTCTGAGCTTTATGCTGTCATTTCATGAAAGGCAGAATGCCCGTGACTTGTGCAAACAAGAATCCCCATGTACAGGCCTCAGAGCTGGTTCCCTGCCCTGCAGGGGATCAGCTGGAGCATATCCCACAGGGCCAAGAGGCTGCTGTGACCTCTTCAACCCAAGAAGATGTTCTGCTTAGACACAAGTATTTTCAGTCTTTCTCCAGACGTAATCAAACTAGCCATCACTTCGAAATGCTCGCAGGAAGGTAGTCGTTAGAATTAAAAGAAGAAACAACCAATTATACTGTGATAGTTTTTTCTTTATATGTATATGTTTTACTGATCACATTTTGAACTATTTGGAAGGGTGATTTGGACAATTTTGAAAGAAATTGAGGCTTGGAGAGGTTAATTGACTCTTCAGAACTAATCCTGAGAGCCTAGAAAGAGAGTCAAGAATAGAACCTGGGTTTGGTTTTGTTTTGATGGTCATTTCAGTTCTTTGATTTCCATTTCATGCAGCATCCCAGAATCAAACCATCATTAAGCCTCCCATAGAAATGCAAATTGCTTTCTCACTTTAGTTGGCATATTTGAAAATAGTTCTGTGTGATTTTTTTTTAGCCCCTTTTGTTGTCTGTTCATGAAGTTTATACATAGAGGATTCTCTCTTTTTTTTTTTAAACGCTATTAACTACCATCCCTCCATTTTCCTTTTATTTGCTGACTTTTATGTTCATTTGAAGGAATTCATACACATTCAGTATAATAAAGTACAGCTGGATCAATCATTTTAAAAAACCAGCGAACATTTCTATTTCACAAAATCACACTTTATCAGGACTGAAGGGTGTACCAGGACCTAATGATCAACTTCAACTACTTGATTTTATAAATGAAGAAACCAAGAGTAGTAAGGTGAAATGGCTTTCTCAAGGTAATTTACTGTAGCCATTTTGAGGCTGCAATCTAGCTAATTTGATTCCTTTTTAGCACTCTTCTCTATGACATTGACTCTTTTCTTTGTAAAAGGGATCCTGGCTATACAACTATTTCACAATCTGATTCCTTATAAATAGCATGTAGTGTTCAATAAATCTGACTTAAGTTGTACTTTATAAGCTAATGTAAAAGGAGATTTAGTGTGATCTGTTATGGTGAGTTGCTTATAGTAGGAGAAAATGTATCTTAAAATTTACTTTATAAAAAATAACAGATGCTGGTGAGGTTGCCATGAAAAAGGAATGCTTATACAGTGTTGGTAGGAATGTAAAAGAATTCAAACATTGTGAAAGACAGTGTGGCAATTTTTCAAAGACCTAAAATCAGAAATAACAGTCAACCCAGCAGTACCATTACTGGATATATACCCAAAGTAATATAAACTGTTTTATCATAAAGACATATGCACGTGTATGTTCATTGCAGCACTACTCATAATATCAAAGACATGGATAAGTGCTCATCAGTGGTAGACTGGATACATAAAATGTCATACATATATACCATGGAGTACTCTGTAGCCACAAGAAAGAATGAGGTCATGTCCTTGGCAGGAACATGGATGGGAGCTGTAGGCTGTTATCCTTAGCAAACTAACGCAGGAACAGAAAACCAAATACTGCATGTTCTCACTTGTAAGTGGAAGCTAAATGATGAGAACACACAGACACATGGAAAGGAATAATACACACTAGGGCCTTTTGGAGGGTGGAAGTTAGGAGGAAAAAGAGGAATCAGGAAAAGTAACTAATGGGTAGTAGGCTTAATACTTGGGTGATGAAATAATCTGTACAGCAAACCCCCATGATATAAGTTTACCTATATAACAGACCTGCACATATACCCTGAACTTAAAAGGTAAATTAAAAAAAATTACTTTAAAAACAATTTCTGTGATTGTCCTTCTTTTTTTTATTGTATATTGGTTTGTGTAGGTCCATTTAATTTCCTTACTGTTCATAGTAGGAATACAATTGGCAGTGTCCTCTAGTGGACTCGACATAGGCTCTGAAGCTGAAGCCGCAGGTCCAGCTTTGGCCCTGACACTAGTCCTGCCACTTTTGTCACTTTACTTAACAGCTCTCTCTGCCTTAAACCATAACACCTACCTCATAGAGTTGTTGAGACAGTTAAATAAGTTAACAAAAAGTCAAGCTTTTAGAGTAGTGCTGGTCATATATGAATGTTCACTGCATATTTGCTAATATTGTGGTCATTATCAGTTGATTTCTTCTTAATTTAAATCACATTTTCGTATGTGATTTTGTGTGGTTTTAGGGAATGATAAATGTAATTTAGATTTTTGTTTTGTTTGGTCTGTTACAGCTTTTTTTTCTCAATGAAACTGATTTGGTTACTTCAGTTCTAATGCTGGCTTTGCCTCTACTTTTTGATTACATTTAGACCACAGCACTCAGTTCTGGATATGTCCAAGATAGATAAGGGAGAAAGGTAAAAGAGAATATTAATGCAACTTGATTATGCAGCTATTGAATGACTACTCTTTGCCACATATTGATGCATAGGATACGGGACATACCTGAGATTCCATTCCTGTAGACAGGACATTTGCCCGCTTCCTGGCATTTACACCTCTCCCAAAATTGACACCAAGCATTGTTTTAGAAAGGCATTTAGTAGAATGCAATATCAACAAGTGAAAATTGTAGCATTTTATCTTGAAGAAACTTGACCCCACCCAACTCTTACCTGCATCTGCACATAGAGCCAGGGCATCTCTTAAGACCCACCTTCCTGGATTTGCTCATAGATGGCACTTAAAACATTCTGTTGCAGTATTTTTTTTTGGACTCCATAGGAGAGAGACTGTCAGTTCATAAGGGCACTGACTGTGTTTGGCTCTTCATTTTATTTACAGTATGGTATACAAAGGGATAGGTTTTTGTTGTTGTTGAATGTATCTTGAGTACTTGTTTGGAAGGATAGAGTCTAAAGGCATCTTACCTGAACTGCGTTTCACAGAGATGGTTCCCTGCCTCTCTTTCTTCTTTCCTGTACTCACTTGCCACCCTCAAATTTCCTCCCAGTAGAAGATGCTTTAGGACATTTTCCTTCCCTTGCTCGCTCCCCTCCCTTCCCCCTTCCTTTCCCCTTCCCTTTCCCTTCTCTTCCCCCTCCCCCTCTCCCTTCTCCTTCCCCTCCCCCTTCCCTTTTCCTTTTCCTTCCCCCTCCCTTTTCCTTTTCTTTTTGAGGTAGGGCCTCACTCTGTCAGCCATGTAGTGACACAGTCATAGCTCACTGCAACCTTGATCTCCCATGCTTAAGTGATCCTCCCACCTCAGCCTCCCAAGTAGCTAGGATTACTGGCTAATTTTTTTATTTTTAGTAGAGGCTAGGTCTTGCCATGTTGCCTACGCTAGTTTTGAACTCCTGAGCTCAATTGATTGTACCAGCTTGATCTCTCAAAGTGTTGGGAGTATAGGCATGAGCCACTACACCCAGCCTAGGACCTTTTCTTGACTCCACTTAAGCCATTTTATTTGAACTTTCTTTTAATTATCTGGATTTTAACTTTATCAGAATTTCTATGCCGGTAATTTCTGTCTTTAGCTAGAAGTTTAGAATTTGAAAAGTGTGAAATTGGTTGGGAGGGAAGGAGGCCAACAAAGGGAAAGAGATTAGCTGGGTTGAAGAGGCGCCATCTGCTACTCTAGATGGGGCATCCTGAATTCATCACTCCTAAAACTTTGCTCTGTGTTTTTTCTAGGCTGCAGCATCCAGACAGCAGCACACCCTTCACGTGTTCATTGTAGTAGAATATTGTGGACAGGGTAGAAGTATGTGAAAGATGAAAGAGGTTATTTCATAAGGCTGTGATGCCCAGCATGTAGGTCTGTACAGCACCTCCTTCCTGCTGCACCTCAATCTGCCTTTCTTTGGTCACTGCCCCCTACTAGTATTTAATTCTGTTGAATTTGTCCGAATTAACCTGTTTATTTAAGAATATTACCCAAATCTGCATACAGCCTTCAGAATTAACCTGTTTATTTAAGAATATTACCCAAATCTGCATACAGCCTTCAGCATTGCTTTGAATCTCCTTTAGGAAAGGAAATGTAGATTCCAATGCATAGGTTTATCTCTCTGACCTTTAGCTAATTATTAGATTGAGATAAATGTGTGTAAGTGAGAAATTGCCTTTAATGACATTTAATCTGTATGCTGACATTAATGTTTGGTTTAGTGTCCCGGTTCCATAGAGGCAAAGAGCATGGACCTTTGTCTTAATTTGACCTATTTAAAAGGTGTTTGTGGTAAGAGTCAATCTGTGATTAACTTAATAGCATGTTTTACATGAAAAGCAATCAAATATTGATGTAAGAAAAGGCTACTAGATGACATATTTTCCAGTCCCTCATAAGTGGCAAAAACATCAGAAAAAGGAGAGAGTTGCTAGTAAGTAAAACTGAACGAAAGCTTCGTAGCTGCCCCAAATCCAAAACTGGTGCGCACATTGCTCTTGTTCTTTATTGCCACAGAGGCCATTTACTGAACTTTGGTGGGGGTTAGACTAATAGATTGTTGTTGTTGTTGTTGTTGTTGTTGAGACTGAGTCTCGCTCTGTTGCTCAGGATGGAGTAAATCCAAGATCTTGGCTCACTGCAACCTCCGCCTCACAGATTCAAGTGATTCTCCTGCCTCAGCCTCCCAAGTAGCTGGGATTACAGGTGCACACCACCACGCTTGGCTAATTTTTGTATTTTTAGTAGAGACAGGGTTTCACCATTTCGACCAGGCTGGTCTCAAACCCTGGCTTCAAGCAATCCGCCCTTGCCCTTGGCATCCCAGAGTGCTGGCATTATAGGCATGAGCCACCGCACCTGACCTAGACTAATAGATTTTAACACCTTTTCGATTCATTAAAGCACATCATAGGGAATAGCTAAATAAGCCAGCCGTTTGATTTAGGGGTGAGAGGCCTGGGAAGTGGTATTGTTGGTGGACTTGTTATGTGCCAGTCAGGTGCCGGGTGCTTTGCTTTTTGCATCCTCATTTAACTCCTAACTGCAAAAATGTTTGCACAGGCAGTCCTCTAACTCGTGATATCTTCTTTTTGAATTTAATTCTTTTTTTTAAAGACAAAATCTTGCCCTGTTGATCACAGCTCACTGTAACCTCAAACTTCTGGGGTCAACAGTCCTCCTATTTGAGTCTCCAGAATAGCTGGAACTATAGGTGTATGCCACCAGGCCTGGCCAAATTTTTTGTAGAGATAGGGTCTTGCTGTGTTGCCTAGACTTGTCTCAAACTCCTGGCCTCAGGTGACCTTTCTGCCTCTGCCTCCCAAAATGTTGGAATTACCTGTCTCTGAGCCACTGTGCCTAGCCTCTAATTGGTGACTTCTCAATGAACTTCGACATAAGTGTGTGTTTTATAAGATCATCATCACGGATGATAAATGCAGCTTAATTTGTGATCAATTGGCCAAACAGGGAAACTTGAGTTAAGTAAGATCATTAACAACTTTCTTTAGCACTTTAAGAGCCAAGTGATAGCTTTTCCAGTTTTTTAAACATTACAAAAGAATGTCATTTTTTTGGTGAATGCCGTTTTCTCAAATTCGTTTTCAGACACTTGAATGGGTCTGTGCTACTCTGTGTAATTGTGTGCCGAGTGGATGACATATTGATGGAATTAGGAGAGTAGTGATGAAAGGGTACAGACGTTGGAGTCTGTCTCTCTTGTGACCATGTATAAATTTTTCAGCTCTCCTATGCCTGGATTTCCTCATCTATAAAGTGGAGATAATGAGTTAATTAATGTAAAGCACTTAGAAAGGTGCCTATAGTAATGAGTTACAAATGTTGTTTTATTTATTGTTTTTGGAGTTTGATTGGAGGATTCAAAGCATCATTCATTAAACTAAATACTCAATTCACTAAAATGGTTTTCAAGTAAAATAAATATAGCAAAGGAGTCTCTCTTCTGCCATAGCATAGCTGAGTTGAATGCATCTGAGTATCCATTCTGCTGCAATCCAGCCCAAGCAAATACAGTTTCTTTGCAATTAATAGGTTGTTGACTGGTAAAGAAAAAATAATGTAAACCATAGTCTTCCCCTCTACTTGGTAATCTGTGAAGTCTTTATGCATCACCTTAAGAGAAACTTCAGTGACTTGATTAGAGGGAGGTTTATAAACTGCTAGGAGGCAAAGCATGGAGCCCTTGACTGGCACACAGCAGGTCCACAAAGAAGGCTGCTTCCCAGGGTAAGAAAGCACACACAGATTATTCAAGAACAAATTTAATGGTTAGAAGGGTGTTACAGAAACAGATCAGAGTACTTTTATACTCCTGCCTGGCTTCCTGTCCCCCCATTCTCCCTTATAATTCTGAATTTTTATTTTAATGAATAACATTTTTACCTGTCTTTAAGTAAAACAACGGAAAAGAAGTTACTTAAAATGCAGTGCTAATTATGTCCTAATGCAATTTTGATGCAGCAATATGCTTTCAGACAAGCAGGTACTGGGTAGCAGATTGACATAAGTATTTAGTGAATTGAGAACAACATGTATTACATAAAATTATAATCAAATGACAAACAATGGAATGGAATGTTGCTTTTAAAATCCTCTGAGGCTAGGTGCGGTGGCTCACGCTTGTAATCCCAGCACCCCAGCACTTTGGGAGGCCGAGGCAGGCAGATCATGAGGTCAGGAGTTTGAGACCAACCTGATCAACATGGTGAAACCACGTCTCTACGAAAAATACAAAAATTAGCTGGGCGTGGTGGTGGGCACCTGTAATCCCAGCTACTTGGGAGAGTGAGGCAGGAGAATTGCTTGAACCGGGGAGGCGGAGGTTGCAGTGAGTTGAGATTGTGCCATTGTACTCCAGCCTGGGTGGCAGAGTGAGAATCCATGTCATAAATAAATAAATAAAATTCTCTAAATGTTGGTTGACTTCACAGGGCAATACTGTGACTATTTCTATTAGTGATGGAGTGCTTATACCAGGACTTGACCAAGCTCTTTTAATAGTTTCATCTGATTTATGTTTATTTTTTTGTCATCACTTTTGTTGACCTGTATGTGTTTTTTTCTCTGTTTGTATCGGTTCAAGTTCTCCAGAGAAATAAAACCAATAGGAGGAGTGTCTGTGTAAATATAAAGAGATTTATTTTAAGGAATTGGCTTTACTTGATTGTGGGTGGCTAGCGAGTCTGAAATCTGTAGGGCAAGCAGTAGGTTGGATTTTGGCAGGAGTTATTTGCAGTCTTGGGGCAAAACCTCTTGTTTGTGAAACGTTAGTTTTTGCTCTGAAGGCCTTCAACGGAATGGATAAAACCCACCCACATTATAGAGGATAACTTCCTTTACTTAAAGTTACCCGATTATAGAAGGCAACCACATTTATAAAATACCTTTATGGAAATACCTAAATTCATGTTTGATAAATTAACTGGCTGCCTGCTATAGCCTTGCCAAGTTGACGCATAAAATTAATCATAACATTGTTTCCTTCGTTTTTCCCTCACCATGTGTTTCTGTCTCTCATCTCACATGCACGCAAATGAGGTTATGGGACACAATTAGTGTTAATGATTTCAGGTAACAGATAATAATCATTATAGTATCTACCAGTAATTGGATACCTATTGTGTGCTGAGTATTGTATTCAATACTTTATATTTCTGATCTCATGTAATCCTCTTGACAATTCCATGAATTGGACAGAATTTATTTTATGGGTGAGGAAACTGAGGCTTCAGGAGCTGCTGGCTTTTATTCAGTGTGTAGAGCTCAAGGTTCAAACTCTAATCTGTCTTCCCTGTAGTTGTGCTCTCTTCTATATCTGCTCTTGTTTCTCTAATATTCCCTTGTCATTATCATCATTGGCTGTTTTGCAGTGTTTCACTTGGATTAAAAACATGATGTCTACATACTTTTTTCTTCTTTTTTTGGGAGACAGAGTCTCGCTCTATCACCTAGGCTGGAGTGCAGTGGTGCGATCTCGGCTCACTGCAACCTCCACCTCCTGGATTCAAGCAGTTCTCCCTCCTTAGCCTCCTGAGTAGCTGTGATTACAAACATGTGCCATCATGCCCAGCTAATTTTTTTGTATTTTTAATAGAGACAAAGTTTCACCATGTTGGTCAGGCTGGCCTCAAACTCCTGACCTTGTGATCTGCCTGCCTCAGCCTCCCAAAGTGCTGGGATTACAGGCATGAGCCACCAAGCCCAGCCCATCTTCATATCGTTCATTTATTTATTTATTTGTTTGTTTGTTTAGAGACTAAGTGGACAACTAAAAGACTGTACCAAGAAGATGAGATAGTTTCTGAACTAGGCACGAAAAGCTGTAAGGAGTCTCACCTCCCCGTGCCCTCTGGCCTATTTTTCTCACCGATGGATTGCTTCCTTGGCTCAGCCAGCCTTCACAGGGACTAGTCACAGAGGGTGGGTGCTGCAGCTGCAGGTCTGGCTCAGGAGGTTTGGGGTGGTACCTTCTACTACTTTCTTACTCTTAGCCAGATATTCCCTAGAAGGGAAAACTCTCCTTAGTTTCACTGAGGAGCTGGCCTCATCTGCAGACACTAGTTCTAATAGTATTCTTTCCCCTCTTTGTAGCTCTCAGCCATTGTCTTCTATCTTCCCTTGCCTAGCTTTAGTCACTGCCAGCAGTTATTGATAGGCTGTTGGCACTTTAAAGTGGAATTGGGCAGACAGAGGTGAGAGCAGCCTGTGAGTTCCCTCTGTGAAGGTTGGCTCCTTACAGCACACATGAGAGGCAGTGCTGAAGGATGTTAAAAAGCACAGACAGTGGAAGAGCTTACTTGTTGTTGCAAGGCCTAATTGAAGATCTAGGTTGGCATTTCCTACAGCTTGGCATGGAACAGTTAGAATGTTTCTAGATGGTGCTTGCCTCATACCTTGCCAACTTGAATTTTGGGCAAATCAGCTTCTGTGGGTTTTGTCTTGACACGTTGGGAAGGTTTCCTAACTTTAGATAACTATGTGGATCTTTGAGGAGCTTGATAGCAGGTGAGGGCTGCTATTTTGAAGGAAATGACATTAATATGTTCTTCTTTAATTTATCTGAATGAGTATGCATATGTGCTCCTTTATGTCTGTAAACGGGCAGTACAGGAGGGAGAAACTGAAGGAGGGGACTTGGCCAGGAGATAAAGCCCCACAGGTGCCAAGATACTGGCTTGTTGAGGCTTATTCACAGTTAGTTTTACTGCGATATTATGTGCAGATGGTCCCTAAGTTAGAATGGTTTGACTTATGATTTTTTGGTTTTATGATAGTTTGGGTGCAAAACCGTTTTGTTTTTCACGTTTAGTACGGTATCCAATAAAGTATCAGATATTCAATAGTTTATTATAAAATAGGGTTTATATTAGATGATTTTGCCCATCTGTAGGCCCACGTAAGTGTTCTGAGCCCATTTAAGATGTGCTCAGCTAAACTATAATGTTTCATAGGTTAGGTGTATCAAATGCTTTTTTGACTTTTGATATTTTCAACTAACAAGGTGCTTTTTGGCATATAACCCCATGATAAGTCTAGGAGCATCTGTATTTGTCTTTGAATTACTTAGGGATTCTTTTGATGTCCTCCTTTTGGAAACTCTCTGTTGTTTGTTTTTGTTGTTTTAGCCTTGTCTGGTTTTCCTCTTAGTGGTCTAATTACTTCCAGCATCTTTTATTAGCCCTACTTTCTTGGATATCCTTTACATGTTTATATTTTTTAGTGTTTCTTCCTTGACTCATCTCACTTCTCGTGTTTCCTTGGATTTGTCTCCATTACTAAGTCTTCATCCAGCCCCGATGTCAGTGGTTCTCAAAGTGTGATCCCCAGACCAGCAGCAGCAGCATCACGTGGCAACTTGCTGGAAATGCCTGAACTAAACTTAAGACACTATATAAAACAAGAAAATGCATTTTACATTTTGATATATGTTGTCAAAAAGGTTATACTGATTTCATCGTATGGATTCATAAGGCATAAAGTAGGTCAAGCCTATGTTCCTAATGCATACATTTCTGTTGACCTTAGAGAGTGAACTATCATATAATAGAAATAGGAAGATTCTTCATGTTTGTTCTTTACCTAATCTATGCACTATAAATGTAGACCTCAGGGAAATATGGGAAATTGTGTTCTTTCTCTTCTGGCTTAAGTACAAGGAACTAAGATCTACTTTAATTTGCTGTAAGGGTTTGTTTGTTTTGAACAGTAAGAAACTACCTAATGTGGAGAACTTTATTTCAGTTAGGCCTCATGTGAAGTGCAATTAAGATAGTCATAATATTATTCTTTTGTGGCTTGATCTTGGTCAGGTGATAGGGTTCTGTACACATTCATCAACTCTTCTTATTCTTTCCCTCTCTGTCCCCCCGCCACGTATCCTCATCTTGCTTGCGCACACATATGCATACTCTTGCATGCTCTCTCACCCTCTCTCTTCTTCCCTTACCTCTCTGCCAACACAGCTGTATTCATCTTCATTTCTTTTTCATCTGGCTTCCTCCCTCTCTACTCCGTGTCTTTTCATGTTCCTCTCAAGTTTAGTTCATGCATTACTCGTTCTATGAACCTCTTAAACCTCGTGCATTTTATCTTCTGTCCCTATTGCTAACTATGTTACCCTAGCAGTTTCATAATGCAGATTTCTGAGTAAGAGTTCCAGTGGGATAGAACCTGGCTACTAGGTGGCAGGTCCAATGTCCTGGCCGATTCCCTTAGGAAGGGCTGTGCAGAGAACTGTTACCTTTACTTGTAGATCATTCTGTGTTTTTGGTAATAAATGGTACCTCAGCTCCAGCCTAGCATTTCTGACAAGCTGACTCACTTCACATTTAGTAATTGGATCCAGAGTCTTTTCTCTACTCTGCAGCAGTGCAGTTCCGCCCTTATATGAACATATCCCATGGGTATTCCCATCCACCTGAACTGAAAACCTCTGCACTTGTTTGTTCCTCCTCCCCCTTAGCCCTCACATCTCTTCAATATTTTTTTCTCTCTTTTCTATTATTTAATGCTACTGCCATATTACTTCTTTACTAGATTTTAATAATCCTCTGATTTCAATCTGTTACTTTGTCTCAGTCAGAATAATCTACTTGCACTTTTCATGTGAAATAATTCCTTTACCCTGAAGAATATCCCTCAAGGCTCTCTACTGCTTGCGAATTGGAAATAGACTCCTCTGCTGAATATTCAGGGTCTTTAGTAGTATGCCCCCTTTTTTGTTCTTTTATTCCAAACACTGTCCTCTAGCTACATAGGGCTAATGAGTAATGCTCCTCACTGGCTCTCTCTCTTGGATTCTTGTACAGTGCTCTTTAAATGTATAGCAGAGAATAGGACAGTAGTGCACACTCTGGGGCTAGACTGATGGGCTGGAATGTCAGCCCACCTCGGGAACTTTGAGCATTTGTTTTTTTATCTTTCTGTGCCACATTTTTTCTCATCTGTAAAATGGAGGCAGTGATAGTATCTGCCTCATGGTTGGTTTTAAGAGTTAAATATAGAGTACTCAGAGCAGTGTCTGAGACACAGCAAATCCTCAGTTCTTTCCAGGGATACTTTTAAAAAAAAAATCCCTGTTAGATGTGATGTTTCTGTCTGTGCAATGTAGCATTTTTTTCTGTTCTTTTTTAAGGGTACCTATCACGGTCTGCTCCCCCCTTTACAGATTATTTATGGATTTTATATGTTCAACTGTTTTTCTTTGAGCTCCTTGAGTGTGGACATGGTATTTTATTCAAACGTACATTATGACACATGGAGCTCAATAAACATTTGTTGAATTGGATTATATCTGAAAGATGCTTTAGCTAAAATACTGTAGTCACTTCCATCTGTCCCATGAATGCTCGCATTCTGAGAAAATAGTGTAATTCTTAAAACTAGGTTTTAGACCTTAAACATGAACGTGAATACTTTGTGGTTGTCATATAGATGTACTGCTACTCAAGTGTCGTAAGTACATTTATTGGTTAAATATTTAGAAAAGAAAAAACTAGTTATGAATCTGAATCAGAGATGAGCACTTTTTTTTCTATAGAGGGCAGAATATTAAATATATTCAACTTTGCTGGTCATGTTATCTGTATTGGATCTGTTCACCGCAGCAATCTTAGCATGGAAAATATGTAAGTGAACAAGTTCCAATAAAACTTTATTTACAAAAATGGGTGGACTATAATTTTCCAAGCTCTGGCCTTTGTCATTACTGTGCAGACCACACATCATTTTAGAAGCTGTTGGTTGCAAAAGTTCCAGGTGCTGCCACATCAAAATATACACACCTGCATGTCTCCTCATTAGGTATAAGGAAACCTTTTCAGAAAATCTCAGCAGATTACTCACAAGCTCAGTGGCCTCAAGTTGTATCACATTCTCACGCTTTAAGCCAGTCTCATTCTGATGATGGAATGAGACTACCGTGATTGGCCCAGATACACCAAGAATCACACATATATTGTTGCAGATAAGACCTCCCTGTCTGTGTCATGTGACCATATTAACGAGGACATTTTCTTCTGAAATGAAAACTATTGAATTGTACATTCACTTGTACAATGAATGTGATACGGCATGGGCTGCCACAGTCTAGTTATCACCTACTCTTCTGTTGTTCTATTAAACATCCTCATAATGTCGTACTTGACAGGTGTGAGATTTCTTTGTTAAAGCTCAGGCTTATTTTAAATTAATATTCTTATCCTATGAATAGACCTGTGGTAATAATATAATGACCTTGGATGGGCAGGCCCGATTTCTGTTGTGAAGCATAAAGTTTTCCTTATGCCGTCTTTGGGCTACTTATTTTGGTACCCTACATAGGCAAAAAAGAGAAAACCGTAGGTTTCCCTCTTGCAGAATTCACCATATACACTTCTCCTTCTTGAGAGGCAGAGACCAATTAGATAAGGTCCAGCCTCCTCTTATACTTAATAAAGGCAAGTGAGCCTCTTAGTATTTGTCATAAACCATGGATTAAAACAGTTGTGGCCCATCTCATCGTACCCAAAACTCTGGGGTATGATAGTAAAACATTTGTAGTTTTCAAATTAGAGTTTCTTGGTCTCACTTGAATGTTTTGACAGCCCTTTGGTTGTCACACAAGGACCTAGTCTCTCAGGGGTCTTGAACTAAGCTGATTTTCTGGTTATATCTGGTAGAACGGGATCCCACTACTGCTTATCTGAGACTGCATTATTGTCTTGGGTTGTATGGGACCATGAGACAAACGGTTGTACTGTTTCCCTGCTTGGCTTTTCTGTGGCGTAAAACTATCTTCTAGGAGACGCAAAATGCTATTATTTTACTTGCTGAAAGATTTTAGGAAAGAAAGAAAAGGAGGGAGGGCCATAAGGGAAAAGAAACCATTAACATGGCATTTTTCCTGGCCCTCTCCAACCTGAGTCTAACCCCAGGTGACTGTATTCCCATTGCTTTATTGTGAGGGCATTTGTGAGGGCCTTCCCCTTGGTCATATCTCGGTTTACAGTCTATAAAATTGGATTAGACAATGTTAATTCAATTAATGACTGTATTGAAAGTTTGTCTTAGTGTGCAGTGAAAACAGGAGGGCAGCCTCTAATAATCTATGGATTTAATGACTGCAGCTTTGAAAAGTGCTAAGCTAAAGTGAAGTTCAGAATGGCTTGTTAACCGGGTTTATTAGCTGTTGACCTTCCCTTTCAGCATAATAGTGGCAGTCAGACCGAAGAGAGCACTAACGTCCTGATTAGCATTTATCTAAAGATAGGCTGCTGCCTGTTCCACAGTAAATTAGTTCAATCAGCCATAAAGAGCTTGAGAAACATTTTCTGCTTTATAAAAAGAATTAGAGTTAGAACAGTTCATCTGGCATAGCTCAGTGAAGATGGATTGAGCCCCTGAACGTGCTCATTTGGGGAAGGCGCTTTGAGGATATTGAGTAATTGAACAGATTTTCCCACAAGATTGATCAGGGGCTCTGGATTCCCTGCACAATTGAGTGATGTCCTAATTTCTGCCTTCTAATAAGAGCAGTACATCTGCTCCTGTTTCTGTGTATTCATGGAGTGAAACTGAAAATCTATTTCTTTAGCACCTACTATGCACTCTATGTCCCTTAGGAAATAAAAGAAATAGGATCTACTGATCACAGTCTATTTGATTGCAAAGATGAAAATTACACTAAAACTTGAAATTTGTCATTTCCACTACCACTGCTTCTTTTCTTCTGAAAAGAAGAAACTGTATAATGTTGGCTGCCACTTTTGGTATATTTCTAGAGATCGTCTTACAAAGTGAAGCACATTTTCCCACAGAAACAATATAGTAGTTGGGGTTAATGTTTCTCACTAAGGTCTTGGCACCAACTAAGTTCTTCTCATAGTGGCTCATAAAAGCAAAAAGGCAAAAATTATAAACCTTTCTAATCATTTAAAAACTTAAATTATGATCCAGGTCCTTAAAAAAAGGACATAAATGTACTGTACAATTGAATTTTATGAGGTGCCCCAATGTACTATAAAGTATACATAGAGCATATAAAATTCTAACTCTGCTGTATCATAAATTTGACCTCACTGAAATGAATAGGCTCACTATATGGCAAACATTAATGAAACGTTTAATTAACATTCTCTTGACTTGCATTTTTAGAATTTTGAAGGGCTTCCTGGGGACTATTTCGGTGGCTGAGGTTTTTGCAAAACAAAAGAACAAAACCTTTTCATAAAAACTGATGTCTCTTTGGCTCAATAACTTCTCCAGTAGAGACATTTAATTTAATTAGACTGATGAACTTGAATTTGAATTTTATATGCAAACCTATGATCATCCTTCAAAAAAAAAATATGCTATTGAGACAGTTAAGTACTTGATGACTTCATGAAGGCTTCCTGTGGACCCTTTAAGCCACTGTGTATACACATGTCATTTATATCCTTTCAGTTTCCCCAGGCTAAAGCCGTAGAGATATGAGTACTTTGTGAGGGACAATGGTGCAGTGTTAGAATGGATGAGCTGTAGGGCTGTGGGCTTCAGACTCTTTCATAGTTCTGTGTAAGGTATCTAACTCTGCTAATCTTCCCTGTAATTACTATGTTGATTTACTTCATTGCCTGGTCACTCCAGGAGAAGTTCGGAGGGAGTGGTACTTGAATGACTAGGTAGAAACAGAGTTTAAAAACAAAAAAAAAGACATTATGCTAAGTGAAAGAAAAGTAATTCACAAATGACTGCATATGATGTGACTACATTTATGTTAAATATTCGGAATAGGCAAATCTGTAGAGATAGAAAGTAGACTAGTAGTTGTGTAGGGGTGAAACGTGAGCAGGATGGGGAGTGACTGCTGACAGGAACAGAATTTCTTGAGGGGAGGTGATAAAAATATAAAATTAGGCCAGGTGCGGTGGCTCACACCTGTAATCCCAGAACTTTTTGACTTTGAGACGGGTGGATCACGAGGTCAGGAGTTTCAGACCAGCCTGGCCAATATGGTGAAGCCCTGTCTCTACTAAAAATACAAAAATTAGCCAGGTGTGGTGGTGGGCGCCTGCAATCCCAATTACTCGGGATGCTGAGGCAGGAGGATTGCTTAAACCCAGGAGACAGAGGTTGTAGTGAGCCAAGACCACACCAATGCACTCTAGCCTGGGTGAAAAAGCAAGACTCCAGTCATACACACACACACACACACACACACACAATTAGATTGTGGTGATAGTTGCACAACTATCTGAATATGCTAAAAACCATTGAGTTGTGCATTTTAAATGGCTGAATTGTATGTATGCAAATTACATCTTAATAAAGCTATTTTTTAAATAAAAGTATTAAGTTTCCTCAAGTTAAATGGGATGACCAAAAGGGGAAAGGTTTTAAGCAGTGAGCATTCCTTGTAAAGTATGTGTATAGTGAGTATGCATATGTTTGTATAAGTGTAATATGTGTGATCCAACTATAAGGCATATAGTGCTAGTCATGATGTGTATGCATGAATTCTAGAAAAAAAGGAAGAACCTTTAAGTGAGAGAATGCCATGCATTGGGAAGCAGTGTAGGGCAAGATCTGTGTGGCTCTAGGGTGGCAAGTTTGGTTTGAGCTTGTGAATCCTTGCAGAGATTGGTAAATATCAGATACTGCTTGGTAGAGAAAGCAGTATGTACTGGTCAAAGTTGAGAGGATTTAAGGAAGTAGAGACTAATAGGGAGAAAATGTTGAAGCCTGTTAGTTGTAGTTAGAAGTGTAAATGTAGGCCGGGCGCGGTGGCTCAAGCCTGTAATCCCAGCACTTTGGGAGGCCGAGGCGGGTGGATCACGAGGTCAAGAGATCGAGACCATCCTGGTCAACATGGTGAAACCCCGTCTCTAC
>NW_016107468.1:3217347-3218824 GCF_001604975.1 Cebus imitator
TGCCACCATGCCCAGCTAATCTTTTGTAGTTTTTTTTTAGTAGAGACGGGGTTTCACCATGTTGACCAGGATGGTCTCGATCTCTTGACCTCGTGATCCACCCGCCTCGGCCTCTCAAAGTGCTGGGATTATAGGCGTGAGCCACCGCGCTCGGCCCAGAATCTTTTATATTACACCAGGAGGAACTTATTGGCGTTTTAGGACTGTTAAGATGGAGCACGGAGCTCACTCATATGTGGGAGCTACAAAGGTGAGCTCATAGAAGTAAAGAGTAGAACTGTGGTTATTGGAAGTTGGGAGAGGAGGCGGGGAGGGGAGGATAAGGAGAATTGATAAGGGATACAAAATTGCAGCTAGATAGGAAGAATAAGTTCTATTGGTCTATAGCATATTAGGGTGAACACAGTTCATCATTTATTGTATATTTTCAAAAAGCTAGAAGAGAGGATTTTGAATATTGCCAATATAAGGCAATGATAAACATTTGAGGTGATGGGTAGGCTAATTATCCTGATTTGATCATTATACATTATATATATTAATCAAAATGTCATACCATAGCCCATAAATATGTTATGGTTACTACATGCCAACTAAAAGTAAAATTTTAAAAAGATGGAAAACAAAAATAAAAGATAAATGTAGATTTTTTTTTTTTTAACTGTTTGGTGCTTACCAGATGTCTTCTGAAAAATCAGTCTTAGGAGATGAATAACATTTCCAGAGAGTACTAGATGAGGAGCTGGAAAATCTGGTTTATAATTCCCACTCTGTCTCTTTCCGTGTTATACTAAATAAGTAACTCTGTGATGCTTTCTTCTTCCCTTGAGTTGTCCTTCTTACCCTGACAGGTTGGCACAAGGATCAAATGAGATGACATATACCCATTGCATTGCACTTATTAAAATGTGATAAAAGTTTGTCAGACTGAGGGAGGAAGGAAGGAAGGAGTAGAGTGATATTACATGCAAAGAATTGAATTTACTGGCTTATTCCTCTTGCCAAGTGTGTGAAAGTTATGATGGCAATAAGAACTTTTACATTACTACTATTTATATTTATGGATATTATTACTACATTTGGTAATTCTGTAGTAAATTTGGAGGTGCATCTCATATCACTGTCTTGTTCTACCAATAGCCTTATATTTAGTGACAATTTGGTGGTGGTTACAAATGGCAGGATTGCAGATAGAAATTAAGCTCCATAGATGGATGGATCAGCTTCCTTGTGACTGTGTTGAGGTTACCACTCAGAACAAACATGAGTAGTTTGGCATGTCTTGAGTGTGTTATACTCAAAAAAATTATAATTTTTTAAAATTTATTTTTTTAAGAGGCTGTCTCACTCTGTCATCTAGGCTGGAGTGTAGTGGCACAATTATAGCTCAGCACAGCCTAGAACTTTTGGCCTCAAGGGATCTTCTCGCTTTAGCTTTCCAGGTACCTGGGACTGTAGTCACGTCCCGTCATGCCTG
>NW_016107468.1:3219038-3251280 GCF_001604975.1 Cebus imitator
CCCAGCTAATTTTGTGTTTTAGTAGATACGGAGTTTCACTATGTTGGCCAGGATGATCTCGATCTCTTGACCTCATGATCCACCCGCCTCGACCTCCCAAAGTGCTGGGGTTACAGGAATGAGCCACTGCACCCGGCCTCAGTTCTACTTTTGATGAAGTTTTTGTCGTATTGACATTGGGTTTTAGGTGTCATTCCAGTATAACATGTTACTGTAGCATTCAACCATTCTCTTCCCAGAGGAGACTGTGGAAAATGGAACATTCGCATTTCTCATTTTGTACTTTATGCCACCCACTAAAGAATTCCAAACTCATGCAGAATGCCTTTGATGATGTGAGCTGCATGTGAATTTCTTGTTGTTTGACTTTTAAATTCCTTTCATTATCTAGCTCCATTACTTACGAGCTATGTCATGTTAGGCAAGTGACATGCCTCTCTAAGTTTCCACTTCCTCATCTGGAAATGTGGGAAATAATGAGATTGGCCATGTGGCATCAGGATTAGGCAAAGCACTTGACATAACACCAGTCTTGTAGAATGCAGTTTTTCTTGAGCTGTTGTGTCAGTGATGCCTGAAAGGGGAGGAGCGGAGGTTCTGAGACATTCCTATATTTTTCGTGTTTGACTTGTTTTCTTTTTATCCAGACTTGCCATAGTATAGCTTCATCAGAATTTTAAAGACCATTGTGAATTACATTTTCAAACGTGGTGTGGACTCTTGTAATTTAGTATAAGTAGCACAAAATTAGGCTTAAGAAACTTGGATTTTAATGTTAGCTATGAGACCTTAGGTCACTGGTGCCTGTTCCTGTTATAAAATAAGAGAATAGAACAAGCTGGTTCTTTATTCTTCTTCAAGATGATGTGGTCATAGAATCTTCATGTCTTAATTTCTTGTTCCTCCTCATTTCCTGTTACCACACTATTGGCTTTAATCTCTGACACCTTTCTACCCATCTCCTTCAATCCTCCTTCTATTCATCCTTTTATATGTCCTAAATATTGTTAGACCAACTATGCGGCAAGCTGTATATTAGAAGCTAGATATATAATGTTGAAAAATACAGAGACATTGTTTCCGCAGTAACAGAATTTACAGTTTAATGGGAGTAGTACAAATAACACAAGTAATAATTATAAAATGTGGTAAGTGCTTTGAAAGAGCAGGACAGACTTTGAGTGGGGAAAGGGAGATCCCTGACAGCTTAAACAACTTTTCTCAAAGCAGGCTACTAAAAGGTAGCAGGGCCAGCCAGAGGTGGTTTGAGAGGCAGAGCAGCACAGCAGACAGGTCCAAAGCCAGAAAGTGCTAAGCTGATCTCAGGTGCGGGAAAGACAGTGTGGCTTGGAGTGTGCTAAGAGTGAGACTAGGAAAGCATGCCAAGTTTGAGGCCAAGTTCAGGATTTTGTATTCCTTGTTAAGTGTAATGGGAAATCTATGAGAACTATTAAGTGATAGCAATACAGGGATCTTACTTTGCTTGGCTGGAACAATTAAAAGCTATAGAATGTACAGTTTAATTTTACATTAATCTTAACACACGATGGTATATTACACCTAAAGTGAATGCTCTTTTAGGCTGGGTAGGGGCTGTCCTGTGATTTAATATTACATTTCTATCATAGAAGAGGCCTTGGTTTCCTAGTTCCTACCTTGTTTCTCCTCTCTCTGCCCCACTGGAATTCTAGCGATTTCTTCACTGTGTTTGCTCACCTCTTCTTCTCCCCAGTCCTTTAGTCCTTGAAATGCTGTAAGAACAGAAAGAACAGCCATCCAGAGACTTTAAGACAGCAGATGTGCCTTGGGCCTGTGGGTCTGTGGCTCTGGAGGGCTAGGAATTGCAGAAGACTTAGAAGAGAAGGCCTCTGCCAGCAGAAATTGGGAAGACAGCAAAACTGATGTCGTTGCTGTGCAGGCACTGAGACCTTGACTTTTGCCAATCAGTTAAATCACTTACCAAGAGTGTTCATTATAAGTAACACTTTCTTGCCATTTGGAGGGGATGTAAAGGGACAAAGGACTCAAAAGGCATAGAGGTTCTTTCCTTGTGAAACTGTAATCTAATTCTGTAAACAAACCATGTACCTTTAGAAGGTTATTTTGAACTTAGTCCTGGTAAATATTTGACAGATGTTTCTAAAAAATAATTATAGTTATACAATCTATAATGGAATATTATCCAGCTATCCAGCCTTTCACAAGGAGGAACTCCTGCCATTTGCCACAATGTGGGTGAACCTGGAGGACATTATGCTAAGTAAAATAAGTCAGACAGGAAAAAAGTATATTGCATGATTTCACATATGTAGAATCTAAAAAAGTAGGTTGAAAACACAGAGATAGAGAATAAAACAGTGGTTACCAGGATTGGGGTTGGAGGAAGGAAATGTGCAGATTTCAGTCAATGGATGCAAAGTAGCAGATATATAGGATGAAGAAGTCTGAAAATCTGTAAACATGAGGACTATAGTGAGTAACAATGTATTGTATTCAGGATTTTTGCTGAGTGAGTACATTATGGCTGCTCTTGCCTCAGGCAGAAAAAGTAAATAACTGTGAGGTGATGGATATGTTCATTTATTTTCCTATAGTAACCTTTTACTAAATATATATATATCTATGTATGTATGTATATATGCACCTCATAACAACATCATGTGGTACACCTTAAATATGCACAGTAAAATATGTTAAACATAATTTTATTTTAAAATATTTTAAAATGCGAACAATTAAAGTTTTTTAATGTATTTTTTTGGTAATTATAATGCTCTATTCCTTTACAAATTTTGAGCTGGATGCTCACTACTCTTCTTTTAGCCCAAATTGAGAACATCTGCAGATATAGAGGTATTTTTACATGATGACTAAAAATATAGTAATTGAGATAGACTGTGTGGGTCTGTACCCTGCTCTGCCGCTTCCTGGCCATGCCTCAGTTTTCTCATCTGTAATGAGGATAATAGCCTCTACTTCTTGTTGTTATCATAGGATTAAATAATATATTACATGTAATGTTGAGGATAAAACCTGGCAAATATTAAGCACCTAATAAATGTTAGCTATTAAAAATATGTAAAGTATCACTTCTGCTTTGAAGAACTTAATCTATAAATATCCTTTGATACTTTTCCCCCTTTCCACCTTGATTTCACTTACATAAGAGCCAAGTTAAAGAGTAGTGAGAGATGAACATAGGAAAGCAGGCATGAGGTAGTGGGTAGAGAAAGGATACTTCTTGAACGGTGGCATTGGCAGAGTGGTTTTTGCCAGGTGAGTGTGGATTGGGCTGCTTTGAGGGAGAGTGGAGGTAGTATAGAGAAACCAGTAGGATCTGGCAGCAGTCTGGAGCTTACTTGTGGCATAGCCTCCCTTCAGCCTGGGAACCACGCATTTCAAAGTACCTGGGAAAAGTCCCTCCTTCATTGTTCACAAACGAAGGAGGGAATAGAGTATATTTTATTTTCTGATAACTTTCTTGGTTTCCAAAGAGAGAACTGTAAAACCTGGATAAACACATCCACGGGAGTTGCTGCCCACATGGTTTCAAAACTGGGTCTCTTGAGCTGGGCATAACTGGTCATATGCAGAGAAAACTTGACTGATGATTAATGCCTTATATCTTCTGTCATCAAACATTCTTACCTAACTTTTAAAATGGATTTTAAAAATTACTGCTTTTTACTATATTGTTTAAATGTTGAAGAATATATCTCAGTTTTATAGGAAAATTGCATGGGTACATGTTTATAATGAAAATCCTGCCACCATTTGTCATAAATGGCCTTGGTTTAGGAGTCTACATGGTAGAGAGCTCAAATCATAGGCTTTCCTATAAAATAGACCCAATTCAAGTTCCATCTCTTAAAAAGCCGTTTGAGTTTGGGAAAGTGACACCACTTTTCTGAACCCTGGGTTTCCAATTTTTTTTATTTTTTGTTTTGAGACGGAAAGCCTCACTTGGTTGCCCAGAATGGAGTACAGTGGGGCAATCTTGTCTCACTGCAACTTCTGCCGCTGGGTTCAAGCAATTCTCCTGTCTCAGCCTCCCAAGTAGCTGGGACTACAGGCACCTGCCACCATGCCCGGCTAATTTTTATATTTTTAGTAGAGGCGAGGTTTCGCTGAGTTGGTCAGGCTGGTCTTGAGCTCCTGACCTCAGGTGATACACCCACCTTGGCTTTCCAAAGTGCTGGCAATACAGGTGTGAGCTACCACACCTGACTTGGTTTCTTAAACCTAATGATTATTGTAAAAATTCAAAATTATTGTAAAAATTGATAATAATGTATATGAAAAGCCACCAGCACAGTGACTACTACCTGGTAAGCAACCCACAAATTTTACCTATTGTCAGCATTATTTAGATCACCTTTATTTAATTTAGTTATAATGGGGCTTAATTACAAAGGGGATCCATATTCCAAAAGCAAATACTGAAACAAGTTTTTACGGTTTACTACAGGTTCTTCAGATTAAGGTCTTCTGATCATGGTTCAGTTTTTTGGTTTTTTTGTTTGTTTGTTTTTGGGTTTTTTTTTCCCGAGATGCAGTCTCACTCTCACCCAGGCCAAATGCAGTGGCACAATCTTGGCTCACTGCTACCTGTGCCTCTGGGTTCAAGCAGTTCTTCTGCCTCAGCCTTCCTAGTAGCTGGGATTACAGGCACCTGGCTTATTTTTGTATTTTTAGTAGTGATGGGATTTTGCCTTGTTGGCCAGGCTGGTGGTCTCCAACCCCTGACCTCAGGTGATCCATCCTTCTCGACTTCCCAAAATGTTGGGATTATAGGTGTGAGCTGTCATGCCCAGCTTGAGCCACTATGCTGGGCCATGGTTCAGTTTTAATGATTGATTCTTAGTAGTAAAATTATTTAGGGAGATTTTTCCCAGTTCTTACTGGTAAAAATGTCCTATGGTTTAAAAATGTTCAAATTAATTTGTTGTGTATTTCACATGGGAGTGATATGAGGGAGAATTGATTATTTGAGGTATTGATTTGACTTAATTCAGCATAATAATTTACTCATTTTCATTCAGTGCATGCTAAGTGCTAAATCAAGTCCTGTTGGATACAGAGAAACATAGATTCAGACATCATCTCCTCTCTCAAGGAGCCCACAGCAGAACCTATTTACATTTAGGGGGTGGAGAGCATGAGGTTGCAGAGAAACAAACATCCAATTTTCTGAAAAGGCAAAATTATGGAGATAGAAAAAAAGATGAGTGGTTGCTAGGACTTGGGGAGAGGGAGGAATGAATAGGCAGAGTGGAGAGGATTTTCAGGGCAGTGACTCTGTATTACAGTGGGTACATGTCATTATACAGGTAACTAAACCCATAGAATGTACAGCACCAAGTGTAAACCCTAATGTAAACTATGAAAGTTGGTGATAATGATGTGTCAGTATAGACTCATCTATTGTAAACATGTACCAGTCTTATGGGGAATGTTGATAGGGAGATTGGCCATGTGTGGGGACAGGAAGTATATGTTGGAACCCTGTACTTTCTGCACAGTTTTTCTGTGAACTTAAAACTGCTCTGAAAAAAAAAAAAACGTTTATTGATTTTAAAAAGTGGCCTTATTGCTTTGGAGCACAAGTAAATCATATTGAGAAGATGATTTTTAAATTAATATACTACGGATATAGTTTGCTTTACTCAAATATAGTATTATGATGTTCAAAACATATATCTTTAAGTAATAGCCATTTTACCAAGGAATTGCATGATTTTATAAGAAGATTTCACTGGGCTGTTAGGGCATGTTGGCTTGGTGGTGCATCTAAGTTCTAACTCCTTCTGTCACAAAGGAGCTTTGCGACCACCCAGGAACACAAGGTGGGTTGGTCTCCATAACTTTTTATACGTCAACAATTATTTCATTCAGTAGATACCTATACTAACTTGATTGTAAACATTAAGTTTACATGAGATTTTTTTAATACATTCATTTTCTAAAGAAAGTGATCCATGTGTAAGTATAGTGTGATCGGTTAGAAAGTAGGGTAATTCTTACTCACTCTTCCAAACTTTACAAGGAATAAAATAATATAAATTAGCTTCCTCTAGCGATAAAACTGCAAGAATTTTCTGGCAAAAGAAAAACAGTTTAGTGGCACCATCTACAGGCTACTGAAGAGGAAAACTTTCTACATGGCTTTTAAATGCAATGAGTTTGTGGAAAGGGGAATACAAAAAGTTCATACTCTCTTTTAAAAATATATTATCATAAAAATACTAATTTTAGTATTTTTATTCTTCATCATGCATACATTCATTTTTCAGTATGTTTCCACTTATCCTGAACTAGGGGAATATAGACCTGATTAGCTTTATATTTTTATTGGGATCGCTGTTTTATCCTCATCCTTACAAATTTCTCTCTCTGTACTAATGATAAGAATGCACTAGCTATGAAATTCACATGGATTCCAGCAGGTTTATTGATAATACTTCACAGTGTAAGACCTGAAACACATAGCCTACTAGCAAGGGATATTTCATCTTAGCTCATCTGTATACTCAAAGGATTTATTGCATCATTTACTTCCATTCTGAGAGGAAAAACAAAAGCAGACACTCTTGGGTATGTGAGTGTATGTGTTTGCCTTTTTTAAAAACAGTGAAGTTGACTTATTACCTTTTGGGTTCAAAATCTTCTCTGTGCCTCTTCTGTCCTTAAGATTCTATGATTCTGTAATCAGAACTAGCTTGTGGAATGGTTAATTATTTTATAAAGGAATCTATAAAACTTGTCTTTGAATTCTTAATAGTGAAGGTAGTATTTTCATTCCCATATACTCCAGTTTTTTTGTTTTTTTTTTCTTATTGGTAAACTAGTATCATCAATTTTGGTAACCTGAAAAATTTTATTGGATTCCTTGAATAACTGGATTATAAAGTATTTATGGAATTATCAGAGTTACAATTTTCTGTTAGAAATAGCTTATTAAAATTAATAATTGGCCCCATTGTAAGTTTTCGGTGGAGTTGTCGTTTCATTTTGTTGTGTTTGTTTTTGGCAAGTGGGTAAGAGTTACCGAAATGCACAGAGAATACGTTTTTAGTGAAGAATTACACACTGCAAGAAGCCAATCTCCAACCCCCCACCCCAAAAAAAATGATTGAGCATAAATTATGATTAGAACTGTTTTACTTTAACAGCATTATTTCTTGGAGGAAAAGAGGAGTAGAGGAGATACATATGGAAATAGTTTGCTAAACTAAAGAGGAATTTAAAGGTTAAAAAAAGTGGTAAGATTTTCAAGGTTTCCCATTGAAACAGATAAGGCAGAGCCTATCAAAACTGGAGTCAGGAGTGATACTGGTTTTTAAGCTTATATATCTCAGCTGGTGATGGTTTAGGCTGATCAAAAATTTACTAATACTGTTTCCTGTTTTTAAAAAAACCTCATTATTTTAAATGTGTAAAAAAATTGTGGATGAAACACTGTAAACTTTTTCTGAAAAAAGGTAAAGCAAGCTCTAATATGAATAGAAGTTTAAAGCGCTGCTTCCTAGTCCTATAACTGATATTTTTCCCTGTTTTTCTCACACCAGATGGCACTGTTTAGTTCTATTTCACAATCTTATTCTGGAACTTTCTGTGGGAGAATCTGTTTTAGCCCAGGCTCACCAGTGAGACCTCTGTATTCTGCATGAAGCCTTTACGAATGGTTATAAACGGTCACTGACTCACACATGAAGCTGTTTATTTGAGGTCTTATGGTTCTTTCCAGGTGCGCATTTGCTGTGAGGTGAACCTAATAAACCAGCTGATAGAAACCTACATGCTTCTCAGAGTACAGCCAATATTTTGCTTGGAGACATATTGTGGCAATATGACTTTCAGCATTCTTACAGCCCAGCCTAATTATCTGACACATTTTCGAATAATTTTATATGTAAAAGTGGAGCTATAAGCGTATGGGCACACTCACTAAAAACGTCTTACAGAGCTTAAAATGTTTCATGACAGTCTATTGAACTATATATTCATCAAATTAATTTACAAAAATAAAATTGAAAGAACTTTTCCTGACTATTTGCAGGGAAGCTTGGAAGGAAATTATCAACAACCTTTGATGTCATTATGCATAAATGGGACAGGTCCATAGCCAAGCTCACGTCTTTGCTTCATATAACAATAAAGCGTCCTTTTGGAAGATAGAATTAGCTTTATTTAGTAAAAATGCCAGGGTTATATAAGGCTTATCTCTGTAAGCTTTGCCCTCCCCTCTTTTCCCTTGAATAATACAGAAACATTGGACATAATTATGACCCAGATTTCATAAGGCTGCATGTCCATTTACCATTATATTTTATAAACAGCAATGTTTTCTTTTCCTTTTTTTTTTTCTTTTTTGAGACAGAGTCTTGCTTTGTTGCCCAGGCTGAAGTGTAGTGGTGCCATCTCGGCTCACTACAACTTTTGTCTCCTGGGTTCAAGCAGTTCTCCTGCCTCAGCCTCCTGAGTAGCTGGGATTATGGGCATGTGCCACCACACCTGGCTAAATTTTGTATTTTCAGTAGAGATGGGGTTTTGCCATATTGGCCAGGATGGTTGATCTCTTGACCTGGTGATTCACCTGCCTTGACCTCTCAGAGTGCTAGGATTACAGATGTGAGCCGCCGCGCTCAGCTGAAGAACAGACAGTATTTTCTTTGCAAAGTTTGAAGCTCCTTCAAAACCCTGCCATTTCCTGAATGCGTTGGATTTGGTACTAAATGCTCTCTCCCCTTTGCATTTTTTTTTTCTTTTTTCTTTTCTTTTTTTGAGACAGAGTTTCACTCTTGTTTCCCAGGTTGTAGTGCAATGGCGGGATCTCAGCTCACCACAATCTCTGCCTCCCGGGTTTAAGTGATTCTCCTGCCTCAGCGTCCCAAGTAGCTGGGATTACAGGCATGCACCACCACACCCAGTTAATTTTGTATTTTTAGTAAAGGCAAGTTTCTCCACGTTGGTCACGCTGGTCTCGAATTCTTGACCTCAGGTGATCCTCCCGCCTCGGCCTCCCAAAGTATTGGGATTACGGGCGTGAGCCACCACTCCAGGCCTCTCCTTTGCGTTTCACTGTTCTGTGTATTCTCTTGGTGGCAATATGATTTGGAGGGTGGGAGTAAGGGTGGAGACTGTAGACTGGAGCTATGAATGCGTAAGTGAAATATCATTTCCATCATTAAAAGAAGAAGTGTTGGTATGTGGTGTTTTTAGCCTGCCCTCCCCTCTCTCCCCTTTTACGCCCATCCACAGGCCATTGACTGGAAGGCACAACAGCTCCTAGACACTTCTTCCTCCTGCCGCCAGAGAGGTGGTAGGACTGGTGTGCTGGTTTCCAGGCTCAGGTCCTCCAGACTGAGCCGCAGTTCTCTGTAGAAGTAAGCGTGAGACTGGCTGCTTCCATAAATCAGCCCTGGATTTTATTAGAGTGTTTATGTAACCTCAGTTTATGTGCTGTAATTCTTTGCTGTGTTGCCTTGAGTAATTCCCAAAGAGGATGTTTGTTCTTTTTCCTTGGAAATTTTCTAGCATAGGCCTTTTGTTTTGACATTCTCCCTCTCTCAACCCTCTGTCTTTCTTGGGGGTGGCCTGAGGATGAGCTGGGGGGATTTCACTAACAATTGATAATTGTTAAATTATCAATTTAAATAATATAATCCAACATATGTTGGATTCTGTTTGTACTAGATGTTATACCTACTCTTAAGTGGGGGAAAATCTTCTTCTCAAATTAATTTTAACATTTTCAAGATTATAGGATGGTAGGGTTAATATGTACAGCCAGTGCTCGACTTACGACCACAATTGGTTCCGACAGACCGGTCGTAATACGATTTGGTCGTAAGTTGAGTAGGCCCTATGTACAGTACTGTGAAATGATGTTATAAAGATCTTTAAGTAATATTTTATCATAATTTTCTTTTGTTATTGTTATATATCATAATTTTCTTTGTTCATTTTATGCCATTTGTATCATCTCTACACCATTTGGTTTTTTACATTCGTCAGGTTTAAGTAAAACACTGCATTACCAGTACAACTGGTTTAATATTTGCAAAACATACAAAATTACAAAATACAGGTGCATACAAAAATACAAGATACAGGTGTAAAAAATACCATAGGAAACATTTTCCCAATTGTAAAACATATCAAAATATATAAACATGTACGAAACATTTTATTGGCCGCTGGTGCTTGGCTGCGGATCGTTGATGTCGACATCTGAGGCAGCAGTTGGTGTTACCGGAGTTGATTTTTTCATAAACATGGTGAGCTTTGTTTGAATTGTATGTTTCTTTTTTTCTTCATAAATTTCACGATACGGACGAAACACATCGTGCGCCGTCCATTCAATCCTTGCAAATCATTCGATGTTTGGGTCCATTGCTTCCAAATGTATAAGAAGTTTATTCAGTAAAGATAAACCATCTGATAATCCCTTAGTGGTGAACTTTCTTTCTGGCTCCTCCTCCTCTTTCTCTGCTTCTCTTCTTTCTTCTTCCGCCACTCTTTCTTCTTCCAGTTCGATTAACTGTTCATTTGTAAGTTCTCCGGATTCTTCATCTAGCAACTCTTCGACACCTTCCATTTCACACTCCAAAGAAAGGTCTTTAACGAGTTTTACTATTTTTTTCTGAATTGTTGCAAGTTCATGTTCACTGTCAAATCTGTCAAAATCATTAACATAGCGCTTAACATAATTTTTCCAGATGCCATTCATGCACTTTGTCATCACAGCCTCCCAGGCGGTAGCAATATTCTTGATACACATCAAAATGTTGTAGTGTTTCCAAAAATCTACAGCGGAGCAGTCGTGGCTAGCGATTGTGGTCGTAAAGTCGAATAGTCGTAAGTTGCATAGGTTGTAAGTCGATCAATAGCTGTACTTAATTGATGAATAAATGAACCCTAAGTGAAAACTTTGGCTGTCCATAGTAGACCATTCCTTTCTATAGTCTTCCCCCCCAACAATGACAGATCTAATGTTGATAGAGTCAAATTGACTGCTGAGACAGAAAATACAGACTGGAAATTTAGGGTGATTTAGGCTTTTAACTGAAGAAAATGTCAGGATTAGATGACCAGATTCAACTGTATTCCATGTGGACAGCTATGTAGAGAGAGAAATCTTTTCTGGTTGGAAATTAAGACAATTTGACTTAACTGTAGCATGCTTTAAAAGAAACTTACCCATAATATATATATTTTTTTACTTAGCTCTTGTTTTTGAGCCTTATGTATGGCCCTACAGAGAAATTAGGTGATGAGACTGGAGCTACGGAAGGTGTTACTGGACCTACTCTGTTTGGACACGTTAGACTTGTGGACTGCTGGGTAGTACATTTTCAGTTAGTACAATTAATGCTTTATCATCACTCTGGTTAGAAGGTTTTACATAGATGTGATCATTTTTATTGTAGTTTAAAGAAGATAGTTAATCCTGGGGCAAGGTTTATGAAAGAAGTGTGTCAACAGAGCCATCTTTTTAGATTTACTATACAAAACTGGATATATGCTTAGAGCTGTGCTGTTCAGTATTGTAGACACCAGCCACATGTGACTGTTACACATTTGAAATATGACAAGTTCTAATTGAGATGTACTGTAAGTCTAGAATACACATTTGATTTTGGAGCCTTAGTATGAAAACAAGAATTTATAGGTTCTCTTTAATAATTTGAATTAATTACATGTTATAATAATTACATTTTAGAGACATAAACCCATAAAAATTAATTTTATACCTATTTTTACCTTGATTTTATTTTTTAAAATGTGGCTACTAGAAAAAAACTTAAAATTGCAAATGTGACTCACATTTGCAACTCACATTATTATTATTATTTCTTTATTATTATTTTTTAATATGGAGTCTTGCTCTGTCATCCAGGCTTGAGTGCAGTGGCACAATCTTGGCTCACTGCAACTCTGCCTCCTGGGTTCAAGCAGTTCTCCTTCCACAGCCTCCCGAGTAGCTGGGATTACAGGTGTATGCCACCATGTCCAGCTAATTTTGTACTTTTCTTTTTTTTTCCTTTCTTTTTTTTTTTTTTTTTTTTAGTAGAGATGGGGTTTCACCATGTTGGCCAGGCTGGTCTTGAACTCCTGACGTCATGATGCGTCCGCCTCAGCCTCCCAAAGTGCTAGGAGGCATAAGCCACCACGCCTGGTCTTGCAACTCACATTATTATTGGCCAGTACTGTTTTAAAGTTCTGTTGTCCTATGAAGGGAGTAAAAGATGAGTACACTCAGTAAAACTTTCAAAGTGATATGTTTAAAGGAATATTCTGTGCTTCCTGATAAAATATTAGTACTCAAAATTAGCAACATTATGTAAATAAAATTAGACATATTCCTTTATAATATGTAGGCTCAAGATTTATCCAGAAATATTGACAGAAATATTATTTACTAAAATATTACTCTTGTCAAGCCTACCTCTCAGTATCTTAAAGGAAAGTTTTCCTCTAATAGGATGTAGAGGTTAAGAGCACGAACTCTATGTTGGAATCCCAGCTTGGTTTTTTTACTGTCTGTATAATAGGAAGCAAGTTATTTAGCTTCCTTGTGCATCAGCTTCTCCACTTGTAAAATGGATACACCTTAAACTCTTCTTCATATTAAATAAAACAAGATGTATAAAGCACATGCTGGGATTCCCACATATTACACAAGTACTGTGTAAGTAGCTATTACAGTGATAGATGTTATTGTTATTATCGTCTTGTTAAAATATGTACAGCTTTTTGATAGATTATTTGAATTTGAACTCTATTCTCAAACAAATGGAAGCTGTTGGCTTTCAGTAATTAGTCTGAATTTTGTTGAAACTCAAAAGCAACTGGCAGTAATTAAAAATGGGAAAGTAAATGAGCAAAGAGGGGAGCTCATTTATTAGGACATATGATGAGAACGTTCCATAAAACAAAGCTTGTTGTAATTGTAGATTAAACCAATTTTCCACTTGATATAAATTCAGTAGTACTGTATTATTTTTTATCATGTTTCTTTGTCACCAAGTTTATTGGCCTGCAATTTTGAGGCTTTGGAAGTTATCTTTGTGTTTATTATGTTCTGATAAAGAGATGATAACCTCATAATCTTGTGTCCAAGAGTGATGGTGCTATATTGTCCTAGAATTGTTTGAATTTTAGGGCAATGTGTATGTGTACATTTAATCCTTAGTTTAATTAGTTGTTCCATTGTGTTCTTAATAGGGCTAGATAACCTGAGAACCAGTTGGTTTTTATTTTGCTGAATAAAATTTGTGATCTGGTTTAGATCCTGGACAGCACCCTAGGTATAACAAGTCTCTTATGCTGATTAGCAATTTGGGGGTGATCTGTGATATTTGTCATAGTAGAATTGATGCTTGTGATGGAATGTCTAGATGAAATTATCCTATGGAATAATCCTTTTAGAGTAGAGGATGGTTCTTAAGAAATTGATCTTCAAAAATCTAATACAGGCTAGTACTGCCTGTATGTCATATGTACAAGTTTATAATTTTAATTGCAGAACTTCTTTTAAATGACTTTTAAACGTTATCCACTTAGTCAAAATTTATTGAACACCTATACTATTCTAGACAGAATGCTAACCCTCAAAGAGCTCACAGGGGCTACACACTAAGGGATATATATTGTAGTATAGCACAGTGCTGTACTAAATAGCAATTGCAGAGACACTTCACCTATTTTTTATGTTTTTACCATCACTTTGCCTTTATAACATGAGGTGCTTTTAGCATAGTGCTGAACCAAATATTGGGATATTAAGAAACTGAAGAAAAGCTCATAAAGAAGATGACTTGGACTTGGACTTTGCATTTTACGAGGGGTGCAGTGGGAGCTTACAGAGGCTTTGACACCAGGGAGCGAGTGGATTGTTGGGCTTTGTTATTTGGAGAGATCACTCTTAGTAATGGTATTGGGACATAGATGGTAGAATGACAAGGAGAGACTGTAAGAAACTTTGTAGTATCTAATCAAGATATGGGGAGAAACTTTGCTAAAGAGTGTGTGCTAGGTGAAGAAGAGGTAGAATTTTAAGGAAATTCTCCAAGTTTTAAGTGTAGAAATGTGAGAGGAAAAAAATGTAGGATGATGGTGATTCTGGCTTGATTTTCCAAAGTAGAGTAGACTTGAAGATTTGATACAAAGCTTGACATAGGACATCTTAAAGGGGAGCTCTTAGATTTCATGGAGAATATGTTAAATATTAAGTGCACTCTTGGGAGCCTGGGTCCGTTGCATGGGAGAGTGTCTTGGCTAGAGGCATACCTGAAGTAGTCATGATCTAAAGGTGATAGCTGAAGACATGGGAGGTAAATAAGAATTATTCTCATCTCCTTCATGGTATAAAATAATAAGCCTCTCCACTGTGCTTCTGGAAGATTTCCAAACACCTTAGCATGCCTTACAAGGCCCTCTAGGGTTTTTTTCTGTACGTTTTTAATCTCCTTTACAAAATTTATTGCTGTTCGCCCTCATGCAACATGCATTTCCCATGTCCCCAGCTGTTTGCTGTCCTCCTCACTTCCCGGGCTCTTCTGTATCTCCATTACATCATGCGTGCACTTTCCTGTGTTTGCAAGGCATGACTTCTCTTTGTACTCTTCACAAGCTCAGAATTTTTCTTTAACACCCAATTTCTGAACCCCCACAGCCCAGCTAGTAGTTCCATCCTTGAATCCATAAGATTTTGTACATACTTCTTTTTATTAGTACTTATGTCTCACTTCGAGTAATTTGTGCTTGTTTTTCACTCATTCTGTATAGACTGTGAACTCCTAAAGGAAAAAGAAATAACTTTAATTATTTTTACATCCCCAACTGCAAAATGGCACTTGGCAAATAGATGCTCAGAGAATGTGTTTTGGTTCAGTTAATGCATTTATCTGTTAACCACAGGTGTCACGTTAGTGGCTTTTGGATGTGTTCAGAAGTACACCTATTATACCTTGAAATTTTGCAAATTGTCATATTTGCAAATGTTAAATGTAAACAGGAGAAAGATGGAACCTGTCTTTGTCAAAACCATTTTTCTTCCTGTAATATCAATATACATTCTTTGTGGAAAAGTTGATTGATAAACTAAAAGACGAAAAGTTAAAATAGCCATAGTCTGACAACCCAGTGATATCTTGGCTTAAATTGTATGTACCCAAAATAGCAAAAATAGGATCTATCTGTGTATATTGTCCTTGACTTTTTAAAGAAACTTACTATCTGTGCATCATTAAATATTAGTAAGCAGTCATGTTTTGTGGGTTGTTTTGTTTGTTTGTTTGTTTGAGATGAGGCTAGTCTTGAACTCCTGAGCCCAAGCAATTCTCCTGTCCTCCAAGTAGTTGGGACTATAGGTACGCACCACCATCCTCAGTAGTCATTTTTGAATTGGCTAGTTAAATAGGTTGACCTTCCCATCATATATTATTTAACCAGTTCCTTGCTGTTGGACTTATAGGCTGCTTCAAATTTATTTTGAAACAAATATTAATTTATATAGTCACATTTTAATGATCCGGTAGTGTTACCATATTAATTTTTATTTAGAACACTTTGGCAAAAGGAAGTATATATCTTATTTAAGTCTGTTAGCAAACCATCTTTTGGAAAAAAAAAGTTTTTTCTTTTTTTTGGAGACAGAATCTCACTCTGTCACCAAGGCTGGAGTGCATTGGCATGATGTTGGCTCACTGCAACCTTGGCCTCCCAGGTGCAAGTGATTCTCCTGCCTTAGCCTCCTAAGTAGCTGAGATTGCAGGCACCTGCCACCATGCCTAGCAGCTAATTGTTGTATTTTCAGCAGAGACTGAGTTTTGTTTTGTTGGCCAGGCTGGTCTCAAACTCCTGATCTCAAGTGATCTGCCTGCCTTGGCCTCCCAAAGTGCTGGGATTACAGACACCCAGCTAGTCTCTTGGAAAAGTCTTAACAATTTTTATTATCACCAGCTGAATTCCTCTCATATTTTTAGGTTTCAAATTGTCTGCCACTTAAAAATACAGGAAGATAGGTCAGCCACAATGGTTCATACCTATAATCCCAGCACTTTGAGAGGCTGAGGCATGAGGATCACTTGAGGTCAGGAGGTTGAGACTAGCCTGGGCAACATAGCAAGACACTGTGTCTACAAAAATCCCCCAAAACCCAACAAACGTGTGTATGTGTGTATGTAAAGCATATATATGAAGATAATTTATGATATATGAAGATATATTATGAATATAATTCAAATATATGTATAAAGATACATAGAAAAATAATTTAGCTTGCTGCCACAGAAATGACAAATTTAGGGCTAAAGAAATTACCGAACTGAGGCAAAAAAAATTTAAATTTTGTAAATTTAAGTAGTTTTATTGATTTTAGAAGTAGACTTTTCTGAATAATCGTCAGGGTTTTTAAGTATAAGAAAGGAGTTTCATGGTCTTGGGGATTAGGGCCCTCTGGGCATGGAGTGGGTGATGATGTGAAGGTGAGCCCTTCTTGTGCCCCTTGTGTGGCTGTTTCCCAGCTCCAACCCAAAGTTGTATTAGGATGAAATCTTGGATTTGGGTCTATGGATATTAAGCGTCAGTAGCTGAATTTAGGATTTGAAATAATTTCTGCTTACTTCTAACTTCCTGTGCTACTCAAGATTCTTTTTGCCATCTCTGCCTACATTAAATAGGTAATTTAAGGCCGGGCATGGTGTCTCATGCCTGTAATCCTAGCACTTTTGTAGGCTGAGATTGGGTGGATCACTGGAGGCCAGGAGTTTGAAATCAGTCTGGCCAAAATTGCAAAACTCTATCTCTACTAAAAATACAAAAATTAGCCGAGCTTGGTGGTACACTCCTGTCGTCCCAGCATTGGGAGGCTGAGACAGGAGAATCGCTTGAACCTGGGAGGCAGAGGTCACAGTGAGCTGAGACGTGCCACTGCACTCCAGCCTGGGTCACAGAGCAAGACTTCATCTGCAAAAATAAATTAACTAATAAATAAATAATTTAAGTGATTATTCATAAAGTAAGAAGCTCCTTCGCCATCCCCTGCCATGTTTTTTAGTTGAGCAAATGTGTGTTACAGCTCATTTTGAACAGCTGTCCAAGCTTTTGAGTGAAATGCAGAGTTTGTACCTCTTTCTTGGTAATTTGCTCATTTTTCAGACCATTTTGCACAGACTTAATCATTAAGAAAACAGGAGAGGCAAAGGTGCCAGTATTTGATATTATTGTCTTAAGGCATAAACTGACCTTACAGTGACAAAATGACCTTTTTGAGTGCCTTTTGAGTCTCCTGAATAAATTTTTTGAGTTTCCTGAATAACAGGTTTCTGAACCAACTTCCTTTCTCTCTCAGCATCAGAAAGAAATGAGAGAGCATCAAGCCACAGAAAGCAAATCCTGGTCAAAATAAATAAACTCTTTCGCTAGCAAACTTAAAAATTCACTTGTGGGTCTGGGCACGGTGGCTCACACCTGTAATACTTGCACTTTGGGAGGCCGAGGCAGGTGGATCACCTGAGGTCAGGAGTTCGAGACCAACCTCGCCAACATTATAAAACCCCGACTCTACTAAAAATACAAAAAAATTAGCCAGATGTGGTGGTGGGTGCTTGTAATCCCAGCTACTTGGGAGGGCTGAGGCAGGAGAATCACTTGAACCTCGGAGGCGGAGGTTGCAGTGAGCTGATATCATGACGCTGCATTCCAGCCTGGGCAATAAAAGCAAAACTCTGTCTTCAAATTTTTTTTTTACTAGTGTAATCTAATAGCTTTAGGCAAGAGATATTTATTAAAACCAAGATTTAAATGTGGTTTATGATGTTTATGGAGTAGTTTAATACTACTTTTTTTTTTTTTAAAGAATGAGTTTTTAATTTAGGAAAAAGAAGTCAGATTTGTTCCCAGAGTAGATGACTGAACATCATGGAAGTGGTTAGGGTTTGGAATTTGTGTGGGTAAGCTTCTTCTCTTTACGACTGCAGTCCTTGTGTGGATTTAAAAGCTTTCCCAGATGGAATTTATGGAGTGAAATTTGAAACTAGTGTCCTGTGTACTACAATATATGGTCACAACAAGCAATCAATTTAGAAAGAAATGGAACGGAGAAGATACAGGTTAAATGATGAGCATTGTGCAATGCAGCGAGACAGAGTGATCTCAACAGTAACGTGGTATGTCACCATCCGAGTTCTGTTGTAAAGCTCCTAGGCAATGACTAAATCCTAGAAATCATTGGCTGCTTTCAGTGGTAGACAGAGTATAATCCATTCATGATAGGAGGTTCCAGGGTCATTGATATAGAAGACTGGCCAAGGGGGTATAACAAGGGTTACAGCTAACATTTCCTAGGTAGTTGGTTCTAATCTCCAGGATCCAAGCAAGATACTTTATCTCTTCTACCCTGTTTAATTCTCCCCAGCACCCAGTGATGGCAATGTATCCATTTTAGAATTGAGATGGCTGATGCTTAGAGAGATTTTCCCAGTCATACATTCAAGGTTACTGCATACAGTTGTACAGGTTGTTCACTGAATGAGGGCAGCTGGCTAAGTTAGCAGGCAAAGGCTTTATTTGCTCAGCAAGGCAGCCTTTTCTAATTTGCACTAAAACTTGTATAGTCCAACTATAGCCCTACTCATAAAGTTGGTTAGTGCCTAACTTGGGAATAGAGGTGAAGTAGTATTGAGGTTGATGGGTAGATTCTGAGAAGTTTATACTCTACGTACTGAAATCTTAATCTGTAGGCTGTCTGCCAGCTGGTTTGTTTTGCCACCATCCTATCCAAACATTTCCTCAAAGATCCCACAGTGACTTCCTTATTGTGGATCTGATGGTCTTAGGCAGCTATACAAACATTCTTAGAGTACCAGCTAGGATTAGAGTCTGGGATGCTTGTCTCCAACTCCTCCATGCTTTCTGTATGAGATAATACACAAAAAGATGGTCAAGAATAGTGATTTTGAGATAAATAGTGGCCTAGAATAGCTAGACTGAGATTTTTTTGAGCACAGCTATTAATTGGCTCACTTGTTCTGCACTCAGACCTGTGCTGTTTTCTTCAAGAGATGTAAAGATCTCTGCTTTCTAGAAAATTATAACTCAATTAGGGAAACCACATCAATATATATTTCATAATATAAAACAACAGAAATTACAGATAACAATAAATAACAGCCAAGATACCTTTCTTAACTAGGCATGCCTATATTTCTTGCTTTAGTGCTCTTAGAAGTCACATTCCAACCCCTGGGTTGGAGTGGGGAAGGTGTTCCTTGCTAAAGAAGCATCTACTCCAAAACATCTACCACCAGATTTGAGGCACATACTAGACCCTCCTATTAGTGGTAATTTAAAAAGAGAGTTTTCCATCTAAATTTAATAGCTTTCTTCTGTAGCTACCCTACCCCATCCCTAGGCAGGCACCAAAGTGAACAATAATAATATGCCATAAAATCGAAACCAAAATAGTACATCTTCTTTGGCATTTGAAATTCCAGTGTGTTTTGCATGTAGCTACAACTGCCTTCCTTTGTGGCAGCCACAATTTGGGGTGGGTTTTTTTGTTTTGTTTTTGTTTTTTGAGACAGGATCTCCCTTTGTTGCCAGGCTGCAGTGAAGTGATGCAATCACAGCTCACTGCAGCCTCACCCTTCAGGGCTAACATAATCACATCTCATCCTCTTGAGTAGCTTAGACTACAGGCATGCACCACCAGTATCAGCTAATTTATTATTTTTATTTTTTTTGTAAAGACAGGGTCTCTACTATGTTGCCCAGGCTGGTGTTGAACTCCTGGGTTCAAGTGGTCCTCCTGCCGTGGCCTCCCAAAGTGCTGTGAGATTACAGGTGTGAACCACCACACGGTTTTTGAGTGCTTTTGAATAATCAGAATTTGAAATCAAAAGCCAAACTTAACAAAATGGAATTCTGTGTGCTTTTACGATGTGATTATATTTGTGTTCCCAGTCTCCAAAGAAAGCAAATGTAATTTATATGGTACTCAAGAAACTGTGGCAGTCAGGAAAACCAAAAGGAAGACCTTTCTCCACATGGCACTGTCCAACAGAGCTTTCTGTGCTGATGAAAATGTCCTCTATCTGCACTGTTCAATTCGGTGGCGACTGGCCACATATGCATTTGATATGTGGCCAGTATGATTTAGGAACTGAATTTTTAGTTTTATTTTCATAAACTTAAATTTGCATAGCCATGTGTAGCTAGTGGCTACCATATCGGGTAGCACAGCCACACCACATGCTGTTTCTCTCTTAAGTTGGCACCTTTAATTTCTGTTTTAAAAATCCTGTCTCCTTTACTTGTCCCCTTCTATCTTCTTCTCACTCACTCCCTTCCTTTTTCTCCTTGCTTTTTATTTCTCCTCTGTTCTTTCACACCATTCTGTGCTGCTACTAGGCTGACAATAACCTCATTAATTATCATTATTTCACCTAGTTAGACTTGCCTGTCTCTGTTCTCCTTTCCACAAAGATGGGGGCATTTGCGGATATTCAGTGTTTACCAAAAGCTCCTGATATACAGGTTACTTAATAAAAACAAACCAGAAAATAAATAAATGAGATTTTTCTGACAGGATGGTTTTGGTGAACCTATGCTGACTCCTGAGATCACTGCTTCTTTTCCTAAATACGCAAAAAACTGCTTTGGTAAATCATTTTAGAATTTTGCATAAAGTGAATCAAAATCAGTGGTATTACATAATTTTAGTCTCCATAGTTCTGATTTCCAGAACTATTGACTAATAGTAATCAAATCACTGGAATACTTCAGTGGAAGACTTCGCTGTTCTTACTTTTCAGTAGGGGGTTTAATCCAACTCCTCTCCAATCTCTCTTCTAGAGGAACCGTGTAATTCTGATCTCACTATTGTGGTCTTTCCTTCTCCTCCTCCTTATCTCTTCCCCCTTTCTGCTTTTCCTCCTCCTCCTCCTCCTCATTTAACTTACTTCCTTTCTGAGAATGCCACTTGTCTCTTTCTAGCTTTAGGTACTTTTCTCTATTTCTTTCCTTCTACTTTAATTCACATAAAAGTACAACGAGACTGTGAAAACACACCTACTGTAAGTTAAACATTTTCTCTATTCAGAGTCATGTTTTTACTATTTAAAAAAAAATTCTAGGCCGGGCACAGTGGCTCATGCCTGTAATCCCAGCACTTTGGGAGGCCAAGGTGAGTGGATCACCTTAGTGAGGTTGGGAGTTCAAGACCAGCCTGACTAACATGGAGAAACCCTGTCTCTACTAGAAATACAAAATTAGCCAGGCGTGGTGGCGCATGCCTGTAGTTCCAGCTACTCAGGACGCTGAGACAGGAGAATCACTTGAACCCAGGAGGCGGAGGTTGCAGTGAGCCATGATCACGCCATTGCACTTCAGCCTGGGCAACAAGAGTAAAACTCCATCTATTAAAAAAAAAATTCTATATTTGATTTCAAGCCTCAAATAACTTAAGTGATGATGACTACCCATCTGTAAGAGTCCTGGTTTTGTGATACTGTTATATTCCATTCTATTGAGAATGCTCTAAGTCATATGTTACCAACATGTTGAGGACCTTTAGCTTTCTCCAGTTTCCAGACAGAAGCAGTGGTCAGTCATTTAACTGCAGTAGACAGAAAAGCAGTTTTTCTCTTCTAAAGGTTAACAGGTTTTTACACCACTGGTCATGGACACTTATAAGGTAGGTATGGGTATTAAGGTAAATATTATTAGTCTTTTCCCTCTAAGTTTCCCCAGTGCCCAAAGAATTAACAAAATCTTAAGGGTTCTGGTATGTATGGTAACAAAATCTGTTAGTCAGATGTACTAAGTTTCTTCCCATCTGATTTTATCTTTTTCTTGAGACGTACTCTCGCCCTTGATCAGGATGGTCTCAAACTCCTGACCTCATGATCTGCCCGCCTCGGCATCCCAAAGTGTTGGGGTTTAAGGTGTGAGCCACCACACCTGGGCTTTATTTATTTATTTATTTATTTATTTATTTATTTATTTCAGAGTCAGTGTCTTGTTCTGTTTCCCAAGCTGGAGTGTAGTGGTGTGATCTTGGCTCACTGCAACCTCCACATCCTGGGTTCAAGCGATTCTCCTGCCTCAGCTGAGACTACAGGTGTGCCCCACCACTCCGGACTAATTTTTGTATTTTTAGTACATACAGGGTTTCACCATGTTAGCCAGGCTGGTCTTGAACTCCTGACCTCAGGCAGTTTGCCTGCCTCAGCCTCCCAAAGTGCTGGGATTACAGGCCTGAGCCACTGCGCCTGGCTCTTCCCATGTTAGAGTCTTTGTAATTTTTACTCCTATAGCCTAAAGTGATGCTTTGCATGCCTAGATATATTTTCAGCCTTTATACCTTAGTCACTCTGAGGGTTTTTTCTGTGTCCCTCCTTCCTTCACCTTCACCCTGTTTACTTCCTCCATGGCATTCATCCCTCAACACTTGTTTCCATGTTTCTCTGTCTCCACCACTGGGATGTAAGGACCTCTTATCACTTGTTGTGTGCTGTTATTCTCAGTACTCGGGCTTACAGTTGGGGGTTGATAAGTGCTCATGAATTCATGTGTTTAGAAGAATGTTAGTGCGGAGTAGAGATTGGGCAGGCAGTGCTACTAGGTTAGTAATTATTACTAGAAACAGGCAGAGTTTTTACAACCTACATTGAGGGCCTGAGCATGAAGAATGGAATGTTAAAATGAGCATTTCAAAGGCAGGATTGGCAACTGTGTTAGGTGATACCACTAGAGACATGGTTTGGACAGCTTCCAAAGACGGAATGCCAGATAAAGATCAAGGTGGATGGTGGAGTCCTTAACTGATTCAGCTGATGACATTTGATTTTGAGGCATTTGGGAATAGGGTGCTCTTGCTGAGAATAGAGGGTAGGGCTCAATTTACAACCTTTCCTGTTCTTACATTCTAGGTTCCTATGATTATAATGATTCTTGCTGATAACATTTTATCCCAACATTATTTCTTATATATAATACATGACTATAAAGGCTCGTTCCTGTTTCAAAAGGCTTTGCACATTCATGGTTTGGATTTTTTTCCAGCCAGGTCTCAGGGGCCATGTTTTTAAAGTCAGCTGCTCTTTGGGCTGATATGTGACTTCCTGAATTGCATACAAAGCAGGTTTCTTGAAATCTGGTCATCTACTACAGTTTACCAGTTATCTGTATCCTTGCAGCTCTGCTTGAACTTAAGCTTAATCTTGTCATTTGTAAGCACCTCCTCACCACCCCCCCAAAAAAAGAAATTTAAAATGAAGGCCCAGTTATTTGTCATTTTATCATATGCTATTTACCAGGAAACATTCAAATAATGATTAACGATGCCAAAACTTTAAATGTGGAGGAAGCTGGGTAATATCAGCTTCACTGTGGAGATTTTCAGGGGCATCAATGCCAGCTGACCGGACTGGTATTGGAGGGTAGGATAATGGAGCAGTAGGTCTTGAAAAGTTACACTTTCTGGGTAACTGTCAACTTCTCAGAGAACTGTTAGATTCTGTTCCTCAAAAATGACTAAAATGCAAAGGAATGGTCACTGTTTCAGGTATCGTATCTTCATTATCTCATTTAATCGTCAAAAAAATAATGCACGTGGAATAAGTTTTTTGATTTTCACATTAATGCTAGAAAATTGATGCACAAAATCTACTCACCCAATTGTGGGCTGTGTTTTCTGCATCTCTTTTCAAAGCTCTCTAGGGTCCCTAGACCCTCTGTTCTCCTGTGCCATGTCATAAAATGCCTCAGCCAGCGCAATTGGGAAAGTGTCCTTGGGAGACAATGCGCATAAGGCCTTACAGAGCTGGGTGGGTGCTAAGTGCCCAAAATGTTACCATCACTCTAATTGTTAGCCTTTTTCCTGTTACGTTTCCCCAGTCTTTAAGGAATTAGGAAAACTTCAAGGATTCTCTTGATAAGCCTGTGATACGACTGTTAGGTATATGGTAAGGGGGTGATATATCTATTATGGTAAATGAAAGGACACTGAAGACACTTAGTCATAGGAATAAAGCTAAGTAAACACATGTTTCATGGGAACAGCTTGTATTAGTGACATTACCGACTATATTTTGGAATAATTCCCAGATGAAAGATTTTGCTGAAACTAGGCATTAATAAAACTGATGTAAACCATTCAGTACAGTGTGATTTTCTTTTTTTATCTTGTGATTTGAGATGTGCATTCTAAAAACCCAGTAATGCAGCCAAACTGGACATTCAGTTAAATATCAATGGAGCCAGCTGTGTGCAGGGACTAATCTGGCTTTGTCCTATAAATGCTGCCATGTCTGGAGTTTTGCAAATAATTCATGGCCTCCTTCTATCACTTGCATAACATTGAGGCCTCATAAAAAATAGTAACTTGACTGTAACATAAATTTCCCTGGAAAGTATTAAATGGGAAAGGTAGGTTTCCATGTACCACCCGCCACCCATAGCATTATTTAAATTCTAAGAGGCATTTGTAGTCAATTTCTATGATGATTGGAAAGGAGCTTTAAAAATTCTTACAATCTCTTTAAAGACTTTTGAAACAGAGGGTAAAAATTTGTAATTTGTTTTTTCAGGAAGAAACATGCCTGTGTTTATCAATTGCTACATGTAGGTTTTTTTTAAACTAACTTGAATCACAAAATAATTTTCTTTTTAAACTAACTTGAATCACACCATTTTATTTCATACTTATCTTCATGTCTTTCCTTATTAAGGATAATTAGTTTATAGAAGATTCATTTATGATGGTTATAGAATTAGAAACTTAATGAAATCAGGAAAGTATATGTATCACTTGTTATGTTAAATGTTTTTACATAAAATATGTACACACACACACACACACAGACACACTCACGTTTTATTGTTTAGAACAGTTTTACGTTTAACAGCAAAACTAAGCAGAAAGTACAGAATCCTCCCTACTGTGTTCTCCCCACCCTAGCCTCCTGACTATAAACACCAAGTTGCTACAGTAGATTAACTGATATTGACACAACATCATCACCCAACTTACATAGTTTACTTTAGAGTTAACTTTTGGTATTGTACATTCTGTGAGCTTTGACAAATGGCACTTTATCACCATTATGGTATCATACAAAATAGTTTCATTGCCCTAAAAATCTTTGTGGCCGGGTGCGGTGGCTCATGCCTGTAATCCCAGCACTTTGAGAGGTGGGTGGATCACGAGGTCAAAGATGGAGACCATTCTGGCCAACATGGTGAAACCCTCTTTCTACTAAAAATACAAAAATTAGCCGGTTGTTTAGCATGCACCTGTAGTCGCAGCTACTCGGGAGGCTGAGGTAGAAGAATCGCTTGAACCCGGGAGGTGGAGGTTGCAGTGAGCCGAGACTGCGCCACTGCACTCCAGTTTGGTGACAGAGCAAGACTCTGTCTCAAAAAAAAAAAAAAATCTTTTGTGCTATACCTATTCATCCCTCTACCAAACCCCTGATCTTTTTGTTTCTTCCATAGTTTTGCCTTCACAAAACTGTCATACAGTTGAAATCATACTATATGTAGCCTTTCAGATTGGCTTCTTCTTTCACTTAGTCATTATGCATTTAAGGTCCTCTGTGTCTTTTAATAGCTTGATAGCTCATTTCTTCTTAGTACTGAGTAGTACATTGCCTGGATGTACCACAGTTTATTTTTCCATTTACCTGCTAAAGAATATCTTGGTTGCTTCCAAGTTTTGACAATTATGGGAAAAAACTACTGCAGACATTTGTGTGCAGGGTTCTGTGTGGAGATCTTTACATTTGTTACTTTCTAAAAATTTCAGATTTATCAATATTACAGAGTTATTGCAAGAGTCATATGAGATTTAAGGGTCTGGAAATTCTGTATGAAAGAGGTGGCATCTGAGTAGGGCCTTAAAGGATGGATTGATTTGGACACATAGATGGGAGGAGGTACATTTATTGTGGCTGGCACAGTATGTGATTATCTGTTTGATTGGAGTTCATGGTAAATGTAGGAAGACTGTGGGTGATAAGCTTTTGATGCCTTTGAAGCTGGGCTAAAGAAGATAGACTTCCTTGGTGAGGCCGTAGGAAGCCTTGGCAAATTTTGAGGTGGGAAGTGACAAGTAGTGTCAGTTATTTATTTTAAGCAGCTACTTGACCTTGCTTAGTTCCAAATAATTGACTTAAAATTAACAAGTTGACATTTATTAAACAGTACTTTTTATAGTTTAATTGTCTACCACTTTAGACTAATTTTTCCTACAGGTGATACAAGGTAATTAGATTTTCCTATAATGGGAAAGAGAAACATTTCAGTACAGTGTCTTCTGTTCTGATATTCAAGGCCATTCCTTATATAAAAGTAAAATTCTATAGAGCATAAAACCATCCTTTTTGACATTTAGGGGCCATAGGTTTTAATAACATTGAATGAAAAGCTTAAATTTTTAAAAAAGTTTTTTGTACACTCTTTTTTTGCTATGCTTCACCTCTTTCATTTGAGCCTAAAAGCTTTAAATTTCACTTAAAGAAATGCTAGATAAAGAGAAGAATATTGTATACGGACAATTAAGTGAACAGGAAGCTGTGTGCTTCTCAGAGTAGGGAGATTTTAAAATAGAGGAGAAAGTTGTTAAAGCAAAAGTATAGCAGCCTCAGCTTTACTTGGGAATTTATTAGAAATGCAGATTGTTAGACTCCACCCCAGAAGCCCTTTCGGTGAGGCTAGCAATCTGTGTTGTAAGTGAGAACCACAAACCTAAACCACTGATGAGGGAGGGGGGTGTTAAGACTTTTCCTGCAAAAGAGAGGTGAGAAATTGTACTAATAGTTACTGTTAATTCAACACTTACTTTGTAATGCAAACTTTACAGATATAGCTTATATAATCTTTTATGTCAACCTTAGGAAGTATAATATTACAATATCTTACTATATAGGTGAGCAAAAAAGAGCGGTTTAAGAAGTAGCATAACAAAACTTCCTGCATGGAAAATGTCTCTGACTCTAAACTGACGTTGTGAAATCTTGCCAGGTCATGTGTGTATATTGTTTGTCTCCCAAAAGGCAGCAGTAGAGCTAAGGCAGCACCCCAGTTCTTCCCCCACCCCTCTGCTCCCTCTGCTGCGTTCCCAGCCTCCCTTACTAAGGTAGGCTTTTCTTCCTGCCTGCGTCTGGATGGAGCCTGCCTGGTCCAGTGAAGGAAGCAGAGCAGGAATGGCAGGAAACCAGCCTTTTCTGTTTCTCTTGATTTCTCTCAACAAACTCTGTGACCCTAGGCCTGTCTCTTGGTATCTCTGTGCCTTACTGGTTTTCAGTGGTAAAATGAGAAATGGGATAAATCTCTAGATTCTTTCTGAATTTTATCTGAACCTAGCACTTAATTAAAGACAGATGGTCAAACTAGGTGACCTCTCAAGAGTTCGTTCCAGTTCGTGTTGAGAAGAGTTTGATATTGGAAATAATAGATTCCTGTTTATGTGTGAAATGGAGAAACTACTTTCTGGAAATGGTATAATGTGAAGTGAAATCATACCTGCGAAGTCCCTAGCAGCCTGCCTGGCATACATGAAAGGTGCTCAATAAATGGTAGTTCCTCAGTCCCTAAGAGGAAGCAGCCTCATTCTTGATTCTGATATTTTGTTTCCATGAATTTTAACAGGTTAGTATTTTAATTTTCCTCTCAAGGAGGGAATAAGAGGTGTTAGGTTCGTTTTAAAATATTAAGTTAATTAAAGCTTCCTAATAAAATTTTAAGAGAGAGGAAGAGAATGGGACAACATGACCACAATAAATAAAGCAAATAGGACATTATGTTTCTAAATGGCATTATCTCTTGACTGTTGGTAGCTTTCCAAATAATAATAGGTTGAAAAGATATTACTGTAACATAAATAATAAAAGATACTTATAGTAGTACTTTGCTAAGTACTATATAGATATGAGATACTTAATAACTTTAATATAATGGTTTGGTGAAAGAAACTTCCCAATGGATTAACCATTTCTGTGGGGAACTTAATTTCGGGCAGGCTTGTGGGTAGAATTTAAGTTATTTCTTCCTTTCCTCCCCCACGCCCCCACCGAGATTGAGTTTCACTCTTGTTATCCAGGCTGGAGTGCAGTGGCACTATCTCCGCTTTCTGCAATTTCTGCCTCCCGGGTTCAAGCGATTTCAACCTCCTGCTTCAACCCCCTGAGTAGCTGAGATTACAGGCACCTGGCCCCACGCCCAGCTAATTTTTGTTATTTTATTAGAGACGGGGTTTTGTCACGTTGGCCAGGCTGGTCTCCAACTCCTGACCTCATGGGATCTTCCTGCCTTGGCCTCCCTAAGTGCTGGGATTACAGGCGAAAGCCACTATGCCCAGCCAAGTTATTTCCTCCCTAATTTCTCGCACAAACCTTTCTTTTATGTAGAGAAAACATTTTTACTTTTCATTTGAAATATTCTTGTTGTTTTTTTTAATCAAAGTTAGTTACTGACATACCTTCTATAAAAATAAGACACATATTTATCCTAACACACATTGTTTTTCATAAGGTCCAATTTGATATCCTTAGCTAGTTTCATCATTCCACAGTGACATTTATCCCCATTATGACATTTCTAAATTATAGCGCTTCTCTCTCTTGTTAAAAGTATGTTCCTTAGCTCTTGGTTGGAATCTGTAAAATAGCTAGTTAACATTTAATAAAATTTAGACTTACCCTACTCTGTTAGCGAAGAGTTACATAAACTCTATTGTTTTGGGTTAAGAGGCCAGTTGTGGCAGTAAACCTGGATAGAATTTGGAAAGGAATAGGCTACTTCCCTTTTCATTCTTTCTTATTAGGTCATTTGTCAAATGGATACATTGTCTTCTTTCCCTGAGGGCAGGAGACCATCTTAGTTCCCCTCTGTTAAGGAGATCTATGATTCATTACTTCCAGTGTGAAGGCCAGGCACTAGCACTTCTGTGTCTCCCTTGTGTATGATACTCCTTCTCTTCAGAGTGTAGGGCAACCTGCCTCCATCCCATTTCCTAACATCCCCACCCACAGCGTGATAGATGCTGGCGGTACCACATTCAGCGTTTGCAAGTGGGCCTTGTTTTCATTGGATATGATTACCAAAAAAAATTTGAATTTAGATGATAAACAAATCAAGGGGTGGTTATTCACATTGCTGATGGGTTTTGGGTTTTGTTTTTTTTTCCTTCAAAATGGTTCACCCCAGGGGTTCTTTAAATAGCAAGTTTCTCTGCTGGATTTAAATGAGATTTGATATATAAAAATCCATTTACACACTTAACAGGATGTTATGTTGGTATACCAGAATGATGAAGAGCAAAATTCTGGAGTCTTAAACCTAAGTAAGTTTAGAATCCCAGCTTTCTTGCGTACTGGCTGTGTGATCATGGGCAAGTTATTTAACTTCTCTCTGCCTCTGTTTTCTCATTGGTAAACCAGAGATGATAGCACCTGGTAGATGGCACTTGTAGAGTGTTTTGCATGTCAAAAACAGAAAGTACCCTGTAAAGACAAAACATGCATTGTGTAAGGGAAGTTTTGGATGTCTAACAGCAGTGGCAGTGTTCATTATCAGGGCCATTTTGCCCGAGTTTTTGTTAGGCCCTTCTCTCTTTTCTTCTTTGATTGTATTTGTAAACTTGAAAAGAACACCACGAAAAGAGCTCAGGATCCTGCTCAGCCACACTTCACCTTTTCTCCAACTTGGCCTGATTGATTGTCAGGAAGGCGTAAAGAACTTGAACCCAGAATTACCCTACCCTGGGTAATCACAACGATTGGGATGACATCTCCTCAATTTTTGCTTTTACTTTTCTTTCCTCCAGGCAAGAGAGAGTAGAAGGAGTGGCAAGAGTATGCCTTTTAATTACTGAGTTCTAAATTCTTGGAATGAGCATAGTCTGTTTTCTCAGGATCAGACTAGAAGGCGTCATTCTACTGCAGAAGAGCCAAGACTTGTCTCAAATGGATGTGGGTTTCAGCAAAGCATCTTTAGCTTAAGGAATGAAGGATTTGGACTGTGTTCAGCATCCGTGCTTTGCAGGCCACTCTTTATCCTTTTAGTGAGTCCCGCTTGTCTGTCCTCTGTCAAGGGCTCCTGTACACCATGCTGATTTAGTGCTAACTGGGGAGATTACAAATGCCTAGCCTGGCACTGTCAGCTAAACCTGAATCAGTGTCTGTGTACTCTGACCTGACTAGTCAGAGTTTACCCTTTGCTCTGCTGCTCACTCTAATAGGCAGAAAAGCTCAGCTGACCCCAGGTTTTATACCACGGTCAGCTCCAGAAATAGCTCCTTTAACTGGGAATAGAAACAACACAAATCCAGCAAGCAGATAGCATACAATGGCTGCTTTTTGGCTCTGAAACAAACAAAAGTGGTTTATGTTTACTACATACCACTTCCAAAACTGCTGTCTGTCATTACTAGAGAGTTTATCATCCCTAAAGGCCGAGGTCTAGGTTTTCTTTACTCAAATGCCTTTCAAGTGGGAGCTATTTGGTGGTGGTCATTGTTTGCACCCAGATTTATAATTTGGGGTTAATTAGTCATATAAACCAAAGGGCAAATGTGGTACTTGATGGACCATGGGTAGATAAGACACCTCCCAAAATGCATGGTGAGATTCCTTTTAAGGGTCAGTATGGAGGTAGCATCCTTGTGAAGCTTTGCACTGAAGCCTAGAATTGTAATGTATGGCACATAAGACCTCCAAAACCATGTGAACTTCAGTCGTTTGTATCATGATTTGCTTTATCCCATGTTCCTATCTTTCCAGGTAGTAGGTATTACTTTGTGGATTACATGTCTTCTCTAAGATTTAACCTGGAGATTATTATATGCATATTTATAACCCCAGAGACAATAGTAGGCACTCATCAATTGTTGAATAAATGAATAAATGAATGACCAAATGATTGAACAAACAAATGAGTGAGTGAACAGAGATGTGGAGTGGGGGGAAGGGGGGGCATTTGTATATGATTGTGCGTAAAGATCACTCTAACGTAGCATCTGATCAGAGCACTCTTGGAAGTCTTTTCAATCCCACCACCTTCACCAGATATTCCCATTAACCCCCAACCTTCCCTAGATAGATTTTGGTGCTATATTACATTACATTATTTTTTCTTTGCCTCCCTCCTACCATGATAAAAAGGATATTGAATGGCCAAACCAGTGCATTAAAGTAACGTGAAAGGAATGTTTATCTTTCATCTACCAGAATTCAAGGAAAAAACACAAAAACTTTGTCAACAACATACTTTTCTGAATTTTTTTTTTAAAATTGTTTTAAAAATTATTGGTGGGCATGGTGGCTAACATCTATAATCCCAGCACTTTGGGAGGCTGAGGTGGGTGGATCACCTGAGGTCAGGAGTTCAAAACCAGCCTGACTAATTTGGTGAAACTCTATCTCCACTAAAAATACAAAAAAAAAAAAAAAAATTAACTGGGCATAGTAGCACATGCCTGTAATCCCAGCTATTTGGGAGGCTGAGGCAGGAGAATTGCTTGAACTCCTGAGGCAGAGGTTATGTTGAGCCAAGATCACGCCATTGCACTCCAGCCTGGGCAACAAGACTGAAACTCCATCTCAAAAAAGTATATAAACATATTATTTTTAATAGGGTCTCACTCTGTCACCCAGTCTGGAATACAGTGGCACAATTATAGCCTACAGCAGCCTGAAACTGTTGGGCTCAGAGAATCCTCCCACCTCAGCCTGTTGGATAGCTAGGACTGCAGGTATATGCTACCAGGCCCAGCTATTTAAAAACAGTTTGTTTAGAGAGGGAGCCATGCTTTGTTGCTCAGGCTGGTCTCAGATTTCTGACCTCATGTGATTCCCCTGCGTCAACCTCCTTCTCAGGTAGCTGGGATTATTTGAATTGTGTTTTGATTAAGAAGAATTAAAGTGTTAGCAGTGATATTGCTGACTGATCTTTGCATTCTGTAGGAATAGTTGGTGCTGCAGTAATAAGAAATAAATCAGTTTGATAATTTTGCCATCATTTTTTAAAGTTTTATAAAATAATTGAAAAATTCTATGTGCAATATCTTATAAATTTTTATTTTAAAACACATCCCTATAAGGCAATTGAAGTACAAATTGAACTTACTTTTTATTAGCTTCTCAATAGTGAATGATCATAAATTATAAAATTTTCACTTAGCAAATTATGTTTAAAAAACTAAATTTCACATTTTCTTTTTTTTTTTTTTTTT
>NW_016107468.1:3251400-3263312 GCF_001604975.1 Cebus imitator
CGCCACCATGCCCAGCTGATTTTTTGTATTTTTTGGTAGAGACGGGGTTTCACCATGTTGACCAGGATGATCTCGATCTCTTGACCTCGTTATCCACCCGCCTCGGCCTTCCAAAGTACTGGGATTACAGGCATGAGCCACTGTGCCTGGCCAGCAATCATCTTTATGTCCTATTAAAAGTGTAATTTTTAAAAATCTTACTTTACAGATCTATACTCAGTAAATACTTTTTTTTTTTTGAGACAGAGTCTTGCTCTGTCACCCAGGCTGGAGTTCAGTGGCGCCGCCTTGGCTCACTGCAAACTCTGCCTCCCGGGTTCAAGGGATTCTCCTGTCTTAGCCTATTAAGTAGCTGGGACTACAGGTGCATGCCACCACACCCAGCTAATTTTTGTATTTTTAGTAGAGACAGGGTTTCACTATGTTGGCTAGGCTGGTCTTGAACTCCTGACCTTGTGATCTGCCTGCCTCAGCCTTCTGAAGTGTTGGAATTACAGGCGTGAGCCACCACACCTGGCCCCAGTAAATAATTTTAAGAATCTTAAATTACTCATTTTTATTTAGACTTTATGAGATTAAGCTTTTTCAAACTCACTTCTATTTCTCCTCCCCTGAGAGCTATTTACAAATTTGTATAGCACTCTGGAGTGTGGTAATATCCAAGTCAATGCAAAGTCAGGAGACTTCTTAACTTATGTAATGATGTCAGTTTTGATCAACGTCTTTCTCATTTAGGTGTTTAATGATCATCATTTCTTCAAGAAAAAGTTCTTAGTGGGGAAAAAGACACGAAAAGTACAGTGTGATTAACTTACGATGCATTTTGGATTGCGGCTTTTTAACCGAAAGAGAATCATCCTTAAAACAATAATTCCTCAGAAGGCTTGAGGCATTTAACTTCTCTTAATCAAATTAGCTCAGTTTACTGCCAGTCAGTAAAGTCTGGTTTGGAATAATGATAGAAATTAAATATCTAACAATGCAGTATACATAATAGTTAAATAAATGCAATTAAAAGTAATAAGGAGGTACTGTTCTTCACTTAGGAGATGAATAATGATTTGTAGAAATGAGACTACTGACTTCTGGGAAAAATATAATGAGACTGACACTTTTATACACCACTGGAAAGCCCTCTTATAATGTTTGTCAAGATCCTTCAAAATGGATCTTTTGATCCATTAATTCATTGTCTAAGACATTATACTGAGTTAGTGATCAGATGTGGAAAAAAAACTTTAGGCCAGGCTTCGTGACTCATGCCTGTAATCCCACACTTTGGGAGGCCAAGATGGGAGGATCGCTTGAGCCCAGGAGTTCAAGACCAGTTTGAGCAACATAGAGAGATCCCGTCTTTACAAATAATTTAAGAAATGAAATTAGCTGGGAGTGGTGGCACATGCCTGTGTGCCCAGCTACTTGCAAAACTAAGGTAGGAAGATCCCCTGAGCCTGCAAGATTGAAACTGAAGTGAGCCTGTGATCGTGCCACTGCTCCCCAGCCCAGGTGACAGAGTGAGAACCTGTCTTACAAACAAACAAACAAAAACCAGGAAAAAGAAAAACTTCACACAGTCTAAATACCCAGCATCATGCCAATGCATGGTTAATTTGTTATTTTGTATTTTGGAATATTATGCAGCAGTTAAATAATAAGTACACATTTATTTACTACAAGGCAGAATATTTGCTGTATCTTAATTTTACTAAAAGTGTATACAAACAGTAATATTTGAATTATGTATAGAAAAAGAGAAAACAAGAATGAATTGAAAACTGAAAGAAAATGCATTCACATGCTTACAGTCAGTGATTATGTTCAGATTGGCAAAACATAAGTGGATTTATTTTCTAAAATAAGTGTGTATTACTTTTTATCATGAAAGATTTCATTTTCAAGGATTTTGTATAGCTGCTTTGTATTTCTTCTGACACATTGCACCCATAGTGTCAGTCACTTGTAGGGACATTGTCCTGATTCTTTAGAGTGCAATTGATAATATTTGTTTAATAGTGAATGTAGCTTAAGAAAAGAAAGGCAGTCATATCAACTAGGCAATTAATGTAGCCTCTTCAGCTCATCAGATCTTTGGCTGACATGGTTTTCTAGCAAAGCAGAGGTACTTAACTAACCACAGAGAAATGCTCACACATGTCAGAAGGAAATCCAAGTGATTGCTTGTTTTGCCTTGGGCATCTGCTTTTTGTAGAAGTATGACTCTCAGTCTGTGAGACCTTTCGATAAGTAGTGATAATCCAGAAGGATTGATGTAGTCATTCTAGACTTGAGATTTCTTTTCACCACTAAGACATTTGACTGTCACTTGCATGTTAATGCTTCCATATATCTTTCTAAAGCATTGGGTGACTGACCAGGTAATGTCACTGTGCCATTTTAGGTATGTGGCCAACTGATCTCATGGCCTACCAAGGCTTCCAGGTGATTAGGGGGGACTGGCAAGAATTGACCTCTGTGGAGGTTGGGGAGGCAGAAGTACCTCAGCGAAAAGGGTTCTGGGAGACGTACATGGAGCAGAGCTCTCTCTGACTTTTAAGTGTATAGAGCTAGTAGGCCTCTACTCTTTGTGGTATGTGAGACTCAGACAATCCTTGCTTTGGAATCACTCTTCATGAGAGGTACTGAATCCAGGATGTGCCAAGCAAGATTCTAGAGACTTTCACAGATGAATTCACCCATGCATTTATTGATCACTTGATATTTTAGGAGTATAATTTCATCATTAATTTCTAGCTGTTTAATATAGGATCATTTAGGTCAGATTCTCCTTTTGTAATTAATCCTAATTGCCAGGGCTTTCATGTTACTAATAAATGTCCATTCCCACAATCCTGTTCCACATTAGCCTTCTTCATTCCATGTTGATCTGTGAGATCTATAGTAAGCAGATGACACTGTTTATTATAGATTAGCTACTTCCTGTGTAATAAGCCTATTATTCCTATTAAGAGGGATAATCTTGAATTAAAATCACATTTTTTTTTCTTAGAGAATTCTCTGTCAAATTTTATCAATTTTTTTTTTTTTTTTTTTTTTTTTTAGCTGTCCAGAGATGCCTTATTAATGACTTGATTTCATCCTTATTTCAAATTCTAATTCATGAATATCAGGGTATAAAATATTAAATATGCTGGTTCAGCTACCAGCTTTTCAAGCATCATTGGGGACCATCCTGTTATAATAGAAAAACATTTGGTATGGCTTTTGGGATGTAGATCATTTTTATAATTATTATAGGGAGTAAAAAGTGCAGAATAAAGAATAATTTAATTAGAAGTTAGAGCAAGTCAGTATGACCAAGAATATAAATCATAAATCTCTCTATTTTTGTGTTCCTTTACTCCATGCAGAGAAATACCAAACCTTTGTTTCTAAAAGGGCACCGGTTCCTGAAAGCTGTGGTTTTCAGCAGCAATTTTAGTTAGGTTTTGTTTTGTATTTCCTGGTATTCTGGGCCTCCCAATATCCATTTGTGCCTAAAATAGAGAGAGGATGAGGAGATTTGGGTTGCCTGTCCTGTCAGCTTGGTGGTACTCTGGAGATATTAGATATTCTGAGGATATATGCGTTTATTTAAGTTTGAACAGAAATTATTTCAGTGGAGGCTGGGTGCAAGGGCTGACGCCTAGAATCCCAGAACTTTAGGAGCCTGAGTTTGGTGGATCACCTGAGGTTGGGAGTTTGAGACCAGTGTGGCCAATATGGCAAAACGCCCATCTCTGCTTAAAAAAAAAAACAAACAAAACAGCTTATTGTGGAGCTGAAGAAAGTATTTGAAATCATCTAATTTTTCCGCATGGAACAGGAACTGGAGTAAATGCAATACTGTGTTGTAATATCCCAACAAAACAAGAAAAAAAATGGAACAGATTTATCTGGACACTAATGGACTTAAATATGGAAGGAAGAAAAATGGGTGTATAAAATGTTTTCCATGAGAAACCAAGAAACTTACACTGGTTTGACAGTGGTCAATTACATGTCCCCACAGTTCCAATGTGCCTGTTCACTCACCCCTCCTTTCCCCAACCCTTCTCTACTTGGCTGCTGTTTTAAAGTTTGCCCTTCCCCAAATTTGGATTTTTATTACAGATCTAAAGCTCTTTCAATTTTATACTGATTAAATCAGTACTGCAGTATTTGATTAACAACAACAACACAAAAACAAAAATTAGCCAGGCATGGTGGTATATGCCTGTAATCTCAGCTACTCTGGAGGCTGAGGCAGGAGAATCACTTGAACCCAGGAGGCGGAGTTTGCAGAGAGCCAAGATTGTGCCACTGCACTCCAGCCTGGGCGATAAGCAAGACTCTGTCTCAAAAAAAAAAAAGAAAAGTATTTAGACAGGACAGAAATTCACAAGGTACATTAGAAAGCCTTAACACTTGATAATGTGAAGTCTTAAAATAGTTTTTTAATAGTTTGGGTTACTTAAAATGAAATACTTTACTGAAGCAGATAGAAGGACTTTTAGGACCTTTCTGGGTTTCTTATGGACCTAATGGCATATCATAAATTTACTGAATTGTTTAAATGGTCAGTCAACTTGAGCCTTCTGTCATCTGCACAGAAACACTACTTGAAGAATCTCACTCCATTTGGTAATTCTGAATAGAAGCTTTCCTAGGGTCATCATAGGAATGAGTGCCTCACTTCACAGTTCTCCTGTTCCTCAGTAGCTGCTTCTCTGTGGGGCTGGAGGAAAAGAGAGCACTCCATGCAGTCTAGTCAACCAAGAGGAAGGAGATGCTGGTACCTGGTCTGCATCCCAACAGACAGCACACCCTCATGCTTTCACTTTGAATGTACATTTTTTGCCTCTTCCTCATTCCTGGGAAAAAGTAATAGTTCTTGATTATTTATAGTGCTGACTGCTTCCTACAATGTGAGGTTCCCCCTCCCATCTCCTACCACCAGAGATGTCACAGAGCAAGTGCTTATCATTGACACAGTAGTGGGGAAAAAATGGGTTCTCATTTTAGCGGGTGACTTGGTGGTGGTTGGTTGTCAGCGTGCTTTTTTTCATATTGGCTTGTTGCTACAGGGTCTGATGCTGGCAGATTACAACTCTGTAGCTAGTCATTTTCGATTTATTTGAACCTATTTCTCCAGTCTACTGAGCTTTCACTGGCTAGCATCAATTCAGACACATTGCAATTCTTCAGAATCTCTATCCCCATCAGATGCTTCGATCTATGAGAAATTTAGCTAGAGGCGTTTAGACAAAAAAGAAATATTGTGGCTGGGGAAGCATTTAAGTTAGAGAAGGCAGCCAGGGCTGTTTTATTACTTAGTCCTGTGTCACCTGTGATGACCCATGAGAGTGGAGAATATTGATCGCTTGTCACTCAAGGCATTCAGCAGATTGCATTGACAAAGCTTGGCAGGTCTCTAATAGCAGGGTTACTGGCCTTGGCCGCAGCCCAAGGGAAAACTCTGCAGGCCCTATTACTTGGCAGCCTTTAACTCTTACAGAATTGGGAGAGAACACTGACAAAAGCGAGGACATGATTTTACAGTTACAAATGATTTTTCTTGCTTGCTTTCCTCTCATTCTTTTTAATTTTTCTTTTCTTCTTTTGCTTTCTATGTTACCTTCCCTCCCTGATGCCTGCCAGCCCCTCCTTTCTTATTATAGATGATCATGGCAGTATTGTTTTTTCAGGATAAAAACCAGAGTGGATTAGAGAAAGCTTAGCAGGCCTAGCATGAGGCTTGAGTTATTCTCTCCTTTTAGAACAGCTTGTGCCTGACCACACTGTTTAGAATGTGCCTGCAGATATCTATATATATATAGATATATAGATATATATCTATATATATATATGGTATTTGAACTTGATGTGTAGGCCATTCACAGCTGTTGTCCTCTAGCAGAATAAGAACTGCCACTTCATGACAGATGGGTTTCTCACCTTCTCCATTCCCTGGTAGCCAGGGTTGGTTCAAACCTTTGACCTTACATAGTCCCGAGGTTCAGCTGTAAGTAATGTGCTGACATCAGAGAGATAATGGCACTAGTGTAAAACGGGTGATTCTAAAGAACAGCAGAGAAGATTCTATGTTTCCTAGACACTACCTGATTTACCCATGGAATCAAATCACCACCATTAATGACATTTTCATTCCTAACATAGGTTGGCCTACTATTGGACACTGTTCTGTAATGAGCATTTCTGCATGGCTATCATTTGCTTTATGAGGCATTCTTTTTCTTTTCTGTGTTCCTTTCATTACAAAAAATTGTATTTGTTTTCTTTATTGTCCCTTTGAGGATGAGAAAGACAAATATCATTGTCCCAATTTGAAAGAAGAGTAAGTTCTCCTAATCACAAGTGATTTAAATGTTAGAGTTTTAGTTCAATATTTTTATTAAAATTTCTAGTCCTCTAGTAAATCAGATATAAGCAAAGACTCTATTTCAACCTCTGGGTAGGATGGCCATCTAGCTTACTTTCTCTTTTTTCCTTCTTTTTTTTTTTCGTAGTCTTTTTTTTGGTCCCTCCTTCACTTCCTCTTCCTTTGCAATGCTTTGGGCTGGCCAGTATCCTCCTTATTTAATTTTATGCATAATCCTTGGTAGAAAAGAGGTTTCTGATCTTTGTGTAGTGTGTCCTCTAAATAGCTTGCTCTTGGTTTCTAGAATTGACTACATGGCTCTTGTTTTCTAGGTTCTTAAGAGGCTAGTGGGCCAGGTGCGGTGGCTCACGCCTGAAATCCCAGCACTTTGGGAAGCCGAGGTGGGCAGATTGCCTGAGGTCAAGAGTTTGAGACCAGCCTGGCCAACATGGTGAAATGTCATCTCTACTAAAAATACAAGAATTAGCTGGGTGTGGTGGCATATGCCTTTAGTCCCAGCTATTTTGGGAGGCTGAGTCAGGAGAATTACTTGAACCCAGGAGGTGGAGGTTGCAGTGCGTCAGGATCATGCCTGGATGATAAAGTGAGACCCCATTTTTAAAAAAAAATAAAGAGGGATAGACCATCCTTGCGTAGTGGACATAGGCTTTGCATTTCTTTTCTTTTTTTTTAATTCTAAATGCTTTTTATTTCTTTTTTTTTTTTGGTATATATTTTGTTACACTTTAGGTTCTGGGGTACATGTGTACATGTGCAGAACACGCAGGATTGTTGCATACATACATACATGGCAATATGGTTTGCTGCCTCCATCCTCCTGTCACCTATATCTGGCATTCCTCCCTATGTTATTCCTCCCCAATTCCCTATCTCCCGCTGTCCCTCCCCAAGTGCCCCCCAAACAGACCCCAGTGTATGATGCTCCCCTCCCTATGGCCATGTGTTCTCGTTGTTCAACACCCGCCTATGAGTGAGAACATGTGGTGTTTGAATTTCTGGTCTTGTGTCAGTTTGCTGAGAATGATGGTTTCCAGATACATCGATGTCCCTACAAAGGACATGAACTCATTATTTTTTATGGGTACATAGTATTCCATGGCGTATATGTGTCAGATTTTCCTTGTCCAGTCTATTGTTGATGGGCATTTGGGTTGGTTCCAGGTCTTTGCTATTGTCAACAGATCCACAGTGAACATATGTGTGCATGTGTGTTTATACTAGAATGATTTATAATCCTTTTGGTATATACCCAGTAATGGGATTGCTGGTCAAATGGAACTTCTGTTTCTAGGTCCTTAAGGAATCGCCACACCATCTTCCACAATGGTTGAACTAATTTACACTCCCACCAACAGTGTAAAAGTGTTCCTATTTCTCTGTATCCTCTCCAGCATCTGTTTGTCTCCAGATTTTTTAATGATTGCCATTCGAACTGGCATGAGATGGTATCTCATTGTGGTTTTTGATTTGCATTTCTCTAATGACCAGCGATGATGAGCATTTTTTCATGTTTGTTGTCCTCATATATGTCTTCTTTTGAAAAGTGTTTGTTCATATTATTCGCCCACTTTTGAATGGGTTTGTTTATTTTTTTTCTTATATATCTTGTTTTAGTTCTTTGTAGATTCTGGATATTAGCCCTTTCTCATATGGACAGATTTTTTTTCCCATTATGTTGGTTGCTAGTTCACTCTAATGATTGTTTCTTTTGCTGTGCAGAAGCCCTTAAGTTTAGTTAGATCCCATTTGTCTATTTTAGCTTTTATTGCCAATGCTTTTGATGTGCTGGTCATGAAGTCCTTGCCTACACCTGTGTCCTGAATGGTTTTGCCTAGGTTTTCTTCTAGGGTTTTTATGGTGTTAGGTCTTATGTTTAAGTCTTTAATCCATCTGGAGTTAATTTTAGTGTAAGGTGTCAGGAAGGGGTCCAGCTTCTGCTTTCTGCACACTGCTAGCCAGTTTTCCGAATACCATTTGTTAAACAGGGAATCCTTTCCCCATTGCTTGTTTTTGTGAGATTTGTCAAAGATCAGATGGTTGCAGATGTGTGGTGTTGCCTCCGAGGCCTCTGTTCTGTTCCATTGGTCTATATCTCTGTTTTGGTACCAGTACCATGCTGATTTGATTACCGTAGCCTTGTAGTATAGTTTGAAGTCAGGTAGCATGATGTCTCCAGCTTTGTTCTTTTTGCTTAGAATTGGCTTGTCTATGTGGGCTCTCTTTTGGTTCCACATGAAGTTTAAGGTGTTTTTTTTTTTTCCAGTTCTGTGAAGAAGGTCATAGGTAGCTTGATGGGCTTTAATCTATAGCATTGAATTTATAGATTACTTTGGACAGTATGGCCATTTTCACAATATTGATTCTTCCTAACCATGAACATGGAATGTTTTTCCATCTGTTTGTATCCTCTCTTAACTTCGTTGAGCAGTGGTTTGTAGTTCTCCTTGAAGAGGTCCTTTACCTCCTTTGTTAGTTGTATTCCTAGGTATTTTATTCTCTTTGTAGCAATTGTGAATGGGAGTATGCTCATGATTTGGCTCTCTGTTAGTCTGTTATTTGTGAATAGGAATGCTTGTGATTTCTGCACATTGATTTTGTGTCCTGAGACTTTGCTGAAGTTGCTTATCAGTTTCAGGAGATTTGGGGCTCAGATGATGGGGCCTTCTAAATATACAATTATGTCATTTGCAAATAGAGACAATTTGGCTTCCCCCTTTCCTAATTGAATACCTTTATTTCTTTTTCTTGTCTGATTGCTCTGGCTAGAACTTCCAGTATTATATTGATTAGGAGTGGTGACAGAGGACATCCTTGTCTATTGCCAGATTTCAAAGGGAATGCCTCTAGTTCTTGCCCATTCAATATGATGTTGGCTGTGGGTTTATTGTAAATAGCTTTTTTAATTTTGAGACATGTTCTGTTGATAGCTAGCTGATTGAGAGTTTTTAGCATAAAGGGCTGTTGAATTTTGTCGCAGGTCTTCTCTGCATCTGTTGAGATAATCATGTGGTTTTTGTCTTTGGTTCTGTTTATGTGGTGAATTCCGTTTATAGACTTGCGTATGTTGAACCAGCCTTGCATCCCCGGGATGAAGCCTACTTGATCATGGTGGATAAGCTTTTTGATGTGCTGTTGCGATCGGTTTGCCAGTATTTTATTGAAGATTTTTGCATCTATGTTCATCATGGATTTTGGCCCGAAGTTTTCTTTTCTTGTTGAGTCTCTGCTGGGTTTTGGTATCAGGATGATGTTGCTCTCATAAAATGATTTGGGAAGAATTCCTTCTTTTTGGATTGTTTGGAATAGTTTCAGAAGGAGTGGTATCAGCTCCTCTTTGTATGTCTGGTAGAATTCGGCCGTGAACCCATGTGGACCTGGGCTTTTTTTGATTGGTAGGCTATTAATTGCTGCCTCAACTTCAGCCCTTGTTATTGGTCTGTTAAGGGTTTCGACTTCTTCCTGGTTTAGGCTTGGGAGGGTGCAGGTGTCCAGGAATTTATCCATTTCTTCCAGGTTTACAGGTTTATGTGCATAGAGTTGCTTGTAGTAATCTCTGATGGTAGTTTGCATTTCTGTGGAATCTGTGGTGATATCCCCTTTATCGTTTTTTATTGCATCTATTTGATTCTTCTCTCTTTTTTTTTTTTATTAATCTGGCTAGGGTTCTGTCTATTTTGTTGATCTTTTCAAAAAACCAGCTCCTGGATTTATTAATTTTTTGAAGGGTTTTTGTGTTTTTTTGTGCCTTTATAGTTCTGCTCTGATCCTAGTTATTTCTTATCTTCTGCTAGCTTTTGAGGTTTTTTTAATCTTGTTCCTCCAGCTCTTTCCATTTTGATTATAGGGTGTCGATTTTATATCTTTCCTTACTTCTCATGTGGGCATTTATAGCTATAAATTTTCCTCTAGACAGTGCTGTAAATATGTCCCAGAGATTCTGGTATGTTGTGTCTTCGTTCTGGTTGGTTTTGAAGAACATCTTTAATTCTGCCTTCATTTCATTGTTTATCCAGTCAATGTTCAAGAGCCAGTTGTTCAGTTTCCATGAAGTTATGGGGTTCTGAGTTAGTTTCTTAACCCTGAATTCTAATTTGATTGCACTGTGGTCTGAGAGACTATTTGTTATGATTTCTGTTCTTTTGTATTTGCTTATGAATGATTTACTTCCAATTATGTGGTCAATTTTAGAGAAGGTGTGATGTGGTGCTGAGAAGAGTATATATTCTGTGGATTTAGGGTGGAGAGTTCTGTATATGCCTATTAGGTTTGTTTGGTCCAGATCTGATTTCAAGTCCTGGATGTCCTTGTTAATTTTCTGTCTCGTTGATCTGTCTAATATTGACAGTGGAGTGTTAAAGTCTCCTACTATTATTGTGTGGGAGTCTAAGTCTCTTTGTAGGTCGTTAAGAACTTGCTTTAGATATCTGGGTGCTCCTGTATTAGGTATGTATATAGTTAGGATCGTTAGCTCTTCTTGTTGCAATTATCCTTTTACCATTATGTAATGTCCTTCTTTGTCTCTTTTGATCTTTGTTGGTTTAAAATCTATTTTAACATAGACTAGGATTGCAACTCCTGCTTTTTTTTTTTTTTGCTCTCCATTTGCTTGGTAAATCTTCCTCCATCCCTTTATTTTGAGCCTTTGTGTATCCTTGCATGTGAGATGGGTTTCCTGGATACAGCACACCAATGGGTTTTGGCTTTTTATCCAATTTGCCAGTCTGTGTCTTTTGATTGGGGCATTTAGTCCATTTACATTTAGGATTAATATTGTTATCTGTGAATTCAGTACTGCCATTTTGGTGCTAGCTGGCTGTTTTGCCCATTAGTTGACAAAGCTTCTTCATTGTGTAGATGTTCTTTACCATTTGGTACGCTTTTGGAATGGCTGGTACTGGTTGTTCCTTTCTATGTTTAGTGCTTCTTTCAGTAACTCTTGTAAGGCAGGTCTTGTAGCCATGAATTTCTCAACAATTGCTTTTCCATAAAGGATTTTATTTCTCCTTCACTTATGAAGCTTAGTTTGGCCAGATATAAAATTCTGGGTTGAAAGTTCTTTTCTTTAAGGATGTTGAATATTGGCCCCCACTCCCTTCTAGCTTGTATGGTTTCTGCCAAGAGATGTGCTGTGAGTCTGATGGTCTTTCCTTTGTGGGTGACTCGATCTTTCTCTCGTGCTGCCTGTAGCATTTTTTCCTTCATTTCAACCCTGGTGAATCTGAAGATTATATGCCTTAGTGTTGCCCTTCTTGAGGATATCTTTGTGATGTTCTCTGTACTGGATTTCCTGGACTTGAATGGTGGCCTCCCTTGCTAGGTTGGGGAAGTTCTCCTGAATAATATCCTGAAGAGTGTTTTCCAGCTTGGAGTCATTCTCTCTGTCACATTCAGGTACACTTATCAATTGTAGATTTAATATCTTTTCACATAATCCCATATTTCTTAGAGGCTTTGTTCATTTCTTTTCACTGTTTTTTCTTTAATCTTGCCTTCCCATTTTATTTCGTTGAGTTGATCCTCAATCTCTGATATC
>NW_016107468.1:3263352-3280187 GCF_001604975.1 Cebus imitator
GCTTGGTCGATTTGGCTCTTGAAACTTGTGTATGCTTTGTAAAGTTCTCGTTTTGTATTTTTCAACTCCATCAATTCATTTATATTCTTCTCTAAGCTGTTTATTCTTGTTAGCATTTCATCAAACCCTTTTTTAAGGTTCTTAGTTTCTTTGCATTGAGTTAGAACATGTTCTTTTAGCTCAGGGAAGTTTGTTATTACCCACTTTCTGAAGCCTGTTTCTGTCAATTTATCAGACTCATTCTCCATGCAGCTTTGTTACCTTGCTAGTAAGGAGTTGTGATCCCTTGGAGGAGGAGAGACTTTCTGGTTTTGGGTGTTTTCATCCTTTTTGCATTGGTTTCTTCCCATCTTTGTGGATTTATCTACCTGTGGTCTTTGTAGTTGGTGACTTTCAGATTGGATCTCTGAGTGGATGTCCTTTTTGTTGATGATGAAGTTATTTCTTTCTATTTTTTAGTTTTACTTCTAACAGTCAGGCCCTCTGCTGTAGGACTGCAGGAGGACAACTCCAGACCCTGCTTGCCTGAAGATCACCTGTGTCAGCTGCAGAACAGTAAGGGTTGCTGCCAGTTTCTTCTTCTGTTATCTTTGTCCCAGAAGGATACCCACCAGATGTCATCCTGAGGGCTCCCTTATGCGGTGTCTCTTTGGATATACGAGAGTCGGGGAGCTGATTGAGGAGACAGTCTGTCCCTTATAGGACCTTAAGTGCTGAACTGTGAGCTCTGTTGTTCCGTTCAGAGCTGCTGGGCAGGTACGTTTAATCTGCTGCAGCATAACTCATAACCACCTTTTTTTCCCAGGTGCTCTGTCCTGGGAAGGTGGGGCTTTATTTATAAGTTCCTGATGTGCTGCTGACTTTTTTCACAGATGCCCTGCCTAGCATGGAGGTAGCCTAGTCACAGTCTGCCAGCAGAGGCGTTGCTGGGCTCTGCCCAGCTGCTGTGTGAGCTTCCTTGGTGGTTTTGTTTATTGAGGTATAGTTAGAATTGCCTCGGTAATGGCGGTCTGCCTCATTAGTGGTGGACTGCCTCGGTAGTGGTGGACTGCCTTAGTAATGGCAAATGCTGTTTCTTCCACAGAGCTGGACTGTCCCAGGTCCAGCTGTGCTGGCTGTAAAGCTCTCAATCTAGAGCATTTCAGACTGCTGGTTTTTGTAGGGTTGGGACCCACCAATTCAGATCACCCGGCTCCCTGTTTCAGCCCCCTTTTTTTCAGTTCAGTGGGTGACTCTGTCTCCCAAGCATTCCAGGCACAAGTTGAAACGGCCACCCAGATTTGTGTGAGTTTTTATGGGGAGACCCGCAGCGCCAGCTAAAACAGCCGTGCTGGAAACTTGGGGCGCTTTTCCACCCAGGAATCTCCTGGTTTGTGGACAGTAAAAACCCATTTGGAAATGCGATGATCACTCACCCTCTGCGTTCTTGCTGTGAACTGCACTCCAAAGCTGTTCCTATTCAGCCACCTTGAATACTCTGCATTTCTGTTCCAACATTATGCCTCAGATGAGTTACGTGTTAATGGCAGTATTATTTAATCTTTCTGAGCCTTCATTTCTCCATTTATCAAATGGAAGGTAATATTGTTTACCAGAAAAATGTATTATTATGGTATATGAATTATTTTTCAATAAATATATAAATTGTATAAAGTTTCCGACATAGAAATGCCCTCTTTTCCTTCTTTCCTCCATATACAACTAAGGGCCTACAAAGGCAGAATGAGAACTACCATCTAGGCCAATACTGGGGGACTAGGTGGTACTACAGAGACAGAAATGTGAAAGTATTTGCTAACGAACGTGGACCTATTAATATTCTGCAGCACTTTGAACCACTTTGAATTAAAATACTTATCCGTGAAAGGTTTTATAATTTATATGACCTGAAATAATTTACACCTAATTAGATTTTGTCAACTGAATAATTCTGTCTCATGTTGCTTCCACAGAATACTTTAAGCAACTACATTTTATTCTCAAAATAGCTGTAAATGTCAAATTAATTTTGTTGACATGATCAACATGTAGAAGAGCTACTTGGCAGAATTGTTTGTCAACTGAATATATTATGCATCCTTACAAAATATGTAGATTGATTACAGTTTAGCTGACTTCTGCAGTTTGTTGTTCTCCTGAAAGAAGTCACTGATAGTGGTTACAAAAACTGTTAGGGTATTTCTCTTTATCCGGTTAGAAAGTTTTTGATATATAGAAGTTTTCCTTCACTTTTCATTATACATACCGTGTATTTCCCTTGAGTATTATCTTCTTTATCTGGGTGAGACTGGATCCCATGTAACTGCTTTGGCATTTGTTATGCTCCTTATTAATTTCATGGAGCCCTTAGTTGACATTGGCCCCATATAAATTATTGTTGAGTCTCACCCTTTTTATTCTGGACCATTCCTTTCACATAGGGGGCCACTCTGTCCCCCTTGTTAAAAACCCTGCTTAAGGATTAGTGTCCTTGCAGTTTAGTTGTAGCTCACTCAAGTTATCCCATTTATTCCAAAATCCCTTTTCTCCTCCATTATCCCCTATCTTGTCCGGTTTTCTAGCAACTAAGGTTGAAGTCCTGTCACCCAAAGGTTTGGTTGAATCCAATGCTTCCGAACCCTTATCTCATCATGACACATATAGAAAATGATACCATTGTACAGCACACTGAAGTAAAGCAAGACCCTTTGCTGTAGAAGCACCTGGCTCAGAAGCCATGACCTGCCCTAAGTAGGAGGGAATACATGTACATTATCCCATATATTTTGGTGTAATCAATCCCCAAATTTGAACCAATCTTGGTAGGTATTAGAAATTTGCTTACTTGGTGATATCTGGAATTTACCTCCTATTTTGAATTCAGCATTTAATTTACTTTAAGGACATTACTGAGCTTTCCACGAAATCATTCCCATTTATGTCTGGTTTCGGTAGTTCAGGTTTCTACCTTGGATGCCTTGAAGTAATGATACCTTATATTTGCTAGTCTCTCTCCCAAGGGAATAAACCTGTATTTTGCTTTCACCTTTTGCTTAGAGGAGCTGGCTCCATCCAGAACAATTCCTCTCCTACTGGACATCAAAAGATTGCTTTTCCATTGGCAACGTCTCAACATAGCTCAGAAACTACTGTTAACTACTTGTCTTACTGTAACAATATTAGATCCATAAGAGAGTAAATCAGTGTCTCCCTCAAGTTCAGCCCACTCATTTAGATTTTTCATTTAGACTCCGTCGGAAGGATGTCCCAGTGCAGAGTTAGCCTCTGTACCCCTGATTATGTTTCAGCTTTCTCTAATTTCTCTGCTAACCTGCTGTTGATGCTCCAAGCATGCCTCGTAGCTAAAGGCACTCAATATTGAGCGTGCTCTTTAAATATGTAAACTACATGTAGTCTATGAAAACATAAACTACGGATACAAATAAGTTAAAATATTCCATAGATTCATTACTAAAAGGCATTAGCTATTCAGTATCCTTAATGTACAAATAACAAAAAGAATATATATGAAACCCTGTGTCTAGAGCTAAAAATATACCTTAGGAGTACAAATACACATGGCTAAAAGGCATTATCTGTTCAGTATCTTCAATGTATAAATAATGAAAAGGCCTGAATACTTCTGATTTTCATAATGGAAAAGGGGAATTGTAGAAACTGTGGACCAATTAGCTTGATGTCAGCTCAGAAAAGATTCTAGAAGATATTAATGAATGCTTTCTGAGAGTTTAATAAAAGAAGTAGTCATCACTGGAAACTGGTGTAGGTTCACTTAAAAATATTATGGCCAAGTGTGGAGGCTCACACCTGTAATCCTAGTACTTTGGGAGGCCAGGGCAGGTGGATCACCTGAGGTCAGGTGTTCCAGACAAGTCAGACCAACAAGGCGAAACCCTGTCTCTACTAAAAATAGCTGGGCATGGTGGTAGGCACCTGTAGTCCCAGCTACTCAGGAGGCTGAGACAAGAAAATTGCTTCAACCCGGGAGGTGGAGGTTGCAGTGAGCTGAGATTGCCTGATTGCACTCCGGCCTGGGTGATGGCGCCAGATTCTGTCTGGGAGAAAAAGAAAAAAAAAAAAAAAAAGTTATGCCATACTATATTCTTCTGCAGCAGGAATTGCCAAACTTTTTCTATATATAGCCAAATAGTAAATATTTTAGGTTTTTTGGGCCGTACAGTCTCTGGTACAGCCACTCAGCTCTGCCACTGTAGCAGGAAAGCAGCCATATAGGCAGTATGTAAACAGTTAGATGTGGATGTGTTCTAATAAAACTATTTACAGAAACAATCAGCAGGCTGATTTGGCCTATTAGCCATCGTTGACCAACCTATGCTTTAGAGGAATATCTTAGATAATGTGTACCTGATATATTCCACCCTTCTTTCTGATGGGAAAAAAAGTTTTTTATTTTTTTGAGTAAAGAAGTTTTGTTTTCCTTGAAGGAGTTGGCATTATTAAAAAGCATTGCATTAAAATCTTTGTAGAGAACATGGAAAAGGCTCAAGTTACTAATAGTTCACAGTAAGTTCTCACTTAATGTTGTCAATCATTACTGCTACGTTAAGCAAAATGACATTTAATGAAACCAGTCTTTTTCTCACCAACATTATAGTGAAAAGATGTTGAACAAAAAGATGCTATCCAAGGATGTACTGTACATCATTTCATTTAAAGTTGCAGTTTGTAAGAACCTATTGACTGTGTTAAGTGAGGACTTACTGTAGTTAGGCAGAAATAGAACAGGTTTAGTAATTATGGAACATGAAGAATGGTTTGTGGTTGCAGGCCACAGCCTGTGTTCTCTTGATTCAGTTATGTCAATATTTTTATTAGTGACTTGACTGAGGTTGGAATTGACTGATCAAATGTGTGGATAGCCTGATGAAGAGAGAGATCACTTACACTTTGGGTGATAAGAGTAAGATCCCAAAAGGCCTTTGGATAGCACTGTAGTTGAAATCTTCCAGGCTTAAGTGCTAAAAAGAGTTAGATGTGAAATTCTGTCTAGAGCTAAGAATGTATCTTGACAGTGCAGATACAAATTGTGAAAACACAGTTGAATAGCAGCCTGTTTGAACAAAGCTAAGGGAGTATTCCGATTAGAGTGCATGCAGAGAAAGTTATCCGGATGGTTGAAGGGACTCAGAATCATGTCCTATTAGAAATGGTTGAAAGAACTGTAGATATATAGCCTGGAGGGATATATGATAACTGTCTTCAATTATTTAAAGGGCTGTCATGTGGAAGAGGAATTAGACTTATTCTAGGGGGTCCTGGAGGACACAGGGGAGAGCAGTGGGTAGAAGACACAGGTAGATTCAACATATAAAGAGGAACTTTCTAACAATCTGAGCTGTCCGTAAGAGGGTTGGGCATTATTTAGAGGATTTAAGTCAGTGGCAGTATTGTAGACATTTGTTGCTGATCTTGCAGGGGTGATGTGAGAGAGTATTAATTGTGACTCATTATTAGATGGAATTGTTCTTATGCACCCTCGCAGTTCTGACAGTGCGTAAAAGGTAGGCCCAGGGACAGTATGCTGTGCCCTGTGTCCCAGAAGTTGGCACAGTTCAAACCCAGATTTGTTGAGTCTCCTGCCTTGTATATATAGTTGAAATGCTGACTTTACACAGTGTTCCATATGTGTATATGTACTTGTCATCTTTATGTGATTGGCCAGAGATCCTGTCATGTTCACTTTTGTAATCTCACAAAGCTTAAATAATGCCCTGTACATAGAGGGAGCAAAGTGTTTGTTGACCTAAAGTGAATTAAAGAACAACAGAGACACATCCAAATATCGTTCTTTTTTTGGGGGGGCGGAAAGTTGAGGGATGGAGTTTTGCTCTTGTTGCCCAGCCTGGAGTACAATGGCGCCATATAAGCTCACCGCAACCTCCACCTCCCAGGTTCAAGCGATTCTCCTGCCTCAGCCTTCTAAGTAGCTGGGATTATGGGCAAGTGCCACCATGCCTGACTAGTTTTGTATTTTTAGTAGAGACAGGGTTTCTCCATGTTGGTCAGGCTGGTCTGGAACTCCTGACTTCAAGTGATCCGCCCAGCTCGGCCTCCCAAAGTACCGGAATTACAGGCGTGAGCCACCACACCCAGCCCCAAATATCATTCTTTTACTGACCCTGGTTTCATAATGAAAACACTTAGAAGTTGATCAGAAATTATACCTGGGGATTCCTGGTAGAATAGTGATACAGATGGTACAGTTTTTTGCCTTTGTTTCTCTCTGTGGCCAACACTTCACCAAGAGTGGAAGCCGTCATGCTGCCCTTTCTGACCAGGATTGTTTTTCCCCTCTGGATGGCAATGCATCGCTCCCTTTCTTTTTCACTGCTTCCTGTGCATGCCTCCCTGCTAAATTAAACTCGAGACCCTTGAATGTCTGGAATTTTTCCAGTCTTCTGAATACTATGACCCTAAAGTGGTCATCTGCTGTTATCATAATTCTGGAAGATTTAATGTTCAGATTGACAGCGGATCTGCTGGTCTCATTCTTTGATGTTTTGTACGTGGGCAAGTGATCAGGTATACTGGCCTCTTTATTTTTTTGAGACAAAGTCTTGCTCTGTCATGCAAGCTGGAGTCCAGTGGTGTAATCCCAGCTCACTACAGTCTCCACTTCCTGGGTTCAAGCAATTCTCTTGCCTCAGCCTCCTGAGTAGCTGAGATTACAGGTGTCTGCCACCACACCTGGCTAATTTTTGTATTTTTTGGTAGAGATGGGGTTTCACCACGTTGGCAAGGCTGATCTCAAACTCCTGACCTTGTGATCTGCCCACCTCAGTCTCCCAGAGTGCTGGGATTACAGGCATAAGCCACTGTGCCTGGCCTTTCCTGGCCTATTTATCACCATATTCTCCATGACCTGTACTAAGGGTCAGGCGTATGGTAGGCAGTCAGTTAATATTTATGTTAATAGGAGTCTGGTTTAGCCCTTACAGTAGTCCCCCTTATCCATGTTGGTATGTTCCAAGACACCCAGTGGATGCCTGAAACTGGACAGTACCGAACCCTATCCATACTGTTTTCTTTTTAATCTGATAACCAAGGCAGCTACTAAGTGACTAATAGGCAGGTAGCGTATTCACCATGCTGGACAGAGAGATGATTCCCATCCTGAGTGGGACAGATCAGGACGACGTGGCATTACATCATGCAGCTCAAAATACTGCCTAATTTAAAACTTGTTGATGAATTGCTTATTTATGAAGTTTTCCATTTAATATTTTTGGACTGTGGTTGATCATAGGCAACTGAAACCACAGATAAGGGGTACTGTACTCCTGTTTGAACCTAATGAAGTAAAGTTTCTTTTTTCATCAAAACACTATTTTCTTTCTCTTTTGTGCCTACCATGCTCTACCTACCTCATGTCTTAATTTTCTATGCCCTTTCCTCTCCCCTCCCCTCCCCTCTCTCCTCCACTTCTCTCTGCTTCTTTTCTCTCCTTTTTTTTTTTGGGAGGTGGAGTGTCACTCTGTCTCCCAGGCTGGAGTGCAGTGGCGCGATCTTGGCTCACTGCAGCCTCCAGCTCCTGAGCTCAAACGATTCTTCTGCCTCGGCCTCCTAAGTAGCAGGGAGTATAGGTGCCCACCACCATGCCCAGCTGATTTTGGTATTTTGAGTAGAGACGAGGTTTTACCATGTTGGCCAAGCTCAAATGATCCACCCACCGCAGCCTCCCAAAGTGCTGGGATTACAGATTTGACCCACTGTGCCCAGCCTTCTGTGCCATTTGCTTGCTGTGTGGATAATAGGGTTTTAATAGGTAGAAGAAGGGCCAAGATAGAGTAATTAAATGTCTTCCTCTATCAATCCCTCCAACCCTTGAAGGGAGAAAGGAAGGAGACTGTGGAGGAGAGGAGAAGGAAGAAAGGAAATGGGGCGAAAGTAGAGAATGAGAGAAGCATCCTGTTTCATACTGAGAAGACTTTGGTATTGAAGAATTTTGACTTTATTAGTCAAAACAAAACTTAGTTGGTTTTGTTGTGTGTTTCCTTGTTTAAATTCTGATCTGCTTTTATGTTTTCATTGCATTCTGTGGATAGCAGCTAAGAGAGCTTTCAGACACATCTATATTAGAAAATAAAATAAGTGTTAATGTCAAGACTGTTTCTTTGCTTTTTTTCTCCCTCAGCTTCTTGACTCGATTGGTGGAAAACGTGGAATAATGGTGCCAGGGTTAGCTTTACCTGGAGAAGAGTTCTGTTTGCCAGTCCTTCTGCAGATTCCTAACCATCTAGGAGGGATAGCCCAGTCATAAATGACCGTGTGGCCTACATATCTTTATGTACCCCTTACATACCAGTAGGAACAGCCCAAATACCATCTGCCAATGACAGTGAGGCAGGAGCCTTGCTTTTGTGACAAAAAGGATTATACTTTGCTACGCTGGAACTGGCTCATTAACAGCTCATAAGAACCAATTAAGCTTTCAAGAATTTTGTGAGCCTTTTTTTTAACGAAAGCTTTTTTTTTTTTTTTTAAACAAAACCTTTATTAAAAGTTATTTAAAAAAATAATTAGTTGGGCATGGTGGCGGGCTCCTATAATCCCAGCTACTTGGGGGGCTGAGGAAGGAGAATTACTTGAACCCAGGAGATAGAGGTTGTAGTGAGCTGCACTCCAATTGGGCAACAGACTGAGACTCCATCTCAAAAAAAAAAAAAAAAGTTATGTAAACTTACCTGTGCCTTTAATATAATTTACTCAGTTATAATCAATATTAGAAATGCATCACTTCCTCATTAGTTGCTACATTTTACTAATATCCATGACCTTGAAGTTATTTACATCTAGTATATGATAGAAATACTACAAACTGATGTGTTATTGAGCCTCTTTTTCTAACTCTGGATTCAGTGACATCACTTTAGTAGCCATGGTGGGACTAGTTACACCACAGAAACTGATAAACAGTATGTCTTATTCTGTTTTGTGCTGCTATAACAGAACACCACAAACTGAGTAATTTATAAGCAACAGAAGTTTATTTGGCTCATGGTTCTGGAGGCTGGGAAGTTCAAGATCAAGGGGCCACGTCTGGTGAGGACCTTGTTGCTTTATCACAGTGTGGCAGAAGATATCACATGGTGAGAGAACATCCTCAAGAGAGTTTGAAGCTCTTTTATTATCAGCTTCAATCCATTCATGAGAGTGGAGCCCTCATGACCTAAACATCTCCCATTATGCTCCATCTCCCAACACTATTGCACTGGGGATTAAGTTTCCAACACATAGTTTTGAGGGGACACATTCAAACCATAGCACTGTACATCCAAATTTGGCCATTTATTTTGTTGATTGTCTGCACTTAAAAGAATGATGGACAGAATGTTATTAATACAGATTAAATTTAAAAGTATGTTGTTTCTGCATCCATTACATTGTGGATAGCCAAACAAGAGAATATCTTCTTGTATTTTAAAACTGTTTCCAACTCAACAAAGAAGTTATTCATGTCCTTGATGAAGGAAACTATTCATGTCATTTATGTCTTAGGTGTTCCACTCTCATTTTACTGGTTCAAAAACATCAACCATGTTTTACCAAACTATACTCATTTTTCATATACAGCCATAGGTCAGCTGTAGATATAAGAATTACACATATTTTAATAGAAGCATTCTGTAAATGTTAATTTTCCTATTTGGTTGGAATTCGTAGTAAAGTTTAGCATGTAGTTTATTATTTGTAAATTGCTTGCTATACATGATTTATATCAGTAAAATTTATAATGAATAGATGTACATCTGTACATACCTACTTCTTTTCCCAAGGAGCTGGTTGGTAAGTATTACCAACACACTACTGTTTACAATCCAAATGAAAATCCAGCTCTGTGTCTTAGGATAATGATGATCTTGTGTAAATGGTGAGATTTTTGCCTTCAGCATAGCAAGAGGCTCAAATGCAATACAGGAAACCTTTCTGACTGTGTAATATGAAGACAGGATTTTAAGTACCACCAACTGTAGAACACTTGATGGGCAAAATGATTGAAATCTTAAAGCATGCCTACTCTATTTAAAAGAACATTAGAAGGTTTTGAAAAGAGGTGATAAATATCATTAGAACCTAAGCAAGGCTTTGGAATCCAACACATTGAAAAATAATTGAGTGAAGAGGATCTGTGGACACAAAGCAGGCAGTTTAGTTATCCAAAGCATTTATGTCAAGGAGCAAATGCGTGAGGATTTATCTGTTCGTGGTTTTCTCTTAGAGCTTAATCCATGAGGAGTATAGAGTGGTGGTAGCGTGGAGGCTAGTCTTTATTTTGCATTGGTCTGGTAAGTATTGCAATAATGAGAGAAATTCGGTGTCCTAGGCACATTTTTATTATAAATGAAAAATCTTGAAATGAGAGGAAGTGAATTTTTAAAAACTGGGATTAAGAACTCAGAACAAAATGAGCTGGACGCAGTGGCTCATACCTGTTATCCCAGTACTTTGGGAGTCCAAGGAGGGCAGATTACTTGAGGTCAGGAGTTCAAGACCAGCCTAGCCAACATGGTGAAACCTCATGTCTCCATAAATACAAAAAAAAATTATCTAGTTGTGATGCCTTTAATCCCAACTGCTCAGAAGGCTGAGTCAGGAGAATTACTTGAACCCAGGAGGGCAGAGGTTGAATTGAGCCGAGATCATGCCACTGCACTCAAACCTGGGTGACAGAGCAAGACTGATCCAGAAAAAAAAAAGGAGAGAAAAAAAAAGAAACTCAGAAAAAAAATGGGCTTTTGCTCTTTCTACTTAATCAACTAAGATGTCTTATGCAAAAATATATTTTTGTGTGAGATTTTTGGTTAACAAGAAGCTGTATTTCCATTCATCAGTTAGACTCAGTGTGGAGGAATGTTTTGTTTAACCTACTTTAACTAGAAACAAAATGTATTTGCAGAAGTTTATAGGTAGAATTATAAGGCAGTCTGACAACTTTGAAGGTCACTTTCAGCAAATGGAAATCAGAATTTTGTTAGTGGAATGGCAAATGTGAATAATGAAAATCCAGTTGATGCCAGTTAATATTAACTTTTAGGAAAGAAAAAATATTGGTAGACTTTTCTGTGAAGAGTATGTGTGTGTGTTCGTTTAAAATTTAGCTCATCTGGATCTATTTTGTGTGTTTTCTCTGTGTGTGTTTGAAAGGGGGACATATTATGAAAGTTATGGTTTCCTACCTCTAAGATCCATTCAAAAAATAATTTTATTAATCCTAAGAATGACTAAGAATGTAACAATGGAAATAAAATGACTTTTCAATCCTGTTTTGACTATGTGCCTAAAATGTTGATTTGCTAAAACCTGGTACTTCCAAATTAAATTTTATGGTATATGGATGATTTATTGTAATCTCCTGTGAGGAAATTTATCTTAAAAACTTTTTCAAAATCATCCTAAGTTTGGGAGAGGAGAGCATTTCTAATTCAAAGCAGAAGTCAGGCTAAGATCACGTCTCCCTAGAGGAAAGAGGGGAGGTTTTACTTGTTGCACATGTTTTTAAAATATTTATAGATACAGCTGGACTTTTTAGTACTTTACTTCTGGTTTTAATGATGGAATTCCCAAAGGGCTAAAATTGTTCCAAATGGTCTGAACTGTGTCTGAAGTTCAAGAACAGTGTATGGTTGGTCTAAAGACTTTAATCCTAGTTGGAAACTTTGAATGAGAAACCTGGCCTTTTAGTCTTGCGTTTCTTGAACTTTCTGTTAACAAAATGCCTCCTTGCCTCCTATTTAGCCCTGAACTAGCTGCAGACTGATTTGGTCTTCTCTGCTAAAACATTTTCTATATAAAGTCACCAGTAAATTTCTAAGTCATAAAATTAAGTGATTTTTCTTATTTCCTACCTATCCAGTCAACACTCATGTCATTCAGTACCTACTGTGTGACTTGGTGCTAAGGATTAATTAGTAAACAAAGCAGGAATATTATTTTACATTGTGGAGCTTTCAATTTCTGACCCTGTTGACCCTCCTTCTTCAAATTTCATGAACTTGCTTACTTCTGGTTAGTGAAATCATTGATAGTTCTTTTAATGCTGATTTTCCTCATGATGTGCTCAGGTCCCTCTCTTTGCCTGATGGTTGATTTTCTTGATACCTTTTGGGTGGTTTTATATGGCTAAGACTTTCAGGTTGTCATCTGCTTTACACAGCCTGAAGAAGTCCTGAGGAAACCGACAACTCTCCTCTCACTATTTTCTTCTGTGTAGGCACCTTCTCCACTTAGAAAACTATCAGTAGGAGCTTCCATCATCATGGTGGAGGAGGCAAGTAGTGTATATTTTGCAAGGAGAAGGCAGCAAGGACAAGCTACCTCTATCTACTTTAGCCAAAAGATTAGTACTCCTTTCTAAAACTTTCAGATTGTCTTTAGAAAAATTGTAACCACATAGCATATACATTTAGTTGTATGCACACACATACTCAAATAAACTTCTTTCTATAAAGTGATTTGGTATAATCATAGGATGATTGTACTTTCCTTTCGTTTGTAACAGCTTTATTGAGAGATAATTGGCATATAATGAACTGATCATTTTTAAACTACATATACATTTAGTTGTGTGCACACACACACACTCACACTTCTTTGTATACGGTGATTTGGTATAATCATAGGATGATTGTATTTTCCTTTTGTCTGTAACAGCTTTATTGAGATGTAATTGGCATATAATGAACTGATCATATTTAAACTATACAGCTTGATAAGTTTTGACATGTATACACCTATAGGACCAACACAATCAAGGTAATGAATAGGCCAGGTGTGATGGCTTACACCTGTAATACCAGCATTTTGGAAGGCTGAGGAAGCAGAACTGCATGAGCCCAGAAGTTCAAAATGAGCCTGGGAAGCATTGGAAAACACTCTTGCTACAAAACAATTAAAAATTAGCTGGGTATGGTGGCTCACATCTGTAGTCCCAGGTACTCAGAAGGCTGTGGTGGGAGGATTGCTTGAGCTCAGAAGGTCAAGACTACAGTAAACCGTGATCATAATACTGCATTTCAGCTTGGGTAACAGAGCGAGAGCTATATTCCATTTCAAAGCAAAATAAATAAATAAATAAAAATAAAAAGAACATATCCATCACCTCTAAAGTTTCCTCTTGTCTCTTTGTAATTCCTTTCTCCCTCACCTCTATTCCGTCTCCACACCAGTTTATTCCCCAGCAAAAAAAAAATTTAAAAAATTAAAAAAAAAAAAAAAGGTTTTTTTGTCATTATCAAGTTGTATACATTTTTCTAGAATTGCATATAAATGGCATCACATAGCACATACTGTTTGCACTGTTTCTTTGGGGGGCTCTGCCTCCTTTCACTCACATTATGTTCACATTATGCTATATGTAATATTCCTCAGTATTATTCAGTTTATGGATATACCAGAATGTGTTTATACATTGGACTGTTTTCAGTTTTTGTTACTATGTATAATGCAGCTATGAACATTTATGAAAGAGTACAATGTATATTCTTTTGGACAAATAGGAGTGGAATGGCTGGATAATGTACTAGGTATTTGCTAAATATTTTAAGAAACTGCCAAACAATAATCAAAGTTGTTGAACCATTTTATATGCTCACCAACAGTGTGTGTGAGTCCCATTGTTTCCATATCCTCTCCATTACTTGTTATGGGCATCTTTTCTGTTTTTACCATCCTAATAGGTGTGTAGTAGTATCTCATTGTGGTCTTGAATTGCATTTCCCTAATTAATAATGATGTTGAGCACCTTTTCATGTGTTGATTTGTAATCTATATATCTTCTTTATTTTACTATCTGTTCAAATCTTTTGCAAATTTTTTAAAATTGCATTTTTTTCTTCTTGAGTGTCAAGTTCTTTCTTCTGTGTACAAGACCTTTCTCAGATATATTATATACAAATATTTGCTCCCAGTATGTTGTCTTTTTATTCTCTTAACAATGTCTTACAAAAGAAGAGGTTTCGAGTTTTATGTTTGCTTTTCCTTTTTTAATTTAATTTTTAGAGATAGGATCTTGCTCTGTCATCCAGGCTGGGGTGTACTGGCATGGTTATAGCTCACTGTAACCTTGAACTCCTGGGCTTCAGCCATTCTCCCACCTTTGCCTTCCACCTAGGACTACAGGCATGCACTAGCTTACCCAGCTAATTTTTTAAAAACCTAAAGATAGTGTTTCGGCGTGTTGCCCAGGCTGTTCTTCAACTTCTGAACTCAGGCAATCCTCCTGCCTCAGTCTCCCAAAGCAAAGGTTTCAAATTGTGGTGAATATAATCTATCAACTTCTTTTTATAGTCATCCTTTTGGTGTCATATCTAAGAAATTATTTAAATACCAAGGATACAAGGTTTTTCCCTTATGTTTTACGCTGGAAGAGTTATAATTTTAACTTTTACATTTAGGCCTGTGATCCATTTTGAATTAATTTTTGTATATGAAATTAGACATATAGTGAACTCATTTATTTTTGCATATTTCTTTTTATGAGACAGAGTCTTGCTCCGTTGCTCAGGCTGGAGTGCAGTGGCATGATCTTGGCTGGCTGCAACCTCCACCTCTGGGTTCAAGCATTTCTCCCTGCCTCAACCTCCTAAGTAGCTGGAATTACAGGCGCCCGCTACCACACTTGGCTGATGTTTGTATTTTTTAGTAGAGATGGGATTTTACCTTGTTGGTTAGTCTGGTCTTGAACTTCTGACCTCAGATGATTCGCTTGCGTCAACCTCCCAAAGAGCTGGGATTACAGGTTTGAGCCGCGGCGCCCGGCCTATTTTTGCATATTCCTATACAGTTGTTCCAGCACCATGTATTAAAATGACTGTTCTTTCTTCAGTGAATTACCTTTGCATCCTTGTCAAAAATCAGTTGTCCATTTATGTGTAGGTCTAATTTTGTTCTATTTTACTGATCAATTTGTCTGTCTTTAGGTTGCCAAACCAAAGCCCATGGGCCAAGGAAAGCTCACAGCCTGTTAGTTAAGAATGCTTTTTGCTATTTCTTAAGGGTTGTATTAAAAAAAAAACAACAATGTTTACATAGGAAATGTGACAGAAAACATATGTCCTGCAAAGCCTAAAATATTTACTATCTGAACTTTCTCAGAAAAAGAAAATTTCTAAACTTGACCTATTTTGACGCCAATACCACATCTTGATTACTATAGCTTTATACTCTATTGAAATCAGGTAATATTAATCTTCCAGCTTACTTCTTCCTTTTCAAAGTTGTTTTGGCTATTCTTGGCTCTTTGCATTTCTGTATGAACTTTAGAATCACTTTGTAAATGTAAATTTCTTCAAAAAGACCTGCTGGGATTTTTATTTAGATTGTATTGAATCTGTAGACCAATTTGAAAAAATTGATATCTTAGCAGTATTAAGTCTTTTAACTCATAAACAAGGTATGTTTCTTTATTTCTTTAGCTTTTTAAAAATTTCTCTCAGAAAAGTTTTGCGACGGTCAGGCACAGTGGCTCATACCTGTAATCCTAGTACTTTGGGAGGCAAGGCAGGTGGATCAGTTGAGGTCAGGAGTTCAAGACCAGCTTGGCCAACATGGTGAAACCCCCGTCTCTACTAAAATACAAAAATTAGCCGGGCATGATGGCGGATGCCTGTTATCCTAGCTACTCGGGAGGCTGAGACGGGAGAATCACTTGAACCTGGGAGATGGTGGTTGCAGTGAGCCAAGATTGCCCCACTGCACTCCATCCTAGGCAGCTGAGTGAGACTGTGTCAAAAAAAAAAAAAAGTTTTGTAGTTTTCAGTATACAAGTATTTCACAACCTTTGTCAGATTTATCATGATGTATTTTTGAAGTTGTTGCAAATGGCATTGTTTTATAAATTTTAATTTCTAATTGTTCATTGCTGGTATGTAGATATACAATTAACTTTCGTATACTTATATATTCTGTAATATTGGTAAACTCACTTATTAGTGTTAATGGCTCTTTTGTGAATTTATTTGTATTGTACATACGGTTGATAATATCAAAGAAGAGTAAATATAATTTTTCTTCCTTTTTAATTTGGATGCTTTCATTTCTTTTCTTGTATTATTGCGCTGGCTGGAATCTCTAGTATAATGCTGAATGGAAGTGTTGAGAGGGCACATCCTTTTTCATTTTAATTCATATTATGGGGAAGCATTTGGTTATCTTCTATTTTTTATGATGTTAGCTGTAGGTTTTCTGCACATACCCTTTATCAGTTTGAAGAAGTTCCTTTCTATTTCATGTTTGCTGAAAGTTTTAATCAGGAATGGATGTTGGTTTTTTGCCAAATGCTATTTATTAATACATTGAAATACTCATATGATTTTTTTTCTTTTTTAGTTTGTTAATATGGCAAATTTAATTGATTGATTTTGAAATGTTAAACTGATCTTTCATTTTGGGGGTAAGCATCACTCTATCATGATGTATTTTATTAATTTATAGAAGTGTATTAAAAATTATATATATAGTCGAACTCAATTATTCTGTCATTTTCTTTCATTGTCTTTGATTTTTATATCAGGGTAATTCTGACATTATAGAATACATTGGGAAGTATTCCCTTCTCTCCAATTTTCTGAAGGAGTTTTATAGAATTGATATTATTGTGTTCTTAAATGTTTGGTAGGATTTATCAGCGAAGCCTTGGGGCTAGAGTTTTCTTCAGGGGAAATTTTAAACTCCCAATTCAATTTTTTTTTTAATTGTCAAAGGGCTTTTCAGGTTTTCTTTTTTCTTAAGTACTATTTGGTAGATTGTATCTTTTGTGGAATTTATTATTTCTTTAATATTTTGAGAATCTGTACTGTTGTGAGCTTTCTTTTTTC
>NW_016107468.1:3282389-3283692 GCF_001604975.1 Cebus imitator
TGCAATGGCGCGATCTCGGCTCACCGCAACCTCCGCCTCCTGGGTTCAGGCAATTCTCCTGCCTCAGCCTCCTGAGTAGCTGGGATTACAGGCACGCGCCACCATGCCCAGCTCATTTTTTGTAGTTTTAGTAGAGACGGGTTTCACCATGTTGACCAGGATGGTCTCGATCTGTTGACCTCATGATCCACCCACCTAGGCCTCCCAAAGTGCTGGGATTACAGGCTTGAGCCACCGCGCCCGGCTCCCACTTGAGTATTTTTAATGATTCCATTTTCTCTCCTTTCTTGGCTTATTAAATGTAACTCTGTTTTGTGATTTTAATTGTTGCTTTTGGGTTTATACCGTATCTTCAACTGATACCTTCAAGTGATACTACCCATTCGTATATAGCATAAGAATCTTACTAGCGTATGCTTCTGTTTCAACCCTCTCTTATTGTCGCACAATTCTACTTTTATTTATGTCATAAATTCTGTACTATATTGTTATTGATTTTTAATTAGTTAATTGTCTTTTGAAGAAACTTATGTAAAAATATTTTTTATGCTAGCTCTGCTACAATTTCTGGTGCTCCTCCTCATTCTTCTTTACATAGATGCATTTACATGTATTACCATTTACCTTCTACCTAAAGGTTACGCTTCTGCCTTCCTTTCCTGTCCTGTCCTGTCCTTTCCGATGGAGTGTCTGTCATCCAGACTGGAGTCCAGTAGCACAGTCTCACTGCAGCAGCACAATCTCACTGCAGCCTTTGTCTCCCAGGTTCAAGCAATCCTTCCGCATCAGCCTCCGAAGTAGCTGGGACTACAGGTGTGTGCCACCATGCCCTAATAACTTTTGTATTTTCAGTAGTGACAGGGTTTCACCATTTTGGCCAGGCTGGCCTGGAACTCCTGACCTCAAGTAATCTCCCCACTTTGGCCTCCCAAAGTGCTGGGATTACAGGCTTCAGTCACCACACCCAGACCAACATTTCTTGAAGTACAGGCCTACTGGTTATTAATTCTTTCAGCTTTTGTGTATCTGAAAACATCTTCATTTTACTTTAATTTTTAAAAGAAATTTTAGTTGTGCATAGAATTAGTGGTTGATACTTTTTTCTCCCTTCTCCCAGTACGGTAAAAATACTTCACAGTCTTTGCAATTGCATTTTTTAAATGAGAAAATTAGGTATCATTCCAATCTTGACCCTCTGTGTATAACCTGTCATTTTTCCCCTGGAGACTTGAGAATTTCTCATCACTAGTATTGAGCAGTTTTATTATGATCTGCATTGGTGTCCTTTATGTTTCTTGTGCTT
>NW_016107468.1:3284967-3296616 GCF_001604975.1 Cebus imitator
TGTTGTGTTGCCTCCGAGACCTCTGTTCTGTTCCATTGGTCTATATCTCTGTTTTGGTACCAGTACCATGCTGTTTTGATTACTGTAGCCTTGTAGTATAGTTTGAAGTCTGGTAGTGGTGCTTAGGGTTTTTTGAGCCTTTAGATTTCTGGTTTTATAGCTTTCATCAAATTTAGAAAATGTTTTATCCTCGTAGGACTATTTTGATTCTCCTCAGCTAGTAATTTATTTACTTAATGGACCCATTTAAAAAAAAACACTCCAGGTTCTAATAAAGTTTTTTTTCTTAAACAGATCGTATAAAAGTTACTACCAGGAGTCTGATGTTTATAGTGACAGAATCAAGTCTTGACGCTTGGAAAAGTACATTGTCTGTTTTCATTTTTAAACTCTGGGATTGCTCAGGATTTTAAGGAAGCAAGGTTCTAAAACCTCTGCTGTTACAGTCACATGTTCTCCCTTTTGGTTTTCCTGCCTCCTGAGATTCTTGGCAGATAGATGAGGGATAAGTGCTGCATAAAAGCCTGAAATGGTGGCCCTTCTGGGTCCTGTGGTAATCGCCTGAGAACCTACTTTTCAGTTCTGAATTAGTACTGATATTCTTGAAGTTCTGTCTACATCTTCCCAATGTTAGATTTGTATGCCAACATGTAGGAATATAAATTTAGTGCTAAGATGATAGGTGTTCACTTTGTTCCAATCCTATAATTTGCTGTGGTGACATACAAGGAAAAGAGAAGAGCCTTAAATATTTGCCTGCTGGCTATCAAGTAGGGGGGATTATTCTCTTAATCTCATTTACATTTTCTTGTAGCTATAGCAAAATTTGACAGGCAATTGTCATATTCCCCAAATTATATTAGTGTGCCAGTTACAGGTCTCTGACAAAGGAGGTGGCTGTTTAAAAAACATAATCTCACCAGTATGTTTTTATTCTCTTCTTTTTTAATAAACCAGCTTTGACAGATGAAAAGGAATCTGTGCTGTAGCTTAGATTTCTCATGTTAAGCATATTTTAGCCATAAACTTAATTATCTCAGGAATTTTCAAATGACTCCAACTTTTTCTGCACTTGGTATCAGAGGATACCAAGTTCTATTTTTGAGCTGATAAAAATCCCCCTTCTGAAAGCATTTGTTTATTATATTACGGCTTCACATGAGCTGAGCTCTATCCTGACCCCGTGTTAAGTGTCTGTGGTAGATTTCATTACATCCATATACTGGAAGTCCTGCCAATACACTGGCAGCAAAGTCCTAGTGGAAAATAAATGGCCATAAAAAGAGAAATGATAGCCTGTGTGAGTGGTGAGGAGCGCGGCTTTACTGAGACCGGACAACCCCAGAGCAGTGACTTGGCATGCAGACGTGAGCTTAAGAGAGTGCGAGTGAAAGCTGATATTGGAATAACGACTCTGTGGCACAGACATGGGAATAATTTAATTAATTGCACTGAAATTTCTTTGATGAATAGTTATGTGGTGATAAGCATGAGGTCGAACAGCAGAATGAGTCTCAGCTTTTTAATGGGCCAGCACAGCTGCAGTTTTGGATGCCTTCCCACTTTATTTCTGCCTGCAGCTCTCCACCGCTTTATTCATCCACAGCTCAGCTAGGAGGACCACTCTCAGGGCCCCCTCTCCATGTCAGCAGAGCTGAGGGGCAAGTACATTTGGACATGGGAAGCAGGCTGGTGCCTGCTTTGAAATGAAAACTAGATCAAACGAAAATTGCAGGATGGTGTCCTTATGATGGCTGCACCCCCCTCCTCCCCAAATCTCTAGGATGCTTTTACAGAGTCTTTGCTGCTAAGTTGTATAAAGATTTTAATAAAAATTTCTTGTCCCTGGAGAAACAGGCATGTCTTTGTTGTCAGAGAGCTAGAGGGAAATGAGCAATGCAGCCCAGCTGGAGGACCAGCATTAATCCCATGATTCGTAGCCCGTATTTTCAGACAGATCAATTACTTATGGCTGTAACCAATCTCTCATCGTTTTCTTGCTGCGCAGGGCTCCATTTCTAGACTTGGCAGCTGACATAACCTTCCAACTTGATAGGACTTCAGCTGCAAATCTCTTCAGGTCTGCTGCCTCCATTCATTGTGGTTATACAAATGAGTTGTTAAATAAAAATCAAAAGTAAAAAATTATGGGTGGTAATCTCTGCTTGGTTCAGTAATACCCGAGGGCCTAGGCAACATTTTCAGTTGGATTTTTAAAAAACAAGATGGATGATTCACTTGTCTGACTTCCTTCACTTTTATGGACAGGTTTTGCATGAGAGAAAAGCCCTCTCTAGAGGGAAGAAATTATCCACAGTGGATGCATTTCTTATCAATTTATAAGTTGAAAGATTAACTCAGAAATGGAGAGAAAGGAGATTATGAGGAGACACGAAGGGCATGTACAGGTGAGCTGTGTCTAATGCATTTCACACTGAGTGAGTCACCCCTTTTCAGCTGCTAGGCTGCCTGGGCTTAAGGCCAGGAGATTCTGTATCAAAAAGAAATGACCCTTGCTAACACACAGGTGGCATGGAACATGTAAGCTGTTTATAGAGAATGTCACTGTGTGAATGTAGAACTTCTGTGAAGGGTCTAAACTCAATAGCCTTTGAAAATTTTACTCAGAATTTATTTAGTGTTTTCAAGTTATAACTACTCCTTGTGTGTATTGAATCCTTCACAGCTATGTCAGGCCAGCTAAGCATTCCTGGAAGAGGTACTTAGGGGCCAGATAAAGCAAATTAGAGAATCTCTTTGTGATTTGACTCACTGTAGATGCACAGATGCTCATCTGCTAGGAAAGCATGCATTGACTCTCTTTGTGCTCTTTTCTTTTGTTGCCCCTCCGTCATTTCCATCTCTCCAATGTATAGTCCCATTTTTCCTATAATAACCAACTATGAAAATTTACAGGAACCAAAAAGGAAAATGTGGATATCTAGAGGAGATAAATGGTTTTATGTTTAACCTAGGGGGATTATATATGTGTTTATATATATTCGTGTATGTGCCCTGCATGCTTGTTGCATTTTGCTGTATGCTTTGGAAACCTTTGCCTACACCCATTAGTGGTGTCCTTCTGGGACAGGTATTCATGAACTCTGTTAACAATTAAGGAAGTAAGTTCCTGCTGGTACAGGCTGACAGCCACAGTTTCCCCTAGGGCTTGTACTGCTTTGGGTTGATTCTAAGGAAGCAAAGGAAACATATAGAACATACTTGTTTGATTTGAAAGTTAAAAACCCATCTGTGTCTGTTTTCTTCTCCCTTTTCACTATAGCCCTTCCTAGCCATCCCAATGCAAGTAGTAAAACATAAACCATGCAATATCATAAGATACTGCCACAACTCTTGCCCTGCCCTGGACTTGGTTTTTTGTGGATCTGCATTTTATTATGATCTGTAAAGCAGTATGGAAATGACTCATTGGTGGCGATGCATGACAGTACCCCATCCTCATACCCTGCCAACAGTTGAAAGTCTAAGAGGGAATAAGAAATAAAAGGGAGGTGAGATTTATAGTTTGCACGTTCATGTTGCTTTTTTTTCCTCCTTGGAATGTTGCCTGTCTTATTAGGAGTTCTTTAGTGAAACAAAATGCAGTGGTAGCTTAGAGAAATTATGGATACTTTGCAGGGGTGTGGGGGAAGCTTAGGAGTCTGTAAGCCTTCTCCCCTGGTTGCAGTTAGGAAGCCAGTTGACAGTATAATAGGCTTTTGGAAGTGGGTGCAATGGTTTGTGTGTTCTGTTTGATGTTGCAAATACCAAGCCCTCAGGGAGATCTGCAATGAGGATATTCTGTTCTTAAAGAAAGGAAAAGATTAACCTGAAACGTGAACTGAAAAACTCCTGAATTCTGGAGGCAAGGAAGGATCTCATTTACTTATGTGGAAACATCATTTGGCAATCTGCCTGCTGCAGACAAGCAGATATTTTTTAATGATTTTGATTAATGAAAAGCAATCGCCAGTAAACTTGACAGGACTGGTTCACATATTAAGAGTGTGTGTGTGCACACATATGCGTGTGCAGTATTTGCATGGTTAAGGCTATCTTTGGAAATATGTGCATTCTCATACACACATGGAAGTATTAGAACTACATGTACTTCTTGGAGCCTGCCTGATGATCCTTTTCTTCATATTCAGAATCATGCTCTGTCCCCTTAGGAGAGGTTATAACTCTTGTTATTTTGGAGACATTTTCAGGAGTGGTAATGAACGGGCATTAAGGCACTTCTGTTATTCATGAATATGTACATTCACTTAACATATTGAGTACCTACTGTATGCCAGGTATTATGCTAGGTGCTGAGGTTATGGCAGTGCAGTAAAAAATAAAAAGACACATAGTCTCTGCTCTACTGTAGTTTATAGGTTATTGGGGAGACAGACAAAAACAAACAATAATGCAGTTATACACCTACAATGTTTATATTGGCTTTGTAGTCAATAAAAATTTTTTGAGGCCTTCTAGATGCTTTAGACTCTGATAGAGTCTAAAGAAAAGCATCTTGCCTAATTTCTGTTAAAGTCAGTGGTTTGTCATTTACAAGGAATAAACTGGCCATGTTTAGTTATGGTATTAAACAGAGGGTCTGATCCATACAGGAACTATGCTTCATCTCTAGGTATTAATTTAGTACACAATTTTAAGAACAGCAAGTTAGCATTCAAGAAGAGCATTCTGTTATATACTTTTATATAAACCCTGTTGTATCCACTGAGGATATTGTTATAACTTCTTCTTCACCGGTATCTCCACAACTCAAGTTCAAGACCTAGCCTGCTTCTCTCCAGCTATGGGAACTGGGATTTGTCAACTTCTCTCAGGCAAAGTTTCACATCTGCAAAATGGGGATAGTTGTACTAGTTCACACGGGGTTGTAAAGATTGAATGGAATTGTATATTTGAAAACACTTTATTAAAGGGGTGGATATTTCAAGCAACCTGATTTAATTTTTATAAACTATATGAATGTATTAGATCATCACATATACCCTGAACTGTTCATATCAATTATGCATGAATTTAAAAATTGCTAAAAAAGAAAAAGAAAATGCTTTGTAATGGACTATACTCATTTGAGTTTGTATAATTTTCTTTATTATTATATCAGATTTCCAGAGAGAATAAAATTTATTGAAGCCAACTCTGTTCCACTGTCTTAAACCTCCCAAAATTCAGAAGGAAGATAATGCTGAGTTCAAGTAGCATATGGAAATCATATCTTTTCTCTATCAAGTGTTCCAGGAGAATTAGAATATAATGCTGAAATTAATGTAGAAATTATGTTATTCTAGAGTTGGAATAGCCGGTGTCAGCATGTATGCACGATCCTTGAAAAGTGATACTGGGCAGCATTTACACCAAGCTTTGCTATCTTATATTCTCTTTTTGCTTCTTCTACCTAGTATTATTCGTGTCTTCCCTAAAGGGTTGAAACTGAAAAGAATTATTATGAATGCATTTTCAATGACACTTTGGCCAAGAGGTTCATGCATTTCAGCTTTGGACAAGGTGCCGTGGTCAAATAATCATAAATATGACGTAAGGACAGTCATTATTTAAATGATGAACCTTTATGTGAGATTACACTGGATGATACTAATCTGCAAAGTTGTATTTTCTGGGGGGAAAAATCAATATGAATGAATGAAGAACTCAGTGTACATCCCGCAGTGTGTGTTGTACCTGCATGAACTGAGATGTGATCTCTCACCTTTTGAATCACTTCGTTTAAAGGCCCTGTATGGTTCATTCTGCTCTTGGTAGTGGGTGACTTTTTCTTAACGTTCTCTCCCTAGATAGACTAATTGAAAAAATGCATGCCTCTTGAACTCTGTTCTTTGTGTGTGTGCATGTGTGTATGCATATGTATAAAATATTGAGGTGATCACTAAGCACACTGGGCCACTTAGCACTTCCACTAATTCCACTTTATCAGATTGATTGACGAGCATATTTCATTCTCCCTACTTTGTCACTTATTTCTAGCACTGAGTATATCTGTACAATTCTTAATAGTAAATGGTATAATATCTTACTCATCTCTGTATTCTATGTATTGTCAGCCCCATTCTTAGATGATAATCAGCAGTTAAAAATGAGTGAATAATTTGAATGATACTTTTCCTTAATTGTAATTCATGTCCAAATGGCTTGCTGGTAACTAGGAGCTAAATTTAATGTTAATCCAGGGTCACACTATGTTCCACATACTGGAAGCTCAGCGTCTTACATGCGTGCTTCATGTAATTATCAGGCTGCTCCCTTGTCGGATAAACTGCAGCAGTCTAGAAAGCACAGCACTCAAATTGGAAGAACTATTGGTGAGTCTGCCCAGAACAGATCAGGTTGCAAATATTTTAAAGCATTTGCTAATGGAAACTCTGGCTAAGGCAGCATCTTAAATAATATGTAGAATCAGCATGCTGTCTCCAAAACACATTGGCAGCATTTATTAGCTGGGTGTGAGCTAAAGGTAAGCTCCCATTAAAAGAAAAAAAAAAACTTCATAATGATTAGCAGGGGCCCAGTATAATTTAAGGTATTCTTTGGAGTTTATAAATATGGCCTCATAAAAAGCCTAAATGTAAGAGAACTGTGACTTTAAGTCCTTAGAAGCCCAGTGGTTTGATAAAATAACAGGAAACAGACAATTTATTATGAGCAGTCTCAGTAGCTCTGGATTATCTATAAAACTTTTACGGCCTTCCCCAAGTGGCAACAAGCCATAAAACTTGCCTGAATGGGGGACTTGTTAATTTACTTGTTAAAGCAAATTAAAAATTTATAAGTGCTTTTAGGTAAATGAGATCTTCTCTCATTGCTGCCCTTGCGGGGCCCAGGAGTCCTAGGAGGGGAGAGTGGATATGCTCAGACACCACTGCAGAACAATAAAAGCTATTAAATTGTTCCAGTTTATTACAACAGAGCTGTGCAGCTGTTGCCATGGCTAGCTGTGGGGTACCAGTGGTTGACAGCCTGGAGCCTCACTCAAAGGGGGAACAAGTAAGAAGCCAAGGAAAGGGGTGATTTTTTATTTTTATAATTCTCCAGTCATTGCTGTTGTAGACTGTGTCTTTTTATTTTTCCTTGACCTTATAAATTCAGAAGTTTTAAACTGTTTTTTCCTATCCGTTTGATAGGAAGTGTTTCTCTTCATTTCATCATACATGGTTGGCCCTTGAAAATACCTGCCCATCGTGATTCCTTTTAGTCAGCTGGTCCATGGACAAAGGCCAGGTCTTAGGCTGTTTTCATAACTTCAACATTTCTTGAAAAAAATCTCTTTCTCTCTCTTTTCGTTTCCCCATATCTAGCCACAAAACTAGGAGACGGAGGTAGGAAAGGGAGTCTGGTCTATATGTTCTTGTATATTTAACTCCAAAAAGGGAATCTGGTCTATGTTCTTGTGTATTTAACTCCAAAATATTTTTTGTGGAAACCAAAGTTTATAGGCAAAGGCAGATTTTTTTTGCAGTCTCCCTTGGATGAAATGCCAATGTAGGTTAAAATTCTTGGATCTTAGCATCTTCCTTAACTTAGGACTGTCCTCTAGTTGTTTAATTTCTTCTGGAATAGTAGGTTTTTGAGTGGTGACTTTGGCTGGCGGGGGTCCTTTTTTGGCTTTAAGTCCTGTATTTTGGGATTTTTTTTTTTTTTTTTTTGCTTTTTTTGAGTATGATTCACAATGAGCAGTTTTCTCCCTGCCTTAATGACAGTAAGGTTTCTGGGACATAGGAAATAGCTTATTCTTCCACTCAGATCAAAAGTTTCATTGAGCTCTTTGGCATTTTTAAGGCAGAAAAAGATATATTATGTCTCAACTACCTACCCTATTTAATGTTAAATTAAAATGGTGGTTATTTTAAAAGTATATTTAAATTTAAAAATTTCTCTAGAAAAGTTCTATAAACATTTTCTTATAGCATTTCCGGCCATTGCACTAGAAAGGTATATTTTATTAGTTTTAAGAACAGAAATAGTAGAAAGACATAATTGGTACAAGTGTTTATTCTACAGTAAATACTCTTCAGTTATTTACATATATATCCATACCTGTGATTTGTAGTTTGTTTGGAATTATGTTTAGAAAGCATATTGTTGGCAAATAAAGCATCACAGAAAATTAAGGGTAGAGAACAGCAGTTAAAAAAAATACATTTTTTAGATTGTATTCCAGTTTTAGAAGGTATCAGCTTTCAGAGATTCCTTAATGTTAACACTTGTATCAATAAATAACTCTTGTTCTGGTCACTGTCTTCAGCATTTCAGAAGTATTGCTGTATTTCTTATTCAACTTCATGAGCTTCTTACTGGCTTCAGTATTAATGTCATTTGCATTTAGAGTGTCTCATTTTCATTTAGAGTCTCAGCAGAAATTCTGGTTTATAACCATTTTTGGACAAATTATCTCTGCTTTAGGACATTTTTCTGGGCCTGGTCTTGCATTTTTTTTATGAATATAACTTTAAGAGTGGAATTTAAATATGTCTTCTTTTATTGGATTACTCTCATAGACCTGATGACAAAGTCTGTGGAAGTAGAAAGCTATAATGGTTGTACCATTCTTTTGTTCAAGAGTATCAAGTTGAATTTCATGTACAGAAAAAGTAGATAGACTAAAAAATGTTTAGATAGAAGTAGCAAATGGCATCGAGCCAAACGTCAATTGCTAAGGAGATCCAGGAAAGAATTTATTACAATAGGAATATGTGGCATGGAACCCAAGGATAGCTGTCATGAAGGATAGGTAATCACAGTTAAGTAGCAATGCTTCACATATATTTGTTTGGTGTGTTTTTTGGTTTTGCTTTGTTTCGTTTTTTGGGAGACAGAGTCTTTCTATCCCCTAGGCTAATGTGCAGTGGCACGATCTTGGCTCACTGCAACCTCTGCCTCCCGAGTAGCTGGGACTACAGGCGCATGCCACCACGCCTGACTAATTTTTGTATTTCTAGTAGAGATGGGGTTTCATCATGTTGGCCAGGCTGGTCTCCAACTCCTGACCTCAGGTGATCCACTCACCTTGGCCAAAGTACTGGGATTACAGGCATGAGCCACTGCTCCTGGCATATATTTGGTTTTAAGAGTTCAAGTTAAAATTTTAGAGTTATATGTTCACTCATTAGTAATATTGATATGTGTTGTATAATGATTGCTTAATTGCTGATTTTCTTATGCTAATTGATGTTTTTCTATAAAACCAGATTCTTCGGCTCTTTACATTTATTGAATGCCATCTGGTTTATGAATTTTCATAAGAACTGCCAAAGAAAAAAAAAAGAAGGTGCAAGTCCCCTCCTGCCTTCTAAAAAGATAGAGAGGCTGGGCGCAGTGGTTCATGTTTGTAATCCCAGCACTTTGGGAGGCTGAGGCAGTCAGATCACTTGAGGTTAGGAGTTCAAGACCTGTCTGGCCAACACAGTAAAGCCTTGTCTCTACCAGAAACACAAAAATTAGCCAGGCATGGTGGTGCAGGCCTATAATCCCAGCTACTTGGGAAACTGAGGCACAAGAATTGCTTGAATCCGGAGGTGGAGTTTGCAGTGAGCCAAGGCTTTACCACTGCACTCCAGCCTGAGCAATAGTGTGAGATCCTGTCTCAAAAACAAAATAAATAAATAAAAATGAAAAGGTAGAGAGTATATCTATAATCATTCTTTAATGTGTCATTAGGGAGTTTTCTTTTTAACAGGAAAAAAATCATTCAACTAAAAATATGTCCTCTGTCTCCCAACTAGAATTTCCTTCCCATGTCACTGCTAGACATTGCTGTGACGGTATAGTCTCTTTTTTTTTTTTTATCAGATATTCTCCATATTATTGCTCTAAGTACTGGACAGATATCATAAGTAAAATATGTACACCTGGTCACTAAGTAAAATCCCACATTTGTATATTTTGTAGTAGCTTTACGTATTTTTTCACCCATATCATTTTGGTTTAAAGACATTTTTAAGCTTTCATTGTCCAATAGCAAAGAATTATGAAGTAGATACCCCTTACTTCACAGTGTTTAGTTTTTACTTATTTTAAAGTTTTTGTTGATTTCCTTTTACCATTAGTTAACAGCTGTTAGACATTTATATAAAGATAGTTTTGTCATTACAGTTTCTTTGCTTAGATTACACACACACACACACACATGCATTATAGATAAAAAACACTGGAATTTAGCAGAGTTTTTTAAATAAATGGACTAGTCTACATGCCTTTCTGTTCTTTTCCTTCTAATAATCTTATACTAATAAGATTATAGTTATCAGTCAGACAGCAGTTGTATGGCACCTGTAGATTTTGAGTCAGAAGTAAAATTAACTTCAGTTGATTATAGTCTTCTACATCATTGATTTAACCCAAATTTCTTGTAGCTGGCTAAGGTAAATGAAATTATATTCTCAATTGCTTTTCTGTTCTAATATGACCAAAGATATAACTGTTAGAGACTGTTTTAATTATTTGAAGTGTTTAAAGAAATTTGAGACAGTATTCTAGAATTTCGTTCTTATATTAATGCAATTAATATATTAAGATTTAACCCCATCAAATTATGTATTAGTCATCCAGAATTGAGAGACATAGTTATAAAAATATCATTAAGCCCGGCCAGGCGCGGTGGCTCACGTCTGTAATCCCAGCACTTTGGAAGGTCGAGGCGGGTAGATCACAAGGTCAAGAGATTGAGACCATTCTGGCCAACATGATGAAACCCTGTTTGTACTAAAAATACAAAAAATTAGCTGGGCATGGTGGCACGTGCCTGTGGTCCCAGCTACTCAGTAGGCTAAGGCGGAAAAATCGCCTGAACCGAGGAGGTGGACGTTGCGGTGAACCAAGATTGCGCCACTGCACTCCAGCCTGGTGACAGAACAAGACTCCATCTCAAAAAAAAAAAAAAAAATCATTAAGATATGTGGTATTTACTTAATTTATTCCATTAGAGATACCAGTAATTATTTATATCTGTTTGCTAATTGCTTACCCCAAATGTTTGGTCAGTAAATCAGAAAAATATTAGAGCTATCCAATGGAACAGACACACTGCAATGTGTTGTAACATGTCTCTATTGCTCATGAATTATTAATATAATGTTATTCTGGAGGGGTAGCATAATGTATTGGAAATAATGCACACTGCAGAATAAAGAGGCCTAAATGTGAAATCTAGGCCCATCTCTTCATTTCTGTTTAATCCTAGGTTAACATGTGCCTTCACTTACTTAACTCTAAATTAGTAGTAATTATATCTGCCTCACAGGTTGTGAGAGGAACCTGTAGCCTACAGAAAATAGTAGGCACTACCTCAAGGGAAGTGAACAGAATATTCAGTCAGGGATCCACATTCTAGGCTCAGCTCGCCACCGCATACCTGGATGTCTTGGTAGAGTTGTTCATCTCTCTTTTAGTTTTTTTGTAAAGGGGATACATTGTAATTTACTTTTCTTGCTTTAAAGATTTATGTGAGGATTAAATTAGTTATGTACAATTATCAGAAAATTGTATAGCAGTAGGCCGGGCACGATGGCTCACGCCTATAATCCCAGCATTTAGGGGGGCAGATTACAAGGTCAGTAGTTCGAGACCAGCCCAGCCAACATGGTGAAACCCCATCTCTACTAAAGATACAAAAAAAAAAAA
>NW_016107468.1:3296799-3320207 GCF_001604975.1 Cebus imitator
AACATTATTATCTTCACAGAAATGAAAGCAACCTAATTGTAATTGATCATCCTGTTTTTAACCTAGATCAGAGAATGTGATATGTCCACTTGTCCTTTACTGTCCTTATAATAGTTGCCTTTTCATGTTGGCACAATGGTAGAAGCTACTGTCTAGGTTATATTCAGCAATTTGAGTCAAAAATTAGTTGAGTTATTCAGTGTATACACCTTTTTTACTAACAGCTCAGTGAGAGTTTCTGTTATATATCAAGGGGCTAATGTGGCATTAGTTTTTGGGGAAAAATCCTAACTAGAAATTGCGTCTGTTCTTAAATTGCAAATATGTGTACATCAAAGCCATCATAAGGGTAAATTTAAGTCTGATAGTATACACGTGTACATAGTTTCAGAACCCATTGGCAAAATAGCCTGCTGATTGCTGATTGAAAACAGTTGTTAATTCTCTACTTCACTAAATTCAGAGTGGAAAAACTTTCCTTAATAAAGAACAGATTGAGGATATCCAAGACCTTACTGTGTGGGAATTAATGGCAGATGCATATACTGGTAGTTAAAATGTTTCATTAGATGTTAATGTCTTGCTGTGTTTTTAATTGTTCAGGAATTAGCCTCTAGAATATTAAAACCATCTGTTTGTTATGATGAAACAGAATGCTTAAATAGTTATTAATTTGTGTTTCTTGTCTTTTTTTGAGGGATAATCCGTAAAACTTTCATGTGTTTTGGAGTTTAGGGAATTTGGAATGTGGAAGTGAAAAATAATTTTAAAGCACACCAGTGTCCTGAATAGCTGAAATATGTCTTTTTTTTCCCCTATCCACTGCATATATTTTATATGTATTCTTTCTCTCTTTTTTCTTAAAGGAGGATGAGTTGACTCTTTTTATTCCATGGTGTGATGAGAATCTATTAACAGAGCTGGTTTAATAGTTGAATTAAACTTGAAGATGATTCTGCATGTGAGGGTTTTTTTTACATTGAAGATCAAGACAGAATTTAGACATTTAGAGGAATGAAGGACAGCTAAATTTTTTTACCTCTAAGGATGTACTTTTCCTACTGTGTTCCACTAGCTCTGCATAGCTGTTGAGGGCTATACAGACTCCTGCTGGCATAGGTTCTAGACTCTGCTGTTTTATGCCTTGTGACCTGGCACAGATTAGCCTTTCTGAGCTTTGGTTTCTTTGCCTGTAAATTGGGAAGTACAATTTAATTATAGAGTTTTTTTTAATGCTTATAAATAATACATGAAGACTGAATATTTGTCTTTTGTTTTGTTTTTATAGAGATGGGGTCTTGCTCTGTCACCCAGGCTGGAGTACAGTGGCACAGTCATAGCTTACTGAAGCCTCGAACTCCTGGGCTCAAGCAATCCTCCCACCTCAGCCTCCTGAGTAGCTGGGACTACAGGCATATGCCACAGTGCCTGGCAGTTTTTAAAAAAATTTTTTTAGAGGTTGACTCTTGCTGTGTTTCCCAGGCTGATCTTGAACTTCTGCCTCAAGTGATCTTCCATCTTCAGCCTCCCACAGTGCTGAGATTACAGGCATAAGCACACACCCGGACCCACATTTGTTTTATGTAGTAGGCATATTAATTACTTTCTTTCTTGATTACATGGACCCAGTGAGATATTTTGGATGCCACTGAGAATATACCTTAGCACTATCGGTGCAAGAGCCAGAAATAAACCCTTCATTTACTAGCCTCTTCCTGTGTTGATAGCCAAACAGTGGTGCATTTAATTTCTTATCCCCAAAATGAAAATCTCAAGTAACGTCACGTTGGCACTAGTTAATTGCCAGGTGTGTAGAGTTACAGTGGAGAGAACTAATTTACCTGTGCATGAGATCTCAATTTGTGTCTCCAGCGGGCCTAGTATTTGTCTTTTTAATCTATGAGTTTGGCTAGGAAAAATTGTCAACTTCTCATAAATTTATATTACACAGCTGAAATCATGCCAAGAATTAGAAGTTTTACGTCGTTGAATCTTTCTGCATCTTTAAGAAATGCCATGTGTTTAGACCAAAAATGAATGATAGTCGGGAAATTTATGGTTCTCTTTACAGTTTCTTTACCTCACTTGCCCTTCATTCAAAATTGGATTATCTCATTTCCTAAGTCTGTTTTGCCCAGATTAAAAATGGGAGGGTCTTTATAAATCTTCTGGAGCTGAGTGAAAGTCACCTGCTGTATGGAAGTGAAGTTTGTTGTAAAGCCTGAGTCTCTAATTCAGGTTCCTCAGAGGCCAGGCTAGTAATGTGAATAAATGACAGAGGACAGTGTACAGTGTGGGATCTTCTTTGTCATGGTGCTCCATTGTTATAACTATAGTATTAGTGCAGTTAGTGCTTTTGTTTCCAGGGACACACCCCTTTGCTAAGTGGACTGTGCTGGCACTGGAGGTCATATAAACCATTCATCCAGTATTACAAGAACACTCAGGCCAGGCGTGGTGGTGCAAGCCTGTAAACCTAGCATTTTGGGAGGCCCAGGTGGAAGGATCACTTGAGCCCAGGAATTTGAGACTAGCATAGGTAATGTGACCAAATCCTGTCTCCCCAAAAAAATACAAAAATTAGCTGGCCATGGTAGTGTATACCTGTAGTCCCAGCTACTTGGGAGACTGAGGTGGGAGGATCACCTGAGCTGGGAAGTTCAAGTCTGCAGTGAGGAATGATTGCACCACTGCACTCCAGGCTGGGCAATAAAGCGAGCCTCTATCTCAAAAAAAAAAAAAAAGAAAGAAAGAAAGAAATCTTTATACCATCTCCATAAAGCACCATCTTAAAAATTTACCCAGGATTTCTTTTATAAAGATTATTGTTACTGTTATTATAATTTAAAAATCAGTGTTTGTTAGTACACATTTTAAAATGTTTCTACCATTTCAGAATATGTTGGGAACAGGTTTTTGCTGGACTGATCTTTAACAAAATAAGAAAAAAATTTTTTTAAACACACTTGTTAGGTAAAATAAATAGGATTTTTAAATGCTTCATATTATCCAAATTACATAAAAGTGGCAATCTCATTAGTAAGTATGTATAATACTAAGAGAGCTATTAACTTTTCTTTGTAGTGGTTTTTGACCTTTTGCTGAACAAGTACTTTAAAAATTTTCAAATGCCAGGATGAAGATTTCTTTAACTGTAATTATATGCGACTTTTTCTTTATAATCGTATACCTCACTATCTAAAATATTTTAAATTACATATGAACACTGTTTCAAGAACAAAATCAGTAATAGCACATTTTGAAGAGTATGGAATGTAAAGGCTGATTTTGCATGCTCACCAGCACACATGACAGTTTTCATGTTATCACTCAGCTCTTGAGCTCTCCTTATTGGCCAATCCCAGAAGACAAGCTTTTTATGACCCAGTTATACTCTTTGATAATAGTTCCAAGGGCCACTCTGTGGGAGATTTTAAAGATTGTGTTACATGTAGCTGGCCTTAAAATATTATATATACTGATTAAACGAATATTATTGAATAAATTCTAGACATTGTCTGGGCTCTGGAGATATAATTGTGAACAAAGTAGATAAAAAATCCTGGTTCTGATAGATTTTGTCATCTAGTTATGGTATGGTGGTGGGACTTTGGGGGAGAACAAACAATTAGTATACTATGTATTACATTAAGAGGTGTTAAGTGGAGGCAGGGTTGTATTGTAAATAGGATGATCAGGGTGTCTTACTGAGAAAGTAACTTTTAAATAAAGGCCTGAAGAAGGGAGGTAGTGAGGAATGTGACCTGCTTTGCGTTGAAGATTTCATATGGAGAATCCAGCAAGTGCAAAGACTGAGTTGGAAGCATGCCTAGCTTTTTTGAGTAACTGTGGGAAGAATAATAAAACTGTTAAGATGAGAAAGGCAAAGACTAGTAGAACATGAGGTCAGAGAAATCATTTGGGAGCCACAGTGAGGACTGACTGCCTTGTAGGCCATTGTAATGACCAGCAAAGGACTGACAGGTAATGGCCGGAGAGGTAGGAGGAAATGCAGGGTGAAGCAGAGTGGCTCAAGTATGAGGGAGTGATTGTGTCCCATGCTGTGGTTAGGTCAATAAGATGGGGAGTGAGAATTACCACTGTGTTTTGTATTGTGAAGGTTGTCAGTGACTGGACTGCCTTTATGCCAGGCAAGAGGAACATTTTCCCTGGACCTTGCTCTGGCCCTTCTTACACCATGTCCCAGAATGGAGGGGTTCTGTTATTAAGAACAAATAGTTCCTCTTCAAAACGGTTTTGGTTCCTGGTTCTTGGTTCTATTCTAAAAAGTAATCTTGCCCATTCATCTGTCAGCCCTCCCTATCTCTGCTGTGCCCAAACATACCCAAGCATTTCCCATCACCTGTGTATCTGTCCTTCTGGTCAAATGGCCACCCTTGCCTCCTTTGATGATGTCAACAGTAGCCAATCAGAATTAGCCTAAATTGTGCAGTCCCACCCCAGACCACAGGGGAAGGACACACAAATAGTCTGCATTAGAGATAAAAACTCCTGCTTTCCTTTGTTCTGTGTGCTCTCCCTTGCCTCTTCCTTGCATGCAGGAGGCTCCCTGCTATAGAAGTAAATTGCCTTGCTGAGAAAACTTGTGTGAGCGCTGATTTCACTTTGCAGCACTGAGCATTTTCTTCGAACAGTTCAAAGGATGAAACATTTGCCTGCTTGGAGCCAGCTGCTTCCCTTCTACATACACCATGCCACTGGCTAGCTGAGATGCTGGAGTTTAAAACCCATACGTCTCAACCTGGTTTCTGGGGCCTATTTTCTAGGCCCTCCCTCTTGAAAGTAGATTTCACTGCTGCAATGCATTTTCCTAGCCCCAAGTGGGGGGCCCTGCAAGTGGGAGGTGGCTAAAGTGGGTGATGTCGATGGAACATGGAAGTTGGGGTAGGCCATCAGTGTATGTATAGGTGAGGTCTTGAGATGTTAGACGGCGTACAGGTAGATAGAAGAGGGCACTAGACCAGTAGCCTACTCTTTACATTGCCACATTCCACCAAGAAACTTAAAGGAATATAGAATTCTTAAAACCTGGCCTTCAGTGCCATTATGAATATTCATTTAAGCAATGTAAGAGGATAGGACATGTTTTATTTAACATGATATTATCTTGATTATACTTTATAGACATAGAGTGTTTGGGTATCTTACTTCAAGCTCTGTAAATGCTTTTGATAGCCTGCTGTAGAACTTCGTAGGAGCAGTTTTATGACAGGTGGAGACAGAATCCTTTTTGGCTGGGTTAGACAGAATGGAAGCCTTGTTCACACTGAGTAAAACGTTTTCCAGAATTTCTTACAAAGAGAATGAAAGAAATAGAAAGATACCTGTGATTCTTTGTTTTGTCATATTTCATTGTCTTCTCTTCTAAGGTGGAAAAGATCGCAGGCTATTTATACCCTAAACAAAGAGATTATATTAGTTTGGAAGGGCTACTCTTGAGAAAATACTGTAAGGGCTTAAAGAGTGGACATTTATTTTCTCCACGTTCTGGAGGCTAGAAGCCCAAGATCAAGGTGTTAGCCAGTTTGTTTCCTCCTAAGACCTATAACCCTAAGGCAGGTTATAGATGGCTGCCTTGTTGCAGTGTCCACACATGGCTTTTCTTCTGTACCTGTGTATCCTGGTCTCACTCAGCACCTTAATTTCCTCTTATAAGGACACCAGTCAATTTAGCAACCTTCTTTTAACTTAATTACCTCTTTAAACACCCTGTATCTACATATAGTCACATTCTAAAGTAATGGGGATTAAGCCTACAACATGTGAATTTTGGGTAGAAATACTTTATTTTATTTTATTTATTTCTTCGAGATTGAGTCCACCTCTCGGTTCAAATGGTTTTCTTGCCTCAGACACCGGTGTCCTGAGATTACAGGTGTGAGCCACCACACCTGGCTAATTTTTTATATTTTTAGTAGAGACAGGGTTTCACTGTTTCAGACAGGCTAGTCTTGAACTCTTGACCTCACGTTATCTGCCTGCCTTGGCCTCCCAAAGTGCTGGGATTACAGGTGTGAACCACCATGCCCGGCCTCACAATTAAGTTTATTACAGAGATATGTTATGAAGTTAATATGTTTGGCTATTAATATTTGTATATGTTCTCAAATTTTCTAGAACATGCATTTATGGGACCCCTCCCACCTCCTAAACATACTTAGCTTTTCAAAAATGTTAACTCTAGTTTGTTGTTTACCAGTTCAGTTCTGTCCTCATAGAAGTAATATGGCCTTTCCTGGGATAGTCACTAATGATAAGTTTAGTGACAGAGTTTATTAAGATAGCTGTGGACAGTGTAGGTGCTTAGTCTTGACGAGATTTTAATTTTTGGCTGGATTTGAAATGAACTGGGATCAAAACAGTGGCAAGTTGGATAGAGATTTACTGTCAGAATTTATATTCAAGAAGTTTTGGTAGCTTGCAATCAAAGTATTTTATATTTTAACAAATTCTAGATGCTCATAATTTTTCAATTAAAATGGATAACCAGTAAGTGTATGGGTTAGAGAAGAGCAATGCTTTTTCCAGAAACAAAGTTTTAAAAACTTGTTGTCATGGCAATTTTAAAACATATATGAAAGTAAAGATAACAGTAGAATGAACTCAACATTTTTCAACTTCAACAATTAAGACATGGTTTAGGCCGGGCGCGGTGGCTGTAATCCCAGCTACTTGGGAGGCTGTCAGGAGAATCATTTGAATCCCTGTTAGCTTCCCAAAATGCTGGAATTACAGGCATGAGCCACCGTGCCTGGCACAAATTGTTCCATTTTTGGTGAGTGAGAACCTCTTCAGTTTGGCTCCCAAGCCACTTCGACAAGGTCTTTCTAACATGACAAAGGTGTTCCAAACTCATCTTACATACTTCCTTTCTCAGACCTTCAGTTGGATACTTTTAGTTTTTGCATGTTAGAATGGGAAAAACAAAACATAGAAGGCATTTTATATTAGAGAGTGGTGGCTATTTTAATGAATGCCAGGTGATTTTAAAAGTTATTTAAGGCTGGGCATGGCGACTCATGCCTATAATCCAAGCACTTCGGGAGGCCGAGGCAGGTGGATCATGAGGTCAAGAGATCAAGACCGTCATGGCCAACATGGTGAAACCCCATCTCTACTAAAAATACAAAATTAGTCAGGCGTGGTGGTGGACGCCTGTAGTCCAAGCTACTTGGGAGGCTGAGGCAGGAGAATGGCTGAACCTGGGAGGCGGAGGTTGCAGTGAGCCAGGATCGCGCCATAGCACTCCAGCCTGGACAAAAAGAGTGAAACTTCCTCTCAAAAAAAAAGAGGCTGGGCATGCACAGTGGCTCACTCCTGTAATCCCAGCACTTTGGGAGGCTGAGGCAGGAGGATTACAAGGTCAGGAGTTCGAGATCAGCCTGGCCAACATGACGAAACCCCATCTCTACTAAAAATACAAAAATTAGCTAAGTGTGGTGGTACGTGCCTGTACTCCCAGGTACTCGGGAGGCTGAGACAGAAGAATGGCTTGAACCCCAGATGCGAAGGTTACAGTGAGCCGAGATGACGCCACTGCACTATAGCCTGAGCGACAGAGGGAGACTGTCTCAAAAAAAAAAAAAAAAAAAAAAAAGTTATTTGAAACATGTCTCTTAAAAATAGAAAATCATGAAATGTAATTTTTTATGTTTATTTTTTATATTCATCCTTGAAAACCAAATAGTACTGTCTTTAAATTACTTGTTAATAATCAAAATCTTATTTTCAGAAAGCTGAAAAATATACTAAACAATCAAACATTCCTTCATCTCATTATTTTTCAATTGCATATGTGTATTGTGTGTGAATTTCTGAGCCTGTTGGAAAATAGATTTATCATTTTGTCCATGGTTATACTCAAGGAATGCCAAATGCCTTCTGTTCATTCTGGCCTTTCTCTTTAATTCTTGTATATCTTTTGTACATTTCCATTCTAGTACATCTTTTTTTCTCTATTGTTTAGACTGGTATATTATCACACATAGAAGTTAAAGTCAGTTTTGTAACCTCACTTTTGGCTTTTTCTTTGCTGGCATTTGACTTAAAAAAATTTTTTTAAGGGTAAGGAATTCCCGTCCATGTGTGTTCCTGTCTGGCCTAGAACATTTAGTTGTCTATAAATCTTTCAACTCTAAGTCCTTTGGCCATAGGTCTCGGGTGGGTTGCGGGGGCAGGGGCCAAGGAGGGGCAGGATGGCCCTAGGACAGGCAACCATGCCTCTTTGGCAATACCAAGGGACAGAGTAAAAATGTGGTGACCATTGATGTTGCGTCTGGCAAATCTTGGCCAGAAGGGGGAGAATGTAAGCCAAAATAAAATTCTATGCCTCTTTAACCATCTGAGTGGACCCCTCCTCTCGGCAAGGGCATCCCAAGGCTAACCTGAGGGGCTGGTTCAGGCTGTGATGGGGGGCAGGGATCAGACATGCCCCTTGAATACCCTCCTTCCTTTCGTTTTGAAATTGCTGATAAAACAGATTTTTTTTTTTGGACAGAGCCTTGCAGTGTTGCCCAAGCTAGAATGCAGTAACACAATCATGGCTCACTGCAACCTCTGCCTCCTGGGCACAAGTAATCCTCCCACCTCAGCCTCCCGAGTAGCTGAAACCACAGGCACGTGGCACCACACGCTGCTAATCTTTTGGGGTTTTTTAGAGACAAGGTCTTACCATGTTACCCTGGCTAGTCTCAAACTCCTGGGCCCAAGCGATGTGCCACCTTGGCCTCCCCAACTGCTGGGATCACAGGCGAGAACCATTCAACCCAACCAGAACAGGTACTTTAAGTCTGATGAGAAATGTTTGCAATTTAAGTCTGATATGAAATATTTGCAGGTGAATCTGGAGGCTTCATATGTGTGATAAAACTTTGGTCTCTACAACCTATTATCATAGTAATGGAGACTTTTTTTTTTTTTCCTGTTGATGTCAGGTCTTTAGCTTACTGTAACTTAACTCTTTCAAACAATTATCCATCAGAAAACTTTTTCTTTTCTGATTTGATGTGTTGCCGCACGTCACGGGGGTTTGGTGGTACATTGGTTCTTTCATGTATTTCGATAAAGTAATTCCTGAGACTGGGGAATTTATAAAGAAAAGAGATTTAACTGGCTCACGGTTCTGTAGGATATACAGGAAGCATGGGAGCATCTGCTTCTGGGGAATCCTCAGGGAACTTTTACCCTTGGCAGAGAGTAAAGCAGGAGCAGGCGTCTTAAATGGCAGGAGCAGGAGGAGGAGTGAAGGAGGGGAGATGCCACACACTTTTAAATGACTAGATCTAAAATAAACTTAATCCAGAGAAAAGCACTAGGGGGATGGTGCTAAACCATTCATGAGAATTCTGCCCCTCAAGATCCAGTCAACCCCCACTGGGCCCCTCCTCTGACACTGGGGATTGCAGTGAGGTTTGAGTAGGGTCACAGATCCAAATCATCTCATGGGTTCAAACCCCTAGACCATCCCACTTAGTCCGTAATCACCCAGGGGCGCCTTTCAATTGGGAGGAGCAAAATGCCCTTTGTCTTTGGAGCTGAGGAAACTCAGTCTGTCATTTATTTGTGAAAGTGACACTTCAGTTCCTCAGGCAAATGCACAGGCAGGTCAGTAGAGCTTACTTGGGAGAAAAAGCAGTGAAGAAGACCCTTTAGAATGCCTTTCCAAACTAGAAACCAACTGAGATGCCCAATAGTTAAGTTATTAACTTAGATAATAACCTGACTCAACCAATTGCCTATCTCCTTGTCTTTAGAAAAATTCCTCTTCATTTTCCTTGTCTTTAGAAAAATGAAATGGAGAAGACCCTTTAGAATGCACCTCTGAATTAGAATTAGGAACCTAAACAAGTCCCTAGGAGGAAAAAAAGAACAGCTGAGGATAAATCAATGATTGTTAAACAAAGGGAGGTCTGGGAACCAGGAGCATTTACCAGTTCCACCAGAAGAGTATCCTGAAGTGGGGGAGGCTTTCCATGGGCCCTTGCTGGTACCCTAGCTCTGAGTTAGGACAACTGCTATGGAGCCTGAGTCTTCTCAGAGATCCCACATATTGGGGCACCAAATTATAATTGACAAAAAGAGTCAAACTCTATAAAATATTTGAAGAGATTTATTCTGAGCCAAATATGAGTGACCAATGGCTTGTGACATAGCCCTCAGGAGATCCTGAGAATATGTGCTCAAAGCAATCTAGGCATAGTCTAGTTTTATACACTTTAGGGAGACATGAGACATCAATCAAATACATGTAAGATGTACATTGATTCTGTCCCATAAGGCAGGACAACTCCAAGGGAGGGATCTGGGTAAGAGGGGGGCCTCCAGGTTATAGGTAGATTTAAAAATTTTCTGATTGGCGGTTGGTTGAGAGAGTTAGTTTGTTATCTAAAGATCTGGAATCAGTAGACAGGAATGCCTGGGTTATTATGATAAGGGGTTATGGAGTCCAAGGTTTTATCATGCAGATGAAGCCTCCAGGTAGCTGGCTTCAGAGAGAATAAATTGTAAATGTTTCTCATTAGATTTAGAGCATCTGTTCCATTAGTAATTCTGAAAGGGAGGAGGGTATCATGAGTCATGTCTGATCCCTGCCCCCTATCATGGCCTGAATCAGTCCCCTGGGTTAGCCTTAGAATGCCCGTGCTGAGAGGAAGAGTCCATTGAGATGGTGAGGGGCCTTTAGAATTTTATTTTACAGCATAATTTAACCTGGGAATAGTATCCATGTTGTAGATAGTTATGTAAGTTATATATCAAACACTGCCTTTTACAATTCCACTTTCTTGCCTTCACATTATTAAGTTATGAAGAAATAGTATTGCAGTAGCCTCCTGGCCTAATCATAGAGTTACAACTTTCTTCATAAGCAGTAGAACATTATTAAGTTCTGCTCTCTGGATTGAGTGTGTCTGTAGTAATGATATCAAAGTTGGTCAGATCTCCCTTGATTTTCTTTATAGCTTCTTGTTTATGTTTGAGACTATATAGTTAGATGGACCTTGGCTTTTTTTTTTTTTTTTTTTTTTTTTTTTTCATTAGGTCTGTGGCATGGCTCACGCCTATAATCCCAGCACTTTGGGAGGCTGAGGTGGGTGGGTCACCTGAGATCAGGAGTTCGAGACCAGCCTGGCTAACATGGTGAAACCCTATTTCTACTAAAAATGCAAAAATTAGCTGGGCGTGGTGATGGGTGCCTGTAATCCCACCTACTCAGTAGACTGAGGCAGGAGAATCACTTGAACCCTGGAGCGGAGGTTGCAGTGAGCAGAGAGCATGCCATTGCACTCCAGCTTGGGCAACAGGAGCAAAACTTTGTCTCAAAAAAGAAGATAAAAAATATATTAACTTACAGTTTTTCTACTGCTGTGAAGTCCACTGAACCCCTTTAAATGTTGAATAATATGTGTGTTGGGTAGCTGGAAGCAGTTCAGTAGTTTTTATTTTCTAAGCTAATAGCACAATTTTTAAGTCATTTTCTGTCTCATAATATCTTAAATGTTTATTGGGAACATCATTAACATGGATAAATAACTTTCCAAAGTCCAAGCATATCCAGAAAACCTGTTTATTACTTTTCATTAATGAAACTTTTCTAATTCCATTACAGTGACTTTATGATAACACAGATTTTGAGGGAAATACCTAACTTTCTTATTGTTTAAAACCCATCATGGTAGGCAGAATTCCAAGATGACCCTGAAGATACTTGCCTGGTATTTACTCCCATGTTTAGCTTTTCTTATATAGCACAGTTAACTTTGAGAAAAGGAGTTCTTCTGTAAGCCTGACCTAATCAAGTAAACTATTAACAGGATCCTGACTTTCTACAGTAAGAGATTAAACTGGTAGAATCTTTCCTTTTTAAAGTAAATTGCTTTATTGGAATATAAGTTAGATAACATAAAATTCAATCATTATAAGGGTACAAGTTAATGTGTTTTAGTAAATTTAAAGAGTTATGCAGTCATCACCATAGAACATTGCCACCACTTCAAAAATTTCCCTCGTGACCATTTGCAAATTGGCAGAATGTTAAATTCTTGTGAAAATTTATGTTAGAAGTTGGTGGGCTATTCTTTAATATATTATTAAATTTAATTTGCTCTATTTCATCAGACTTTTGCAGCTTTTTAAATTAGGAATGTCATCCCGTAATTTTATTTTTTGTTTTCTTATCAGATTTTGGCTAAAATTAGCTTTTTATATTTTTTCATGTTCTGGATCAAATGTTGTTAAATCTTCTTAAAAATTTTAGACCATTTAATTATGGTTTTGAAAGTATCAGTGTAGAATGTTTTGTTCTGTACTTTAGAAATTTATCTATTTTAATTTTTTGTTTTGCTTGCCATCTCTTTTATACTTAGATATGTTAGAGATATGTCTCCTATCTTTATGGGTTTCCCCCAGATTATATGATAGTTTATTAACTATATAATATTTTAATTTCTAATTATGTCCTCATTTTTAGAATTCTCTTCCTCTGATTTTGTATATACTTGCCTTTTTGTCTTTCTTTTTTTGTTTATTTTAATCTTTATAATCAGGTCATTTATTTCTGTTCTTTTACATTTAATAGAAAATACATTAAGCCTGTGAGTTAACTTCTAGCAAAGATTTTACAACATCTTATGTTTTTAAATATATATTTATAATTTTTTATATTCTAATTTTTATATTCTTAATTTTAATGTCTGATTTTCTCTTTTACCCATTTATAATTGTAGAGAGACTTTTAAAAAATTCTCTAGGTGGCCAGGTGTGGTGGCTCATGCTTGTAATCCCAGCACTTTGGAGGCAGAGGCAGGTGAATCACCTGAGGCTGGGAGTTCAAGACGATTCTGACCAACATGGAGAAACCTTATCTTTACTAAAAATACAAAAAATTAGCCAGGCATGGTGGTACGTGCCTGTAATCCCAGCTACTCAGAAGGCTGAGGCAGGAGAATCGTTTGAACCTGGGAGGTGGAGTTTACGGTGAGCCCAAATCATGCCATTGCACTCCAGCCTGGGCAACAAGGGTGAAAGTCTGTCTCAAAAAAATAAAAATTCTCTAGGGGATATGGATCTTCAGCACAAAATGCTGTTACTACTTTTCATCATACAGAAGGCTGCTCATATAATTTTTACATTTTGAAATTTATTCTGATATTCTTTGTTACCTAGTACTTTTTCAGTTGGTGGTAATGTGCCATAGATCCTCTAAGTGTATCTCTTTAAGTTATCCAATTTCCCATATATAGACTAAGTCAAAGTTTAATTTTTAACCTCTGCCTCCTTTTTCATTGTTTAGTTTTCTTGTTCCATGATTAGTAGGATGGTAAAGTTTTCCACGCCCTTTTGGTTTCTTTTATTATTTATAATATTTTTTACTTCATATAGTTTTTAAAAATGGTCTAACTTAAAATTTTAGTATAAAATATAGAAGTATAAAAGGTAAAGATTGTACCTTTTGTCACTACATAAAATGACTTTGACAGGTGATTTTTTTTTTTTTTTACCTAACCATTTATTTCTAACCTTCTTCTGTTTTTTTTTCTCTTTTAAATTTAGCAGTCCTTTGTAACTAATAAATAATGGGATAGCAATCTGTTGATTGATTTATCTGTCTTACTTAACACAAACCAGATTTTTAAAAATTTTAAATAGGAGCTTAATGTATTTATATTATTATCAGAACACTTTGTTTTATGCTTTGCTTTCTTGCCACTTTTCTGATTTTCTTTCTGTTTATTATGATTTGAATCTTTATATATTTGATAATGATTTGGAAGGCAAGTGGTTTTTGTTTGTTTTTGAAATGGAGTCTCACTATGGTGCAGTGCTGGGTGCAGTGGCACAATCTTGGCTCACTGCAACCTCCGCCTCCCGGGTTCAAGCTGTTCTCCTGCCTCAGTTCCCAAGTAGCTGAGACTACAGGCATGTGCCACCACACCCAGCTAATTTTTGTAGTTTTAGTAGGGATGGGGTTTCACCTTGTTGGCCAGGATGGTCTTGATCTCTTGACTTTGTGATCCACCCATCTTGGCCTCCCAGAGTGCTGGGATTATAGGCATGAGCCCTGAAGCCTGCCCGGGAAGTAATTTTAATATTTAAATTTTACTAATGGTTAGCATCAAGATTATCAAATAGTTACTTGAAACACTTTCTTTAACCATTGTAGATAACAACAGAACAAAATAACAAAAGAATAATAACAAGAGAACCTTTGATTCTGTGATCCCAGAAACATTCCTTGCCCTGCCCTTGTGTCCAAAATATGTCAATTTTTAGCTTTTATTCACAACTTGGTACTGTACATTTAAAAGTACAATATAGTTTTTCTTTTTTAAAAAATAGTTTTTCTATTCAACTTTATAATTTCACTTGTAGTAGTTATTTTGTATCAGCTTATTTTGATTCCTCAGCTTTTTTCATTATGTTTTTCAGTTATTTTATGTGCCTCTCATTTGAAATACCTTTTAAAACTTAAGGAATAAAATAGTACAAATTTTATCCAAGCTATGAAACTTTCCCATTTGAGGGGCAATTTTATCTTGAAAAAGGAAAACAGTATTTTCAAGATTAAATACTTGGCTACTTTGATAATAGTGGAGTCTATAAGTATATTAAAATTTTTACTGAACAAGGGAATGTTTTGAGCTGACTAAGACATTCCCAAAATTTTGTGTAGAGTTCATTTACATTCCTATAGGAAAATGCAGCAGTCTGAAAAAGGATATATGTTGCTTTAAGGAACCAAATGTGTGGAAGGAGATTCCTTTTGGACACTCTTCTACATTGTCTGCATAATTTACATCATTCTTCTCAAATTCTAGGCATAGATGTGTTCTTTACATAATTTAACCTGTAAATTTTGTTTGATGAATTAATGACACCTACTGGGCATCTAGTATCTTTTTGAAACTCTCCATATCCAAGCTGAAAAAAATGACACAGCCCAGCTCACAAATGCTGAGCAGATGTGCACAGAATTGCTATACCTTCATCCAGTCTAGGGTGATGGGACTTTGTTACATGTTCATTAGCGGTGATATAACCGTGGATTGTTATTTTCCTAGTTAGCCATTAATAACAGTTAACAGTATAATGAGATCACAATTTCAGAATTTGGAGCATATATTGTTGACAATGAAATCTAATTAAAAACAAACTGGCTTCTTATATTTCATAAAAGATGTTAATCTCATTGATAGAATTACTGCCACTCATGCCAGATACCAACTTGCTTTCATTTTATTTGTTTTGTTCTCATTCTGGTGCCCAAACTATTTAATATGTAATATTCTAATGGGGAAAAACTTCTTACATTAGAGAGTGCGTTATAGTAATCTTTAAATAAACAAGGTCCTGAAGTATCTAAAGGCTGATGGTAAGAAATCGTATTGCACTGGTTGTAAGAAAAGCTTTCTTGTAATAGCTGCCACGGATGCTCATACAAATCAATGCAAGGAGATCAATTTTTCTTAGCTCTTTAAATGTTTAAGCCAGCACCTGGCCTTTGTGATGTCTCTTGGTTGTAGGTAATAGCTGGGAATTTCAGGTGAAGGATTACAACTTCTGAGTTAGTTATGCTACCCCAAATGATCCATTGGATGTGGCTAAAATGCTAGTTTGAAAATATATTCATGGGATTAGGAGTGAACACTTCTTTGCCTGAAATCTTGTGGTTTAGCTTTAGTACTTACTGTAGTCAGTTCATTTCTTTGAAATATTGAGCTGTCTGACAACTTAAAATCCTAAGTTTCCTTTAAACTTGAGCCTGGCTTTAGAGGAGAAAGGGGTGTTGTAGGGGTGGATTTTATGTAAGGCTCTCTGAAGAGAATTCACTGAAGTGCTTTTTGCTGGCAGGGCGCTGAGAAGACTAGCAGGCTGCTTCCTTTCAGTCCTTCTTGGGTTTTGCCCTTAGCCTAGATAAACATTTAGTCAGATAATTTATGTCAGGGCCACTGAGTCTGTTTTTGTGCCTTGGTAAAGTCATCATTTTCCTTTCATGAAGAAGCATGGAAAAGGCCCAGGTGCAATGCCCAGGTTTTGTTAAGCCTGTTGGATATTAGGAAAAGCCTTGATGCTCTTTATATCCTTAGTTCCCAGCTGAATGTGTATCACCTTGCATCTAAGTTGGGAACTGAGTTATTATTATTATTATTATTATTATTTTAAATAGATATGGGTTCTTGCTATGTTTTCTGGGCTGGTCACGAACTCCTGGGCTCAGGTGATCCCCTGCCTCAGCCTCCCAAAGTGCTGGAGTTATAAGCATGAGCCACCATGCCCAGCCATAAACATGTTGGTAAATATCACCTAGCAAGATTATTTTCTTTGTGGATGTACTATAATCAGGTACCACAAATAAATTGAAAACATATTATATGGAGAATACTAATATGCTGTGGAATCATTACTTCCATGTCAAATGTAAACATCTAACTATACTGAGAATTAGGGAGCAAAGGGTAATAGTGACGTGGGTTGTAGTCTTAGATACCTTGCCTAATTCTGAGCACATCCTTTGATCTCTTTGTTTTTTCATCCATATCTTGGAGGTAGTTCTACCTGTCCTTACTTATCTCAGAATCAGTGGGAGCACTGTTTGATATTGCTTATGAATTAGAGGGCCCATGCCACATGCAAATTTTATTTTCAGTATAACTTTGTTATAACAATGGGCCTTTTTGAGCTTGAAAAATGTGTCATAATTATCAAAGGCATTTAATGAAGAATGACATGCTAGCTAAATTTTGAAGACATATTAAAAAAAAATACAGAAAGAAAGAGCTCTTCAAAGACCATAGCAGAGGAGATAAGATCTGAGTTGTAAAAAAATATCTTGACATCAGAAGCACAGAGAAGGTAAGGGTGAGCATTCCAGACAGAGGGAATCTGATGTGAAAAAATGCAGAATAGGAATGGATAGGAAAAGTTCAGGAAACGGATACAAGGTGATGTTCATTTTAGATTAAATCTCTTCTTTATCAGTATAAAAGTGAAAACCTGAAGAGAATGACAATATTCTCAACTTTTATTCCATAGTAATAACAAAAGGCTCATACAACTTGCATCTGAATTAACTTGGAATGAGGAGGTTTAGCATTAACTGAGGAGAAAACTAAGTACTTAAGAGCTTAGGAGGATACAAAGTAAAATTAGCATCAATTTTCTGGGCTTCTTTATAGAGGACTTCCTGGAGAAAGGGATTTTAGACGAAAGTGATAAAAGTGGATTTCTGGAAAGGTTGATAGCAAAAAAGAATGCCTTGTTTTGAAGACTTGGGGGAAGCTTACTCTGTGAGTGGTATGACCAAAAGTGAGGTCTGAACTGTCGTCTTTAAAGAGGTACTTTATAGGTCCAAGGAATGTTGAGTCAGCCTCACTGTCTATTCATCTTGATTTCATCTTCCCCTTCGCACCATAGCCATTTGAAATCCTGCAGGCAAAAGTCTGCTACTTATTGCTTGTTCTATTCTTTAAAGTAGCAAAAGTTTACTACTTACTGCCTGTTCTGTTCTTTCCGTTTCTCCTGTCTAGAAAAATGGAGCTTACGATTAGTTTGAGATTTTCCATGTTTTCATTCATTCACCTGTCTCTAATGTTTCTTGTTACTGTCTCCCCAAAGGAACTATTTCAAATGAGACTGCTGATCATTTCCTAGCATGTTGCTTTTTCTGTCTTTGCTTTCTGCCTTCCTCCTATCCGGAGTATTTTTCACTGTCCTCTCAGCCATATGAGTTTAATCTACTTTTAAAATTAAGGGCTTCAGAAATCACTTCTCTGAACCTCCCTGACAACTTTTTGGTTTCATTGAACATGTATTTCCTTGTGTTGTTGTATTTGCTTTCTTGTACTGCCTTTGTCTTGTTATATTGAGTGCATTGTAAAGGCGCTGTAACTTTTAACCTGAACTACATTGCTTGATATTTCTGAAAATGTGGTTGGTGATGATATTATAGACCAATGCTCCATATATTTATGACATACAGTCTCATATAGACTGATGGTTTTCAATTATATGTGTGTGTTCATTTTTAATGGAAAACCAGAGCTTGTTAAATGTGTAGAAACCACTAGAATGTAAACTTAATGAGATGACATTTTTTTTCTCTTTGGTATAGTACCGTATCTTCAGCACTTTGTTCTAGTCCAAATGTGGCACTAAATACGTTATTTGTTGAATAAGTGCTGATTTAATTTACTTAATCTGTCTGTCTTCACTGGTACTTTTAAATATCCAGGAAGAAACCTCTAGGATGTTATCTCAATAAACAAGATCATTAGGTGTCACCCCAGGGGTTGAAGGATAACATCACAGAATGTCATCATTTTCTCCCAGGAGAAGAAAATCTTTCTGTTTTTGAGACAAGACAGAAGAAATAAGATGAGAAATCATAGTTGATGTAATCTCACTTTAGTTTATTCAATGTTTGTGATCTTTTTATTGAGAAAAATTGCAGTGGAACAGAAGAAAAAATTTGAGGGAAAGACTACTTTCTAATTTATGGACCTTTGTTTGGCTTTTCAGGTGTTTGTTTAAGGGTTGCCCACTCTTTTCTCTACATTGACATTTCATGGTGAATATTTTGCTTATTCTGCCCTCTGTGTTTTTTCTATGGCAGCTTACCTGGCAGTATTCAGAAACTGAGAAGAATATTGAAGATCAGGACCTTAAATTTTTCACTCTTAACAAGGCTCAAAAACAGAAATTAAGAAGCAGACCACTGACTTTTTCCTTTTTTCTCTCTTCTTTTGCCTTTAGCTCAAGCCAGGACAGAACAGCTGCAGGGACAGTGACAGTGAAAGTGCCAGTGGAGAATCCAAGGGCTTCCACAGGAGCAGCTCTCGGGAAAGGCTCAGCGATGTAAGTTTAAAAAAAAAAAAATCAACCAAAACCACTAGGCCACATGCACACCATTGGTTCAGGTCTGAATTACATAACTTTCCCTCATCTTTAGAATTCTTTTTGTCTACCCAAGCATTGTGGTTCACACTTTCTTTGTATACATATTTGGCATTGTAGTTATGGTGTCATTTTAAAACGTCATTTGACCAAAACTGTATTTTGACAAATCATCAGGTATGAGGAAGTATTTGTTATCTTAGAAACAACAGACTACAAAGAGGAATGATGATACTTTTATTATCTGTGTTACAGCTGAACGAAATAGTCGAGTAATGCTGAGACTGGGTAATGGCATCATTTAGCTATTTGTAATTTCTTCACTTAGGAAATTGGTAACAATCCCTTTCTGTCATTTTTATTCCTGCTGGGAGTGGTGACTAACCAGCCACTTACTTGGCAAGAGAAGGAATTACATTTTCTGATGGGTTTCTAGGAGGAAAACCTTGTAAGAATGCATCATGCCTATTGGCCCTCTAGATGTGATTTTGATTGTTCTCCAGTCTCCTACCAACAGGGCAGCTTCCCCCGCTGTTGCTTCTGAGAACCACCTACTCTTCTTTGGACTCTCTTGCCTTCTTTACTCATATGTCATATATCAGCATTCTTAACTCATCTTTGCCCCAAGAGCAACACTTGGAAACTCTTTTGTGAAGTGGATCAAGTAAAGAGAACTTTTTATTGTTTATAGCAATTAAGCAGCATTAACAGAATAAGTGAGAGAGTAGACCAAGACAAAAAGAGATAGCACTTTGAAGTGTCTGGGTATTAAGAAGAAATAAAGGATATGTACTGAGGAGCAAAATCTTTTATTTCCCCCTTTTTTTTTAAATACCATACTCTAAAGCAGTATGCTGTTCACTGTAGAGTATAATATGATTCAATGAATTCAGAAAGAAAATATTAGTACTTTTTTTTTCTTAAAAAAAGTAAACTTTACTAGTATTCAGTTTAAAGAGCAGGGAATAGTTGTTGTCTATAATTTTTAAATACATGTATCTAAGGAATGTATACTTAACACTTTGTTACTGAGAGATGTCTACTAACATAAATGGTTGGAGACCGCTATAGCATACGAAACAGTTCTCTGTGATAAAACTACATCCATCTCTCCATCAACCACGGGAGATAACTCTAAGGTACAACCACCTACCTGCACCTCTTATGATAGTTTGTGAGGTTTATGATGAATTCTTACAAGAGGTAAATTGAACAAAATATAATTACTTCTGTGGTATTTCAATATCTTAGTTATAGATAATTACTGCCCCTTCCTCTGTGATATACTATCAAAAGTATGTAAGTAAAGAGTATTAACAGTCTTTTACTGTGTGCGTGCTTCTGTGTGTAAGAATATGTTTCATTGTGTGTTAATGTGTTTGATTAGTTTTGTGTTGGAGCTATGTAATTATAAAGCCATGACAACTTTTCTTATCTAAGGTGTTAACAAAAACAGTTAATGTTTAAATAGCTGTTTTTCTGAGATTTTTGTTATACTTTTAATATAATATCTCATTGACCCTAGAAATTATTCCAGGGTTAGTCAGTCATATTTTCTTCATAGAGCAGAGAAATGAAAGCTATGTTAGTTTAGGGGACAAGAACCACCATTGGATCTTTTGGCTTGTTTCCCATAACTCGCTTTCTTTTAGATCAAAAGAAATTGGCAGAAGACATTCCATATTCATGAATAGAAAGACTGATTATTATTAAGATATCAGTATTACCCTAAGCTATTTATAGGTTCAATGCAATGTCTATCATAATTTCAACAGCGTTTTTTGCAAAAATAGAAAAGCATATTCTCAAATACATATGAAATGGCATGAGGCCCTAATAACCAACACAGTCTTGAAAATGAACAAAGTTAGAGGACTCATACTTACCAACTTCAAAACTCACTGCAAAGCTATAGTTAATCAAAATGGTGTGGTGCTGGCTAATACTAGGCATACAGATCAATAGAATAGAATGGAGAGCCCAGAAGGAAACCCATACTTGTATGCCCAACTGATTTCTGACAAGGGTGCCAAGACACGTCAATGGGGAAAGAATTTTCTCTTCAACAGATGGTATTAAGACTACTGGATTTTTATGTGCAAAAAAAAAATGAAGTTGGACCCCTACATCACACCATATACAAAAATAAACTCAAAATGAATCAATGACCAGCATATAAATGTGAACACTGTAAAACTCTTAAAAGGAAATATACAGGTAAACCTTCATGACCTTCAATTTGGCAGTGGCTTCTTAGATATGGCACTAGAAGCATGTACAACAAAAAGGAAAATAAATTGTACTTCATCAAAATTAAAAACTTTGGTACACTAAAGAGCATTGTCAAGAAAGTGAAAAGGCAGCCAACAAAATGGGGAAAAGATTTGCAAATCATATAACTGGTAAGTGTTTACTATCCAGAATGTGTAAAGAACACCTATAACTCAATAATAAAAATAGACAACCTAATGCAAAAATGGGCAAAGAATTTGAAAAATATTTCTGTAAAGAAGAAATACAAAGAAGAGATACTTGAAAAAATGCTGAAAATCATTAGTTGTTAGAGATATGCAAATTAAAAATGTAATGAGATTATCATTTTATACCTAGTAGGATGGGTATGCTTTTTAAAAGAGAATGAAAAATAAGAAGTGCTGGCAAGGATGTGGAGAGGTTGGAACACTCATACATTACTGATGGGAATGTAAAATGATGCAGCCACTGTAGAAAACAGCTTGGCAGTTCCTCAAAAAGCTGAAACATATAATTACCATATGACCCAGCAATTTCACTTTTAGGTATGTACCCCAAAGAATGGAAAACATGAACTCAAACAGAGACATGAATGCCAGTGTTCACTGCAGCATCATTTACAGTAGCTAAAAACTGGAAACAACCCATGTGTTCATCAACAAATGAACTGATAAACAAAACATGACAGCTTGGCTGATATGCACACAATGGAATATTCTCAGCCATAAAAAGGATTGGCATTTTAATGCATACTACAATATGGATGAACCTTAAAAATATTATTCTAAAAAAAAGCAAGGCAAAGAAGGACAAATATTGTACGATACCACTTCTATGAAGTATCTAGAATAGGCAAGTTCATAGAAACATAAAGTAGAATGGAAGTTACCAGGAACTGGGGGGATGGAGACTGGGAAGGAGGAAAGTTACTGCTTGATGGTTACAGGATTTATTTTTGGGGATGATATAAATATTTTAGAAGTAGATTGTCATGACAGTTGCTCAATGTTATGAATGTAATTAATGTCACTGAACTGCACAATTAAAAAATGGTGAAAATGGCAAACTTTCTGTTAAAAAATGTAAAAATAATTAGGACTGTAATAATGCTTATTTTGCTATCACTTTATGGAAAATGTGGAAAATAGTTATTATAGCTTTTATCATCCTTGTCTACTAATTGTGTCACTTGTGTCATTTCTGGTCCTGTTTCTATTGGTTGTTTTTCCTCCTCACTATGGGTCATATTTTCCTGCTTCTTTGTATGCCTGGCAATTTTTCATTCTATGCTAGACGTTATAAAATCTTGTCAGTCTTATGTCAAGTCAGTCAATGAAACGTTTTCAATTCATGTTGTTTATTACTTAAAAAAAATTGTGGGCATATAGTAGGCATTATTGTTCATTAATTTTTAAAATGCATGCTTTTTGCAACAACATTATTAAAAAGGAAAGAAAGAAAAATGACCCAAAAAGTGGGCATTTAGTGAAATTTGAGACCTCTATTCACATTTTCCTTACATATGTGCAGGTATGAGATTGCAGAGTCTTGTGTCAAGGGCTGTCATAATGCTTACTCTGCTTTCATTTTATTGAAACTCTGGCAATCTGTGGCAATCTGAAATATGCTGAGATGAAAACTTTTTTTTTCTTTCTTGATACGGAGTTTTGCTGTTGTTGCTCAGGTTGGAGTGCAGCAGCACGATCTTAGCTCACTGCAACCTAGCCTCCAGGGTTCAAGGGATTCTACTGCCTCAGTTTCCCTATTAGCTGGGGCTACAGGTGCCTGCCACCATGCCCAGCTAATTTTTTTGTATTCATAGTAGGGATGGGGTTTCACCATGTTGGCCAGTCTGGTCTTGAACTCCTGACTTCATGTGATCCACCCGCCTCAGCCTCCCAAAGTGCTGGGATTACAGGTGTGAGTCATCGCGCATGGCCGAGATGAAAGCTTTTAACAAGTCAACCTACAGAATCATTCTTTTGGATACCAAAGCAACACCTATCTGCATAATATTTTAGACAATAAAGATGCCCCATTTTTTCTTGAAAGAGAATTTGCAATTAATTTATTTTTTACTTTTATTTTAGTTTCGGGGGTACATGTGAAGGTTTGTTAAACAGTAAACTCATGTTACAGGGGTGTGTTGTACAGATTATTTCATCACCCAGTAGCCAATAGTTATTATTTTTTCTACCCCTCTCCCTCTTACCACCTTTTACCCTCAAGTAGACCCCAGCATCTTT
>NW_016107468.1:3320235-3324937 GCF_001604975.1 Cebus imitator
TTTGGAGATGGAATCTCGTTCCATTGCCCAGGCTGGAGTGCAGTGGCAGGATCTCTGCTTACTACAAACTCTCCTGCTTTCTAGGTTCAAGCAGTTCTCCTGCCTCAGCCTCCCAAGTAGCTGGGACTACAAGTGCATGCCACCACACCTGGCTAATTTTTTTGTACTTTAGTAGGGACGGAGTTTCACTGTGTTGGTTGCCCAGGCTGGACTCAAACTCCTGATCTCAGGCAGTACACCTGCCTTGGCCTCCCAAAGTGCTAGGATCACAAGCATGAGCCACCATGCCCGGCCATTTGTTAATAAGTTCTTGTCATTTAGCTCCCACTTATAAGTGAGACCATGTGGTATTTGATTTTCTGTTCCAACATTAATTTGCTAGAGGGTAGTAGCTAGAGGATAGTAGCCCCTAGCTCTATCCATGTTCCTGCAAGAGACATGATCACCTTCATTTTCATGGCTATGTAGTATTTTGTGGTTTATATGTACCAAATTTTCTTTATCCAGCCTGTCATTGATGGGCTTTTAGGTTGATTCCATGTCTTTGCTATTGTGAATAATGCTGCAGTGAACATTTGTATGCAAGTGTCTTTATGGTAGAATGATTTACATTCCTCTGGGTTTATACCCAGTAATTGGATTGCTGGGTCAAATGGAAGTACTGCTTTTAGCTTTTTGAGGAATCATCATACTGCTTTCCACAACAGTTAAAAACTAGTTTACACTCCCACCAGTAGTTTATAAGTGTTCCCTTTTTCTTGCAGCATCGCCAGCATCTTTTCTTTTTTGACATTTTAATATTAATAGCCATTAAGACTGGTGTGATGATATCTCATTGTGGTTTTGATTTTGATTTCTCTAATCATCAGTGAAAGTGAGCTTTTTTGTATATGCTTGTTGGCTACATATATGTCTTCTTTTGAAAACTTTCTCTTCATGTTCTTTGCCTGTTTTTTAATGGGGTTGTTTTTCTCTTGTAAACTTGTTTAGTTCCGTATAGATGCTGGATATTAGACCTTTGTCAGATGAATAGTTTGCAAATATTTTCTCCCATTCTATGGGTTGTCTGTTTACTCTGTTGATAGTTTCTTTTGCTGTGCAGAATCTATTAAATTTAATTAGATCCCAATTGTCCATTTTTGCTTTTGTTGTGATTACTTTTGATGACTTAGTCATGAAATCTTTACCCTTTCCTATGTCCAGCGCAGTATCACCCAGGTTGTCTTCCAGGGTTTTTATAGTTTTGGGTTTTACACTTGTCTTTAATCCATCTTGAGTTGGTTTTTGAATATGGTGTAAGGAAGGGGTCCAGCTTCAATCTTCTTTTTTTCTATTTTGAGACAGAGTTGGACTCTTGTTGCCCAGGCTGGAGTGCAATGGCATGATCTTGGCTCACCGAAACAACTGCCTCTTGAGTTCAAGCGATTCTCCTGCCTCAGATTCCTGAGTAGCTGGGACTACAGGCATGCACCACCACACCCAGCTAATTGTGTATTTTTAGTAGAGGCAGGGTTTCTCCATTTTGGCCAGGCTGGTTTGGAACTCCCAGCCTCAGGCAATCCACCCGCCTTGGCCTCCCAAAATGCTGGGATTACAGGCATGAGCTACTGTGACTGGCTGCTTCAGTCTTCTTTAATGCCTATCAGAGAGTAAGAAGGTGGAGTCAAAGATGACTAATGGTTTTTGTTGTTTTTTTTTTTCTGTAAAAATCGCATATTAGTTCTTATTATGCTTATTCTTTCACTTACTTCATTTAACATATAGAAAATAGTTATTGCATATTTTACTGTCCTTGTGTACTAATTTTGTCACCTGTGTCATTTCTGGGCCTGTTTCTATTGGTTGTTTTTTTCCTGCTTTTTAAAATGCCTCTCAATTTTTTATTGAATGCCAGACATTATAAAATTTTTCTTGTTGGGTGCTGGTATTTCTGATTTTTATAAGCATTCCTCATTTTGGGATACAGTTTTGTTACTTGGAGATTCCTTTTTTTTTTTTCTTTTTTTGAGGGTTGCTTTTGTACTTTTCTTGGGCAAGGCCTGAACAACCTTTAGTCTAAAGATAATTTTTCTTCCATGCTGACTGAGTACTCTGCCTAATGTATTACAAGGTTTTTTCCCCTGTAGACTGTGAAAAAACAAACTGTTCCCTGCATTTTGTGAGCTATGTACATTCTCCCTCCTTTCCATTGGTTGTCTTGCTTGCCTTTAGTATTTTTCTCCCACAGATGTGCTGATTAGTCATCAGGTGGAAACTAGAGGGAAACCTTTCCGCAGCTTTCATGATTCTTGCTTTCTGTGATGCTGTCTCCTCCTTATCCTCTGCCTTGTAGTTCTGCCTGTCTTGGCCTCCCCTTATTCTCAACTCTGACTTAAAGACTCAGGGATTCCACCTGAGTTACCTCCTACTGCGAATGCTGTGGCATGAAAACTCTTCAGGCAGTAAGTTGGGAAAATTTTAAGGGTCATCCTATTTTTCTCTCTTCTCTCAGATATTATTGTCTTGTACTCTCTCTTACCCAATTTCTAGAAACTCCTGTTTCATAAATTTTGTCCAGTTTTTAGTTGCTTGAGGTGGGAGAATACATTCAGTCCCTGTTAGTCCATCATGCCCATAGCTTGTTTTTCAGCTAAGATGAAAATTTCAGTCAGCCTTTCACCTACTTTAGTGGTATTTTTAGGAGCTTTGGCAGTTGAGTCTTATTCTCAAGTGAGGCTAATCAAAATACTAAATTATTCAAGCTTTGTGTTTTTGAATGGGTTATACCAAAAGAATAAGAAGAATTTCAGTGTAGCTGGAGAATTTGACACACGGGTAAAGCTTAAAAAAACAAATATGCAGCCACGTATGATGGCTAATGCCTGTAATCCCAGCATTTTCGGATGCTGAGACGGGTGGATCACTTGAGGTCAGGAGTTCAAGACCAGCCTGGCCAACATGGTGAAACCNTGCCAGCTACTCAGGAGGCTGAGGCAGGAGAATTGATTGAACCCAGGAAGTGGAGGTTGCAGTGAGCTGAGATCGTGTCATTGCACTCCAACCTGGGTGACAGAGTGAGACTCTGTCTTAAAAAAAGAAATAATAATAAACCCAAATATGCGTTATTTTCTAAATTATGTATTCCCAGACCATGTTGCTGGGAGGGCATAATTGGCCACGAGGACTTTTAGATTGTCTACATTCAAGGAGACATAGTAACTTGTTTAGGTTAGTCACTAGGGAAAAGTTAGGGGAATAATTGAATATACATTTAATAACTATTTACGATGAGTTATTCAATGGGGAAAACATTGCTTCTGACTTAAACAGAATTTTGTAATTGAGGAATTTTGTCAGAAATTAGGAGCACAACTTACTTAAAAACTTTTAATAAATCAAACAATCCTCTAATTATGAAATGTTAATGGCATTTATTACAAACAGACCAAGATTTAATAGAAGTTCTGCTATTCATTGTATGTGACCTTAGGCAAAGAATGTGATCTTTCTTACCTCCCAAACCCTGCCCAGTAGAATCTTGCTTTGTCACCACCAGGCTGGAGTGGGATGCAGTGGCGCGACCTTGGCTCACTGCAACCTCCACTTCCCAGGTTCAAGCAATTCTCCTGCCTCAGCCTCCTGAGTAGCTGGTATTACAGGCATGTGCCACCACACTCAGCCAATTTTTGTGTTTTTAGTTGAGGTGGGGTTTCACCGTGTTGGCCAGGGTGGTCTGAAACTCCTGACCTCAGGTGATTTTGCCTACCTTGGCCTCCCAAAGTGCTGGGATTATAGGAGTGAGTCACCACACCACCCCATAATGTGATCTTTATAAGCCTCAGTTTATTTATCTGTAAAATGGCCTTAATGTTCCATATTTTTTGAAGATGACTTACTACTATGCATTTGAATCACTTGGCATAGTTCTTGGCACATCTTTTGTGCTAAAAAATTTATCCTCTTCTCTTTTTTTATCAGATTTAGAGCAACCCTTAGGAACCTTCTCTATTCTTTTTATTTTGAATTTTTTTTTGTCTCTGTCAATCTGATGAAACCTGCCTGTCTCAGTCAGTATAAATTCAACTCTTCCTCCCAAATAAAATCCTCATTATTTTTTGCCTTCTGTTTTTCTGACCTTTAACTGTCTCTCTTATTTCCCTGTCCCAGGTATACAACTCCAGAGCTGGCATTCTCAAAGTCAAGCTCTATCTCTTCCTATCTTTCTTACCCCGTGTGCTTAGTCACCACTCTCATTTTTCTGCTGACTTTATTTATATATTTTTGAGACAGTGTTTTGCTCTTGTTGCCCAGGCTGTAGTGCAATGGTGCAATCTCGGCTCACCGAGTTCAGTGGATTCTCCTGCCTCAGCCTCCCGAGTCACTGGGATTACATGTGCCTGCCACCATGCCCAGCTAATTTTTGTATTTTTAGTAAACGGGGTTTCTCCCATGTTGCCCAGGCCAGTCTTAAACTGCTGACCTTAGGTGATCTGCCTGCCTCAGTCTCCTTAAATGCTGGGATTACAGGTGTGAGCCACCACGCTCAACTGCTGACTTTATTTTTGAAGAGATATTTGAGTATGTTTATCCTCTCATTGACACTGCAACTGTCTCAGATGTCCTCATGCCTTTTTTCACAGATAATTTGTGTAGGCGCTCAGTGATTTCATTTGTACTCTGTTTCCTCTGCTGTGTGCTATATGATAAGTCCAGAGTGTTTTTT
>NW_016107468.1:3325307-3391935 GCF_001604975.1 Cebus imitator
TTGGTAGAGACGGGGTTTCACCATGTTGGGCAGCCTGGTCTCTAACTCCTGACCTAAGGCTATCTGCCCACCTTGTGGGGGCAAAGTGCTGGGATTACAGACCCGAGCCACCACTCCTGGCCTTGTTTGCACTTTAAAATCTTCCTACCTTTGTTTATTCTTTTATTTATTTATTTTTTTGAGGCAGCGTTTCACTGTGTCGCACAGTCTGGAGTACAGTGGTATGATCTCAGCTCACTGCAACCTCAGCCTCCTGGGTGCAAACTATTCTTGTGCCTCTGCCTCCTGAGTAGCTGGGACTACAGGCATGTACCGCCATGCCCAGCTATTCTTTGTATTTTTAGTAGAGGTGGGGTTTTGCCATGTTGGCCAGGCTGGTCTCAAGCTCCTGGCCTGAGGTGATCTGCCCTCCTCAGCTTGTCAAAGCCCTGGGATTATATGCCTGAGCCTCCATGCTCGGGCCTATTTTATTTCTGTTCTTTGTTCTTTCTTTGTTTTTCTTTTTCTTATGTCAGCCTCAACGTCACTTCTACCAAACACTTCCTAACACACTGTGGAAGTAAACTCCTTTAATGCTTTATTTAAACAACTATATGAATATGACTCTTTCCACCTCTCTCTTTGAAAGAATTTTGGGTTTGGTTGTTAGTTATGAGAAGACAGAAAAATATTTAATACCTTTCAAGGGTTCAAATTTATCAAGAATTTGAAACATCTCAGAAAATAATGAAAAGAGATCAAATTCTTAGAAGTCTTGTGGTACACAGTTTTCTAATCCTATTATTCTGTTAGTTATTTATATTTGAAATCATTTTTCTTCTTCTTTTTTAGATACCCCTTCTCTTCAAATCACCCTTTGTCTTTGAGTTTTTATTGATTTGTGTATCCCACAGTGCCACTGTTCATCCATCCATGCCAGCATCTGTCCTTTGCTTTCTTTCTCTCTCTTGCTCTCTTTCTTTCTCTTTTTCTGTCTTACTTTCTTTCTCTCTCTCCCACCCTCTCTTGAAATCTTTGTTGAGGTTTTATTCCATGCCAGGTTGTTTCACAGACATGAACCACTACCAAGAATGAGCTTCCCTCATCATTGAAATTAGATTAAGTAATCTAATTTCAACCTGACAAGGATTCTTGGTATTTATTTCTCTCTCTCTTTTTAAATAAATTTGTGCCACATTTTCCTTTTCCTTAATAGTTTGTTTATGCCTTTTTCCATTCCTGTCCATATATTTATGAGTTCTCCTGCAAATGTCAGTATTTCCGTTGTCAAGAAATGTCAGTGGAATTCTTTTTATTCATCAGGTATAGTCTGGGCATTTGAGGTTGAGTGGTGAACAAGATGAAGCTTCTGCCTTCCTGAAGTTTCCATTCCAGTGGGAGAGACAAATCTATGAAAAAACAACTAAAATTCTTTTTAATGCAGTATTTTCTGACATAAGCAATATGAAGGGCAGAAATGTGTTGCTACTTGAATGTGATTGGATAAGACCCTTCTGTGTAGGTGACATTAAAACTGAGGTCTAAATAAAGAACAGAAGGTAGACAGGTGAAGATCTGTGGGAAGAACATTCTGAGCAACAGGGACAACAAGCTTAGAGGCCCTGATTCAGAAGCAAGGGCGTTGTGTTTGAGGGCAAGAAAAAAGGCTAGTGTGGCTAGAGTGGAGTAAAGAAGCACAGTGGCTGAGCATGTAACTTCTAGCCCATGCTAATTTCCTGGGCTGCTGTAATGAATGACCACAAACTGTATGGCTTGGAACCGCAGAAATCTGTTATCTTGTAGTTCTGGAGGCTAGAAATTTAACATCAGTGTGTCTGTAGGGCTGTGATCCCTCTGCAGGCTCTAGGGAAGAATCCTGGGCTTTTTTCTCCTAGCCTCTGGTGCCTCCCAGCAATCCTTCGTGTTCTTGGCTTGTAGATGCATCACTCCAATCTCTTCTTTAGTTTTCACGTGGCTTCTATAGCAGCCATTGGATGTATAGCCTATCCTAATTCTGTATGACCTTAATTTAGTTACATCTGCAAAGACACTATCTCCAAATTATGTCACTGTATTAGACTCGTCCACAGAAACAGAACCACAGCAGAACATAATAGAACCAACAGAAAATTATTTATTATGAGAAATTGGCTCACACAATTTTGAAGGCAGACAAGTCCCAAGATCTAGAATCAGCAAGCCAGAAACCCAAGAGAACCAATAGTATAATTCTAGTCTCAAGGCTGGCAGGTTTGAAACTCATGAAGAGCCAATGTTTTTATTGTGTGTGAAAGCACAATAAAAAATTGATGTCCCAGTTCAAAGGCAGGCAAGAGAAATTTTCTTTTTATCTGGGAGAGAGTCAGTCTTTTGTTCTTTTCAGACCTTCAACTGATTGGTTAAGGCTCACCCAGTTTAGGGAGGACAACCCAGTTTACTCAGCATATCAATTTAAATGTTAAACGCATCTAAAAACATCCTCACAGAAACTCCCAGAATCATGTTTGACCAAAAAAAGTGGGTGTAACAGAGGGTTGAATAATTTATATTGGAAATGAGGTAGCATTTCCACACCTGATTCTTTTATCAAGTTGTTGTTCCACGTTTACTTGATTTCTTCCAACAGCTATATGCTCATTTCTCATTCAAATATATTTTGTGGGGGTTTTTTTGGTGGTTTGTGTGTGTGTGTGTGTGTGTGTGTGTGTGTGTGTGTGTCCGCTGTTAGTGATCTTATCTCCAAGGCAGCTTTCTTTGGATTAAGATTTCAGGTTTTTAAATCACTGCTGGAAGATCTGTGAATGAGCTTGTTTTGTGACCTTTGCAAGAAACTTACTTGTTCATATGATTCCTGGCATGATCCTTCTCCCTTTTACTCCCAAGAGAGAAAAGCATAACATGAAGGTGAGTGGCCAGGGATGTCAGACACAATTGGTGCTTTGGAAGAATTTAAACACTCCATTTAAATTAGCCCTAGGGTTAGAACACGCATCCCCACCTCGGGTGGAGTACACATGTGTCCTGTCTGTACTCAGCAAGCTGTAATAGTAGCCATGGCTTCTCTGTGTGGATTTGTAATAAATGGAGCACATCTATTTTAGATGGATAATCAATTTTGAAGTCCCTTGTTGTAAGTATGCTGTTAAAACAAAAATGTTAACTTCATGAGTGTAATGAGTAGCTTCGATGATGGCTTATTGACAGAGATGGAAGTAAAGGCAAGTGGGGGGAAGTGAGAAGAGGAGAATGAGTGTTATTAATGAGTATCTACTTGCAGACTTGCATGTCAGCAGCAACATTCTCCCTCCTGGAAGTGTCTTTCAACTATGCATCCCATTACATTCCTGCAGCTCATGGTAGCATGAAGATTGAGACAGAGTGTGTCTCTAAGAAAGCCCTCCTTTACAATATAATGAGATGGAGATGGGTAATTTGCAGAGATTGCTGGAGCAGTGGTCAGATATGAAAAAAAATATCCTGCAGAATGAAAAGACCATGTTAAACAGGAGATGACTTATAATGAGCCCAGAAATTGCATATCAGATAGCCAGCTGGCCAGCATTTCCTTATATCCCTGTCTTCTCATGCAAACCGCTAAAATATTCTCCTACTTTTATTTTCTCAGCTTCTTAAGAGTTCTCATTTCTACCTACCACACTGAAAATATGAATGAATTGGCAACTCTACCACTGCAAGAAATAAGATTGAAGCCCTTTCAACAGAAATATTTGCCTAAACGTGGATGGATGATATTATTTCAAATGCTTTTGAAACCAAGGAAACTTCTGTTTCTTTCTTTAAAAAAAAAAAAAACACCTAATTTTCAAGTCTCAATTTGACTCACAGCCTTTTCTGTATTCTATGGCCTCTTTTGCTATATAGTTTGGACAGACTTTGCTTGACGTCTCCAAGTAAGAAAAATGGAAGCGGTCTCTTCTTACTGGAAATTGACAGGGGAGACTTGGTGCAGTGCCTTATGCCTGTAATCCCAACACTTGGGAAGCCGAGATAGGAGAATCACATGAGGCCAGGAGTTCAAGGCCAGCCTGGGCAAGATAGTAAGATCCTATCTCTAGAAAAAAAAAATGAGCAGGGCATGGTGGTGCATGCCTGTAGTCGCAGCTACTCAGGAGGCTGAGGTGGGAGGATCATTTGAGCACGGGAGTTTGAGGTTGCAGTGAGTCATGATCTTGATCATTAAAGAAGAGTCTTGTCAAATTATTCAATATTTAGGACATTATCTGTCTACTTTCCTGATTTTTTACCTTTTGGTTACTGTCTATTTTGTTATAAAATGAGAAAGCAGTATCAAACCCTAAATATACATCTGTAAATGAATATCTTACCGTACATTTCAAACAATTTTAATGCTGTTTCTAAACATTCTCCATTTTTTTTTTTCGGATTGTTTTTAGCTTGATCTGTTGTTGTCTGTGTTCATCTAATTTCTGTTTTGGAATATTATCGAAGCTACCAAATATTTGCAGCCATATTTAGATACAGATTTACGTAAAAAATATATGACAGAGACTCTTTTGTTGGCCTTTTGGATAGCAAGACCTCAGGAATATATGATACTTGTTGAGAGACTCAGCCAAACTCTGACTTCCCTGTGACTGGTAACTTCTGTTACCTATACTTTGATGGTGGGGTCCTGTTGGTGACCAGGCATAGTATCTCACTGAATACAAGGCTGTAGTCAGAATCCTGGGGTTGTAGGACTGGACAAGCAGAAATCTCTTTACTTAATAGATGTCACTTCTGTTCAAATTCTCTAGCTGTGACTGAAGGGAGTTGCAAGTAGCCAAGAAAAATGTGGTGCAAAGGGTATAAGGGGGAGGAAATGTCAGGGCCATGGACAGTTGGCAAAGTGGATCACAAGAGGATTTTTTACACGTGTTTTCTGCCAGATCCAGAAATCAAAACTGAATGCCATACATCTTTTTCCCTTTAAAAAAAAAAAGGGAAGAATACAGTGGGTTGGCAAATGTGAATGGCTCCTGATATGAGACTCCGTATGCTTTCTAGCAAATGCTGAAACAAATTCCAGTGGACCTTTAATGTATATGGGGATCTTGTGTCTGTGTTCCATCATGTGCCTGTGTTTGTGTGTGCCCGTGTCTGGGGGAGGGGGGTTATAAGGCAGGGTACTTAAATGCTTTGTTGCATTATGTTAATTCCTCGGCAGTGCAATCAAATTCATGTCGTAATTAAAGCTGTCAGTTGGAAGGCAAACCAATCGCCATGAAAACACAGCATAACAAATGAAGTGAAATGATTCTGCGTGTAGCTATACAATGCTTCGCCAGGCATGAAATTAAATAAGTAATTTGATGTTGACATCAGAAATTGAAATGATACCCACTGTTCCCTCATTCAGTCAGACCTGCATAAACAATAGCCAGAACAAATATGCACAACAAAGCCCTGTTCTCCACCCAACTCCCTGAGTAATGTACAATATATATGCAAAATAAGCATAACAGAGCTTTCCGAGACCTGAAGGATGTAATTTTCTTTGGCATACAATAAGATGATATGTATGTGGGGGTAGGGAAGTGGGTTTTGTGGGAGTATTTCTCTTTCTGGGATAAAATACATTTGCAGGAAGGGAAAGAGATGAAATAAACAAATCCCATGGTCTCTCTGAGTAATTCATCCTAAAATGAGTTTACGTCCCAGGGGCATGACTCCAAGCTGGTGGAGACCTAACTTGGCTTTTGCTTTCTTCTGCTGCTGCATGGAGGGCTGTGGGTGCCGGAAACAGGTGATGCTGTCATATGGCTAGTCACTGGTATGAGAAGTTGTCTCCATGACTACTGTGGATCTCCCTTCATACCATTTATGGGATTAAGAATGCAGCAGGATTTTAAAAAACTGAGTCCAGTGAGCAAGATCACACATTTATGGTGCTTCATTCCCCTGAGCTTGTGCGAAATGCTGAGATGAAGAAAGTTTTGCTTTGGGAACTGCATTAAGGAATGTCCTGAAGCACACTGTTCTCGTTTGATGTAGATGTCGTTACACTACATATTTCCTTCTCAAAGAGCTTAGCGTCAAGAAGAATCACATCTGCCGTATTTTTACAGATGTCAGATTCTCCTGAGCCACTTTTCTTATACGTAATCCATTCATTTATTTATACATTCATTCAACAATTCCTTATTAAATGCACCTTATATGTAAGTCATTGTGGAAAGCTCAGAGAAGCAATGATGAATAAGCCAGATGGTTACTGCTATCTGAAGTTTCCAGAGTAGGGAGCAGGACATGTAGGCAAAAGAGATACCAGTGAACAGAGTAGCTGTTACATCAGGGCAAAGGTCATTTTGCTCCTGGGAAGGTGTAACTTCCAACCCAAGCTCATCAGAGAAGAGGCTTGGCTGGTGCAGGGATGCTTAGCTGAGACCTGCAGACCTATTCAGCATTTGCTTTATCTTCATTTCAAGCTTAATCACAAAGACAAAGGGGATCCTAAAAATTAAAGAATTTATAAGGAGATGTTTTAGGAGATAAAAGAGAAACAAAAATCAGAATCTCAGGCATGTTTAAAATACAATTTTTTGGCTTCTTTCCTCAAATAAGTGACGCCCTGCATTCTTTTCAGAATTAATATTTTTAAGTTCGCATGTGTCAGAACTATGACAGCCTAAACCGGCAATTCTTAAACCCTTCAGAAAAATGGAGCTTTTCACCGCTTCTCTTTGCCCACATATTCTTCGCATTTTAGTCTACTAATTACGTTTACAAAATGTCTCATTTTTGAAAAGCACTGTGTGTGTACTAACTGGTGCCTTTAGGGAATAAACTGGCAAGTAGGTCATACACTGGAAAAGTCATCCAAACCCACTGGGCTTTTTATTTTCAAGTCAGTCTAGGCTTTTTCCTCTTGCCTGCCCCTTTGCGGCCACAAAACTGAGTAGCTTGGGACCAGGGCATTGAATGTCAGCAAGTCAGGGAGGCAAGCTGATGCGTGTCTGTTTAGTCTCAGTGCAGGGCGAAATGCCATCATTAATTCATTACCCAGCTGCCTGTCAAATAAATTGGCAATTACGTCCACCGCAGAAGCTAGGAATTCAGTAAATAGCACGTTAGCATCTCTGAGTTGTTGAGAGATGTAAAGGGGAAAATTAAGCAACACGGTGTTTGTATCAGTAGCAGATGACAAGGGGCAGCATACACTGGTGATGTGATGTAGTGATGAAAAGCCTGCAAAGGGCTGGTAATGAGCTGTGTGGATTGGAACATGTTAAAAACCATTGCTGATTTTCCACTTTGTCTTTATGCTTTATTGCAGAGTTCAGCTCCTTCCAGCTTGGGAACAGGCTACTTCGTAAGTCTATCTCAACTTCCGCATACGTGCCTTGCATTGGCATTGATTTACTTCTATAATGAATGCTCACTGGGATGGGAAAAAAATCTCAGAATTTATCTCTCAGTCCTAAAGAGCAGGCTGATTTCCATTCTTTATTAGCAATTGTTTTATTTTTGGAAGACATAACATACTGGGCCCTAAGGATCATAAGTAAGTGTGAGGTGTATACCTGGTTCCTAGCACCCAGGACATTAGCTCCTTACCTGGCTATATAAGGAGATACAGGGAACTCTGATTAGCTTGTGCCACCATTTCCCCATAATTGCTTTTTTTAAGTAAGACGTGTCATGTGGGGGATGGAATTCAGATTATGCATTGAGGTATTGACTTCTTGAAGAGCAGCATCTCTTCCTGTACAATGAGTTGCCTTTTTTTGGTGGGGAGAGTGGGGAATGGAGATGGTATTTTTTAGTGAATGTTTTCCCTCACAGTCTGTGTAGCTTGCCTTTAGGTTTTCTTTTTGAAATAATTAAAATAATATACTTATTTATGCTAAAATGCAAAGTTTATTTCTGAAACGTATTCTCTGTCCTTTGGGAAAGATGGTGGTGGGGTGACCCTTCAGGAATTATCAAAATGTTGTGATAATCATGAATCTAAAATTCATTCTCAGATAGCAATTGTCACTTCATTATATTTATTTATAATGAAATTTCCGTTTTTGGATTTGGTGATCCTTTTCAAGATACAAATAAAAAAGAATGAAAAATAAGCATTATTTGTACAAAAGGATAACATGTCAATGTAGAAGTCTGTTGTGATACTTAAAGGAACCTAATTTGTGTTCTGAGTGATGAACACTGATATGGTCATGCCTCAGCATTTTCTGAGAAAATAGTGAAATCATGAAAATCAAATAAAGTGGAAAATAATTACTGATTCACTTTAGTTGCGTTTAACTTTTCTCCCCAATGGTAATTACTCTGTTCTTTTGCCCACATATTTCTGTCAATACATTTACATTAAATGTATGTACAGCATAATTTCATTGATAAATGAGTATTTTCTAAGCTTAGCAAAAGTGACATTTTCTAGATGTTGACATTTTTTTGGTCTTAATCTATAATAGGAGAAAAAGGATAAAGATGATTTGGACCTGCTCAATACAGTTAGCACACTTACCCTTGCTCCTACTTACTGTGGCTGAATATTCATGCTGACAGAAACAAGCAGGATACATTCAGTATCCTGCCTCAGCAGTCGAAATAACAGACGTAGCCCCATCTGGCATCTCTTCACACCAGGCTGGATGTGGGTTGAGATGCTGGAAGTAAAATCTGGAGACTGCGATATCTATTCTCCATCCAAAAGCTGAAGTCTCTCCCTTTGATTTCTTCAGCAGAAAGAAGGCCAAAGCCACTACCTTAGTCCTTGATTACTTCTATACTGAACATTCTAGTATTTTTTTTTTAATTGTCAATATGATCACCCTGAAAGGAGAAAGCCATTTCTGGAAAATTGAGATTTTCATTATGCTTTTTGTCACTTATTTTTTTCTCTCATTCCAAGAATGCTTATTTTTATTCCCTAATAATACATGCTTATGATTAAAGGGTCTTTAATTACAAGTCTATTAATAAAATGACTTTTAAAGCACACTGGATGAGTATAAACGTTTTTTCTTATTTTGGTAAAATTGCTCATAGACTGACTTACTTTGCTTACATAAAAATCTGTGGTATTATTAGCTTACATGGAGAAGATACATACCATATATATATTCGGCTCTCAACTATGACAAAAATGCCCCACTAGGATGTGTTTCCAATAATGTGATTGTTATGTTATCAGAGTGCAAAATCTATTGATATTGTTGCCAGGTCCTCGTGAAAAGTATCTTCTATTTCAACTTTCATTCCAATAGTATCATATGTAATAATTTCCAATAGTAACTTCCCCACTGGTGAGTTTCATACTTTTAAGTGGAAATGATATGTTCACAACTTACATTAGTTCTTCTCCAACATATTATGTACACTCTGCTTTGTGTTTGTGCTATCATAATAGCTTTTTACTTATGTCTGTAACGAAGGCTCAGCTTCAGGTAAGTGAAATGGTAATTTTCAAGTCCATCCTTAATCCTCTTTAGCATCTCTTTGAAATGTGGACAGAGGCAAATCACCTTCAGAGTCGATGAGCTATTAATGCAATTGAACCGTAACATGAATTCTGGTATAAGAAAGCTGAGGGCACTCACCTTCAGTTTAACAATCTAGAAGTGTTTTGAACACTTTCCCGTGCCCCGACTTCACAGTATTCCTTTGTTTCTGTTTCATACTCCTCTAGAACTTTTGTCAACTGAGGTAAGATGCTATTCATTGTATGTGTTAATAAAATAGACACTAACCTGAGCATACACATACACACACTTAGCCAAAAACAGTATATTTTATTTTCAGCTCTTTTATCTGTAGTGATATGTTAAAGGGTTTAAAGGAGAAGCCTTTGTTTTTGATCTGGTTGTATTTGTTTATATCTCCTTGGTTTTGTGTTCCAAAGATGTCTGCTTAGGTCTGTCACTTTTCCAATCCGTTCAGAAGCAGAAGATTTGAGAAATGAGAACAGCAGCTAAAATCAGTATTTACATAAGCATATTGCAAAGAATTCTTAAACTAGACAAAATAGAGAAGGATTGGAACAAACTTTCTACATTTTTGGGAGCTTTTGAATAATGTGGGTGTTATACACACAGAGAGATACACATATATATTCATTACATACTCATGCCCAGCTCATATTCTAAATATAAATGAAAGTATAGACTAGTTGGAATCAATTTGCTTTTTTTTCTTTTTTGGCAAGAGCACTAAAACTTGTTAGAGTGTGTGTAGGATTTTCTTTTTTTTTTTTTTTTTTTAAGTCAATGCAGTGAACATATTTTCTTTTCAATTTAAATGTTTTAGGCTGTATTTTCTTCTTAAGCATGAATTTGAGGTTTCATTATGCATAGTGTATAATTAATAACTTAGAATGATCTTTAAGACTACTTGCATGACCTTGGTCACGTTATTTGATGTCTCTGAGTCCATTTCCTTAATACCTACCTATTAGTGTTACAAATATTAAATGAGATAAGATGTTTAATGAACACAGAATATCACAGTATACTACCAAGTAATAAATCCTGCCTTCTGTTATTCATACAATCGTGTGTGATGGAGCAAAGTTAGTCTCATCGGGGGGCTGTGCAATGTTGTGTTGATAAAAATTAATGATAAAAAGTAGGTTTTGTAATTTTTACCTGTATAACAGGAGTATTTTATTCTTATTACATTCTTGTAACTTTCTAAAGAGCTCAGGATTTTGTGTTTGATCAGTTATATACCAATTTATTCTGTATGTGAACATAAAACAGATAAGGTATTCATCCTTTGTGATCCTATGTGAACATGATGATGTTGGAATGAACCGTTCTATCAGCTGTCCACATATTATGGTTATTCTCTTTGTCAGTTAAAGTTACTTGTGTATTTTCTTCCTCAGAAACGTTAGGAGCACTTGGAGCTTTTAAAGACTGCTTAGTAGCTTTTAGGATTGGGCTGAGAGGTTAAGGAACACCTGTTCAATATATTCAAGTTTTATGAGCTCGTATTACATTTGCTTCTTTCTGACAAGAAAAAGAGAAATGGATGCCCTAGCATATATGAACACAGTAACTGAAATCTGTACAATGAAAAGACCAGTGAGAACATCTCATGTTGGCCAGTGGTCTGGTGTGTCATCACAGGAAAGATCTGGACTCATTCTTTATAGCACTTGACTCCACCTGGAATTGGCTGCTGCTTTTGGGGCAACTAACCAGCCAGGCAGAACTCGATCCCTGGTGTAAGGGAAGTACAGCCTTACTTTATATTCCAAGTGACATGTTCTGCCCTTTCTGGATAATTTTCAGCCTTCTTCCAGGTTTGAATCTAACTGTCTTAGAACCATAGCCTCAAATAGCTTGGATCCTGCTTTTGTAAATTCCAGTAATTTCTCTTAAGGATTCTCAACTAATAATTTTCATCTTCCTCAGTTGGGTCACATCTAGTAATTGATATACTTTAAGGTTATCAGAGAAAACAACTTACTTCTACTCAGTGACTAAAACTGCCACTTTATATGGTAAAGGGAAATGTGTAGTGGTATACATCTTAAAATGGGATTTGTACAATTATTGTTTTCCTGCGCAATTGAATTACTTCAGTTGTGTAGATAGTGCTGGTAACAGGCAGTAGGTGCAAAAATCCTTCCATCCAGAGTTACAAAGGTCATAATGGGAATATTCTTTGTCGTTTCTAAGTTTTTAACTATAAACCCTTGAAATATCTCCTGTTTTCCTTGCTATAATTTTTATAACTTCTTTTTTTTTTAAAAAAAAAAAAAAAAGACACGGTCTCACTGTGTCACCCAGGCCATAGTGTAGTGTTGTAGTCATGGCTCACTGCAGCCTCAACTTTTCTGGGCTCAGGTGATCCTCCCACCTCAGTTTCCCCAATAGCTGGGAGTACACGTGCACGCCACCATACCTGGCTAATTTTTGTATTTTTTTGTAGAGACGGGGCTCCATCATGTTTCCAAGGCTTGTCTTTAATTCCTGGACTCAAGCTATCCACCCGCCTTGGGCTCCCAAAGTGCTTAGATTACAGGCGTGAGCCGCCATGCCTGGTTGTATAACTTCTAAAACTGATTTGTGGTATTTTGTTTAACTATGGTTTTAACTGTTCTCCCATTTGCCCAGATAATACTCACCAGTGGTGCTGGTGGCTGCAACATTTATCCTGATATAACTGCCAGAAAATATCTTGCTTTCATTATTTTCACATCATTCTAGTATATCAACATTGGAAACAAAAGATGTCATTCTACTTTCAGTGGCCATATTTCCGTTTATAAAATATAGTAATTCTTGATCACTGAAATGTCACATCCTAGAAAATGTAGCATTCCTATGCGTGATATTAACATCGTTCTCTAACAGTTGTTGGCCAAGATTCATTTGATTTACCTGATTTTTCCAAAATAGAGGATTCTGATGATTCAGATGATTCTGGTGTTAGTTCTGCCTAGAAATAACTCCAAGAATAATTTTTGTATTTTATTTTCACCTTGAAAATCAGTCAGATTGCTTAGGCCTCAAAGAGTGTGTTTATGTAAAATTAAATGAGTGCTGTCATGGAACTAACTGTCTTCCCCACCCCTCCCCATTGTGAAAAGGATTAAATCTCAGTAGATTTTATTGTTAGGCAAGAGAGAAATTAATGTCTTTAAAAATGTGGACTTGTTTTTGTTTTTAAACACAATTGCTTTAAAAAATTGGGCTTTTCTTTAAATAGACACTTCTGTTTGTCTTTTTAAGTATTAAGCATCTTCTCTGTCAGAGAGATCACTCTTCTAGGTTACGGGTCATAGATGTGAAAAACTGTGGCCTTTCACTCAAGAAGTTTACTCTGCCCTAAACTCCAGTTCTTCCTTTTCTTTGTGATGCTTTTAATTTTTTTTTTTGAGATGGAGTCTCACTCTGTCACCCAGGCTGGAGTATAGTGGCACAATCTCGTCTCACTGCAACCTCTGCCTCCCAAGTTCAAGCAATTCTCCAGCCTCAGCCTCTGGAGTAGCTGAGACTACAGGTGCCTGCCACTATACCTGCCACTCACTGCAACCTCTGCCTCCCAAGTTCAAGTAATTCTCCTGCCTCAGCCTCTGGAGTAGCTGGGACTACAGGTGCCTGCCACTATACCAGGCTAATGTTTGTATTTTTAGTAGAGACAGTGTTTCACCATGTTGGCCAGGGTGGTCTTGAACTCCTGACCTTAAGTGATCCCCCCGCCTTGGCCACCTAGAGTGCTAGTATTATAGGCGTGAGTCAACCCACCCAGCCACTTTTAAATATTTCTGACACATTGTATTTATTTATTTAGTGGGGGTGAATTCTTTTATTAGAACATTCAAATTAACAATTTGGTTTGCAAGAAAACTGATGCCATCAAGGAAGATGACAAATTACTAGGCAAATTTCAACAAAAATTTCTACAATTTATAAATGAGGGCTGAGCGCAGTGGCTCACGCCTGTGATCCCACCATTTTGGGAGGCCGAGGCAGATGGATCACCTGAGGTCCTGAGTTCAAGACCAGCCTGGCCAACATGGTAAAACCCCATCTTTACTAAAAATACAAAAATTAGCGGGCGTTGTGGTGTGCACCTGTAACCCCAGCTGCTCAGGAGGATGAGGTAGGAGAATCGCTTGAACCCAGGAGGCATAGGTCACAGTGAGCTGAGATCATACCATTGCACTCCAGCCTGGGTGACAAGAGTGAAACTTCATCTCAAAAAAAAAAAATGAGATTGAAAATTCAGTTTTTTATTTAATAATTCCAGTCCAGATGCCCTTTCATTCTTTGAATTTGCATATCTCTATCAGATTTTTTTTTCAAACTTTCCTGGTTGTCTTATATATATTATCTTTTATAATCTGATTTAGCAGTGGCTAGATAGGATCAGATTCAGGTTTGAATTTGGGCAAGGATTCCTCATAGATAATGTGTGCTTCAATTAGGAGCTATGTATTTACAGTAGTTATTTATTTTTGTTAATGTTAACAGCCATTGATTAGACTCACTGTTCATTAGGAGCTGCAAAATGGTGATATTGCAGTTTCATCATTATATAAAGAGAAACACCTACATTAACTACAGGTATGTGGTTATCCTGAAGTACAGTTAACACATTGTATTTAAATAAGAGCGTTTGAGCTCTCCAGAGAACCTAACACTATTTATAAGATGTCTGATGGGTTTTAGTTTCAGAAGTACAGATACATCAACCTGGTGCTGACTGCAGCCCCATCCAAAGCAGAAGAAATAGTCCTCTTCCCCACTTGCCATACTTGCTGTGATACTAGGAAAGAATTTTGTAATTCAAGTGTTCATTCATCACCTGTTAAGTACTTATATTTAAGATAAATAACATTAAGTATTTTAACACTTCACCTCAAATAAGACCCTAATCTTTGTATTTATTAGTAATTAACACTAGGTAAATGAATTATTGGCCATTATTTATATATTGACAAATATCTATTATAGTGGAAATATTTTTGAAAATCTATATTTTACTAGAAATCCATGAAAGATCTCCAGTTATTATTATTAGGGCATTTGGACTAATTGATAAAGAATTGAGTTGGAAAACTGCTCTCCAGATGGAGACTTCAATTCATTTTAGCCCACAAGTATGACTTAAATATCTACTCTTAGTTCTTAAGTTGCGTAATAGGTAAGCATGGCTCTCAAAGATTTGTAGTTGAATTTGAAGCAAAGCAACCTGATTGGTCTATGAGACATGTAAGTATAAAGGAGGACCAGTTAAATGTAGCAGGCTTAAATTGTGCAGATCTTGATGGATGTTTCGGTAGTCAACAAGAAAAGAAAGGATGGAACAAAGTTTGAGGTGGGGGGAGCAACAAAGACAAGAACACAGAGAAATTGCATAATAGTGTGGATTGAATTGACTGTATCATGTTTCTGGAGAAAGACAACTCTTAGGTTTTTAGAGAATGTTGGCTGATTACACAAAATGTGGGATAAAGCCAGGGAGGTAGTTGGGTGAGTGGTAAAGAGATTGTTCATAGAGAAGGACATCAAGTAAAGGATCAATGACTACAATACTCTTCCTTGGAATTATAGTCCCCAGAAGAGGAGATTTGAATGTAGGGAAATCATGAGTTTGGAAGTTAGAATAAGTAGTTAGAAATTTAAATGTAGCTTAAAATCTAGGACGTTATCAATGGGTTTGAAGCTACCTGTGTACTATGCAGAAACACTTGGGCAAATGAAACTTGTTGCTCTTCCTTATGGTAAAACATTTTCACATTTTTGAACTGTAACCTTTTAAAATACTACCCTGAAGTGTGTTTCCTCCTAGTAACCAAACCAGAATCTATACTAAAATAACAATTCTGTTAAAATTTGAAACTACAGAATTAATTTTAGTTAACCTGGAGGGTTGATTTCTACTTGGACCAAGTGTCTGCAATCTGACAGACTCCTCCACCTGGCAGAGGTAAACTCTCTAATTTCAAGGGTCTTAGACAGAAAATATAATTGTATTTCCCATGTCCAATTCTTACCCTTTTTTGGTCATGTTTTTGACCTACATTTTAATTTGGGGAATAGGATCAGTGAGCCAGAAGCAGACAACCCCTGACTAAATGAACAGTACAAGTTAAACTCTGGTGAGAGACTTTTAAACATAGGTAGAATCACCACAATAGGATGACTTTTCCAGCACACCCTATAGAAATTGTTTTCTGCCTACACACTATGTTTAACTTTAGCTTCCTTATTCAGTACAAGGGAATGGAGAAATTTGACAAAAGATAATCAGGTGAGAAAGGATCAATTGGTGTCTCCAGTTGCAACCAATACTTTTAACCCTTTCATTTTCTCAACATTTAAATGAGGGAATGGGCTGGATATTTTAAAACATTTGCTATCTACAGGAATCTTTGTTGTTGCTGTTGCAAACGCTTTTTAAGGAGATGAGTGGAAAACTTACGTACTTCTGATGGATGTGGGGAAATAGCCCTCAGCTGGATCTCTCTGTCCTCCTAACCCGCATCTCTGGCCCTTCAGATTTAGAGGGAAAAGATGATTTCAGAGAAAAAAGATTTAATGAGCCACTAGACAAGAGAGTTGCTAAAAGGGCCTTAATTTCAATATTTCAAAATGTATGATTCCAGCTGCCTTACAACTAGATGTCTGCCATGTGCAACCATTGCTTGTTGTTGGCCTCACTGCCTTTTTTTGCTGTCGTTTGAGCCCCAGGAATGCAAGGACATAGTCTCTTGCTGCTCAGTGAACACTGCTCTTCAGTGTCAATGTTGAAAGGAGTTGTGATTTCAGTGGAGTGGCCAAGTCTGCTTTTATTTGAAACTAATCTATTTTAAAACATGTTATGAACAAAAATGCAGTTATTCATGATGAATAATGTTTTATATTTGCGTCATTCAGTTAGGGCTAGTACATACAGATATTGGAGCTGTTGTCTTTTCCTGTTCCATAGCTAGTAGATCCTATCGAACACAGAGATGAAGCAGTACAGGCTTTAGCACAGTGCATTGACAGTCCCAGAGGGAATGGACAGGCTATTGCCATGGAATTCTGAAAATAATTTTATTTTCATTTTCATGTATTTTTCTGACATTGGCTTTAAGAAAGGTTGTCTTATCCTTGTTGGAGATTTCCAAATTACGGAAATGTTGGATTTGTTGATACGAGTTATATAAAATGAGCCACGGGCAAAGTCAATTCCCAAGGTTTACTCTGATTACCCACACAATCCTTATTTTGATAGATTTAACTAGCCTGGAGTTTTATTGACTACCATTCAGAACCTTTCAGATCAGAGGACTCATTCCTTTGCTTAACTATTTAAAAAATATTTTTGCTGAAATTGTAAATTAGATGCCTCCCAATCCATTGCATAAGAAACTTATAGCTTGGTGAAACACCAGGAGTATTATTTGAGAAGAGGTTAAAAAACACAACTGGGGCTTGTTAAAGAGGAAAAGTGGTATTTTAACTCCAAGTGTCACATTTTCCTATAGTCAGCTCTAGCAGTAAACAAGAGTTATTGGAGGCTTAGATAGTTTGAGACACTTCACTTGTCTCCCAGTAGTTGACTTCAGAAGCCAAACATTTAAAGTACATTTTGCTCATGTAAAAATGTTTATCCATTTAAAATACAATGTCATTTTAACAAAAGCACCCTGGTGACAAGCTGTTTAGATATAGCACAGTTGATAAACTGTCAGGTCCTGTACACATACACTTGAAAGGACCGCACAGTAACACAAGAATTGGCATTATAAATCACTGTTAATGAACCTTAATTTGCTTAGTAGGCTAATGAATGATCTCCTATTTTTCTTCAGTAATTAGCTTTGCTAACAGTCATGTCAAAGGGACCTTCCTTATACTGTATTTAATCTCTGCTCTGAGATCTTTGGTGTCTAGTTTGCAGGATGAATAAAAACAAACAAAAAACATTTCAGTCTCCATTGACAACTCCCTGGTAATAAATCCAGATGTAGGGTTGTGGCTGTTTTCAAGTAAGAAACATTGCCAAAGGTGATGAGTGTCTATTAGGGCTAATAAACTATAATATAATCACAGATTTGGAATGGAGTGGTGAAGCCAGATAATTGCAGTGCTTCCTATCTAAACGTGCTGCTGTGTGTAGTGGCCTCTGATTTTAAGGAGCTGTTAAAAATGCAGCAAGGCGTAACAGCTGTGGTTCCTAGAATACTCATAATATTTCATATGTTCATCACATCTCATAAAATCTTGCCCAGACCAACAAATGACTACTTATATGTACAGCTGGACTGCCTTAGAAGGAAATTAGAGAAAATCTGAATCATGTAGATGACATTACAGAGACCCACCAAGAACTCCCCCAAGCCCATGCTGTGGCGTATTTCTCTTATTGCTCCTAAGACTTCTTCCTTTCTATTTTTAGTCCCTGAAGAGAACATTTGCCTCTTATCTTTTGTGAGCAGATCTTACCAGTAACTCACTTTTTCCTACCTTTGTGGAAAATAGACCCAACTTTGCCAAGAGAACTTAGGGTTCTATATTGAGCAGAGAAATTCAGGTGAAGTTAGTGTCTCAACCCAAAACCAAAAAGAGACAAGAAATTTAGTTCTCCTAGAATTTTTTAAAATTAAATTTTGTAATAACTTTGCAATATAACTAGCTCTGCGATATGAAAACTTGGTTTTTCTGGGAGGAGCATGAGTACTAGAACATTCTGAGAAGCAAAGGAAGCTAGTGAATCCAAAATGTTCTTTTAATCATATATTAAACAGCTAAGCATCATGACCAAATGGAAGCTTTAAACTGCGTTTGTAGGGAGGCATAATATAGTCACAAGTTATTTTCACCTAATTGTTTCTAAATTGTCCTCTTTACTAATTTGGTAATTGCAGTAGACCTATTATTTTGGTTTTACAAAGGTCCAAAGTCACAGAACCTCTAGGTCAGAAGGGACTTCAAAAATCACCTCACCCAATCACCAATCTGAAACAAAACTCAAAAAGTTATGTATTATTAGAGTAGGCTGACAATTAGGACTGTGACCTTGCCCATCCTTGATGCTGTCCTTCAGTTGGTTTAGTTGAAAGTCACATCACTTTTTCTGCCATGCCACAGTGTTTTCTTGATGTCAGTGGCTGTTTTCATATGTGATACTATTATATCTTTTTTTTTTTTCTGTATCAGAAATCTAATGGATTCTGTCTTAAGAAAAGGACCTTTATTACAAAATCTCTGTTGAAGTTTGTCATGGTATACTTAGTATACTTGGCTTATTTCTTTAACATATGTAGATTCTGTCATATAATACATTGTTGTTGATCCTAGTTCCATATTGGTGAAAATCATCAAGTGCTACAACTGTGTCTTTGTGACAGTTAAATTTCAGTGCTACTAGATTTTACTCATTGCTCTTCTTGTAATGCCCCATGATTTGATATATGCTGGCTGGGTATTACAAGTCTTGTGTGTTTCTTTCCATTGGTGATTCTTATCTCCAGTTTTAACAGAAATCAGACATTCTTCCTCTGTTTTGGTTATTTAAAGGTACATTTGGAAAGAGCTTTAAGACAACCTGTGGGCATACTTAACATACTGTACCTTTTTTCTTTGTAGTCATCCTATACAACTGTTTTTAAAAAATTAACTGGACATGGAAAAGTGTGGAAACCATTGTTCTATTACACAATGGCAAAATAATTGACCATTAAAATACACCTGTCATAGAGTTAGTTGTGATGTGGCTGTATTCATTATAAACCTCTTTAAATTATTCTAATGTATGTGAACAAGCAGTATTATGAAAAATAGAGGAAAGGATACACCATAAAAGAAATGCAGTTTGATACATTATTTATGTTTTAACAGATATGCTTGAATAGTTACAAGAGATAAATGAAAAAACTTGCTATTATTGATAGTAGGTCTATTATACACAGTAGTGTCCTTTGAAATTCTTGAGTGTGACATACATATAGATTTTGAGTACAGAAGGGTTAGTTCATTTTAGATATTATTGCAAATTTTGAATTGGTAGGGTCAATCACATTTGTAACGTTTTGGTCACATTTACTTCTGATCATTGACCATTATCACATTCTGTTTTCTTCTATTTTCCAATGATGGGTCATACCACAGTTCTCTTTGAAGGGGCCTTTCGGTGTCAGCACATCTAGGCTATGCTGTTAACACTCTTGTGCCTCCAGTTAAGGAATGGCACATGTTGAGGGACTTCTTGTTCAAGTCAAGGTGCCAATTATTTCCTGCCTAAGGACTATTTTAGTGAACTCACTTCAATCTAAAATACTTGTTTATCTCAGAATGTTATTAAAAAAGGATAAAATCAATGCAAAGCCAGCTATTTATGTAAATCTTATAAAAGTTTGATTTTCTTTATGTTTTTGTGACTAATAGCATCTCAGTCTTCCTTAGACAGGGGAGTGATTAGAGTTTAGGTTCCCTAATTCTCATGTCTTATAGCCTAAGCTAGACCTCAGTGGTTGCTATCTGAAGTTTTGAGACCCTCGTTCAATGTTCAGAGTCTATTGTTTCAGTACTTTCAGAGTGAAAAAAAAAATCCTGCTTTGATTCTTTTCCTACTGTGATGTGAACATTGTGTTATTTTCTACTAGGTGTGATTTTTGTTATCTTTTTCAATTTCATAGACCATAATTTTACTTATTTTAATTAACATGGATCTTATTTTCACTCCTATACATTTGTGTTTGTGACGTATTCTTCACTACATAGTTGAATTGAGTAATTTTATTATTTTTCATTTTTCAGTAATATGTTTATTCTTTGTTCATTTACTATTTTAAGCAATGTAATTACTTAGGTATTTTTATTTTTCCTTTTCTCCCATCTTCTGTTTTCCAACCTCTACCTCCACTTGGTCCTATAGCATGATAAAATTGAGAACATGAGCCTGAATAATAAAGGATTGCTTCACTGATTGCTAAACATATATTATGGTGCTTTTAAACCCATTTCAGGTCATCATGCTGCCAATTAGTTTGATTACAAGCATTTAAGCTGTCAAATCATGAAAACTGAATGCTCTATACTTGTCTATGTACATGGCTCAAATATTATTTTGGGAGAAAGCTATGCCTGTTACAAAGACTACTCACAATTTCAGAACCTGGATAAAGCCAGTGTGCAATTTTGGAGCAGTGACACATTTTTACAGAAAAATTTAAAATACACATGTGTACATATATTTAGGTAGGGACAATCAAAAGAGTTGTCAAAACCATCTCTTTATTCTCATTTTTGGATATAGTACACATTACCAAATTGTTAACATTTGGTTACTTAAATATCATTTGGGCCAGGCACAATGGTGCATGCCTATAGTCTCAGCTCCTTGGGAGGCTGAATTGGGAGGATCATTTGAGCACAGGAGATCAGCGTTGTAGTGTGCTATAATCATCCCTGTAAACAGCTACTGTATTCCCACCTAAGCAACATCTCTTAAGAAAGTAAAATCACAACTCTCATAAATTATAAAGTTGACATGTTTAAAAGTTTTATTTAATAATGATGGAAGTATGCAGATGTTATCATTTCCAAGATAAACCAAAAGAAAAGCCACAGTTATAGATGAGGAATATTGAAGTGAGTGTGTAGATGGAGGTAGAACTGGCTTCAAGGAAGTCAGTTGAGTCTCTGTTCTCACATGACAGAGTTCACATGATGATAGATAATATTTATTTTGCATTGCTATCACTTACCTAAAACTTCTAGACTTGTAAAATAGTTTCCATGGAATCAGAAATTAGTTATGCTGGAGAGTGTGCTATCGGCAGTGCATAGTGTTTCCTTGAAGCAAATGTTTGTTTATTTGATGAAAAATAGTCTTAAAGGAAGGTTTGTTTATTTAAATTTGTCCTGATCATTTACACGGGTATATGAAGAATGCCAATTTAGCATATAAGCCTTTAAACTTCGCTTCCTCGGATGTTTTTACAAAATCTCATATTGCACTTTTAAAAGTATTGTCTTCTATCCTAAGGGAGGAAAGCCAAACCCAAGAATCACTGAAAGGAGCTCTAGAAGTCTTCACTCAGCCTGCTGGTCTTTCTGCCACCTGCAGTACCTGTAAATTTGTATGAATTTCTTCTTGAGGTTCCCAAAATATCCCAAAGTACCATACCAAGAAGTAATCTCTCTTTCCATCTATATGGCTGCATTCTATAAATCAGGCACCAGGCTAGTTTTTCTGGGAGGATTTGGTACTTTATGGAGATAAAGTCACCTTTAATTCCTTTAAAGTGTTTAATCATATCTGATTACATGAGCATTACTCCCAAATAGGATATTCCAGGCAAGGTCTTCAAAATTTTTCATACACATCTTGGTAATTAGGAAGACCAATTCTTACTGAATCCATGTAAATAACTCCGTTGCCATGAAAAGTAAGAAGACTTAGAGTTTCTGGATTTTGGGGTGTCAGTGAGAATAAGATAACATTTAAAAATACTTCAGTTTATAAAACCAGAATTGTTATGAGTTATAAATAGCTTAAGAAAAAAGAGAAAAGTCTTCCTTATATTCTCAGAGAATAAGAACTCTGACGTAACACCAAGACTGAAAGCCATCAACCTTCATCAGTTCATTGAGTCCTGTATAATGACTTCTTGCTGTACTGAATCTTGGCTTATTAATCTCATGAATTTATCTTATGAATTTCTTTATTGAAAGAAGTTCTAGAAGTCTTGACTCAGCCCACTGGTCTGGTCTTAACGTTAGTGAAGCAGTGACATCAATGACATCGGAAATCTGTACCCAAGAGTCTATTCTTTGAAATCTTAATTATCTGAAGCACCTGGTACAGTTTTTTTTTTTTTTAATCATGGGCACTCTGAGATGATCTTTCTTTTTTGAAAGCCAGAACTCTGTTCTACCCTGTCACTGAATGCATAGTTTTCAAGGAAACATAAGAGTAAAACAAAAAACTAAGTGACAGACTTTAAATGGCTGTGGTTAATTTTCACTTACAACTTTTAAAAGTGAGAAATCTGATAAGAATTTATAACAAAAATAATGTATTTGATTATTTCTGTGGCATGTAAAACAAAGCTAGTAAAGAAAATTTAACACAAAACTATAAGCAACTGAGTTCATTGAAACTATGAAGATTTTAACATATTTCCTTACTTTTCAGACTCAGGTATTACATAGCAAGGTAAATAAAATTCACTTTCCATGTTCTGTTCTCATGCTCTTTCATATTTTGTAACAAAATAATACTTTTCTTCAAGATTGTTCTTAGGGTGTTCCATGAGGTCAGAACTACTTCCGTAGTATTTCTGAGATGTTACTATCATGCAGTATGCTCATTATTGCTGGTTTGAAATCAATCAGCAAGTCAGCATTTAAAATTTTTTTTAAGTTCCAATTTTTAATGTTGTAAATATTAATAGTTATAACCCACACATACTCTTCTAGACACAAAATAAGCTCATTGAGGTCCTCACTCAGTTTTAGGAGATAAGTGTAAGCTATTTGTGGACCAACAATCTTCAGAAACGTTGCATTAGGGCACAGATGTTCTTTTCCTTGAAAACCAGCAGCACACAGATAAATATATTTCCCAGAAACTGTTGCTTTTAGATATGATGTCAACTTCTTGCATTAGTTCTAATTTTTAACCAAAGTAACTAACTTCTACTTTACAGAAAAAAACTGGAAGATAGTTATGATCTTTTTCAGATCAACATTTTAGCGGAGACCATGAATAAACAAAACCAGCTTTCTATAGCCACACACATCTCTTATGCATCTTCATAAACCGACAACAATGAACACCTTCATTAACTTGACCCAAAGATACAGTCTTCTCTGTAGATTATAAAAATAAAAAGCAAAAGGATGAAATTTTAAATTATGATTAGTGCTCAGTGTTTTAGTATTCCTTCTTAATTAGAAATGGTGTAGCTATCCAATGAATAGCTATTAATTAATTTAATATCAGTCTAAGGTTTTAAATTACTTAAAAATCTTAGAAATTGTTCTCAAGCCAACATAGTAAGAAACATAATTACTACTGAAGAAAACTTTTTGAGAATATTGATGCAATTTGGTCAAAGAAGGATAAAAACAAACATAAACATAAAGTAGAAATAATGCTAGGTTATTTGGCCAGAAAACCTGTATTTTTAAGTAGAATATCCCAAGTAGGATTAAAATGTTTACTCATGTATTTAAAACTGATAAAGAAGACTTGCTGTTTTTATTAAGAGAAGATTTATTAAACTAATCTTGTTTGGCAAAGTTACACATAAATTAAGTCAACTTGAGTTTGTAAAATGTTTCTGAAGTGATATATGCAAGAATTTATTGTTTAATTTAGTACATTTAAATGGTTAGAAATTTAATTCTTTTCTGGGAATTTTAGGAATATTTAGTATAAGCCCTTACACTGAATAAGCCTATTAGAACAAAATTCCTTTTGTCTTAAGAGACTTTATGAGCTCATTATTAATACCATCTGAGGTAGGAAAATATTGTACACATACAATGAAAGGCAAAGGCACATTTGAATTGTAGACCCTCTGATTATAGTATGGAAAGCATACAATTCCAATTCTAGAATGTCAGCCATAGGTCAAGAGTAAATACAGAAACACAAAAAATATCACTAGTCCAAATTGCAAAGAGCTGTCCCTCTTCCTAGTATACATGCTCTTCTTAATTATTTGAGCTCAAAACAAATAGACAATCAGAAAAGACTAACAGACTAGAGTTTCTTTCTTTTTTTTTTTTTTTTTTCCCAAGTGTTTTCAGTGATAGAAATCTATGCTTATCATGTGGAACATTTCTTACAGAAATTTTTCTGTGTTGAACTGTACATTTTGTAGTTAGCATTTTCATTCTCATTGATAAATTCAACAGACAACATAACAGCCTATTTTAGGTTCTATGGATATAGTAGCAGTAAATAAGACAAAGCCTCTCTTTTCATGACACTTACAGTCAATCAAATTAATTCCTAATATGCCAGGAATCTTAAGAAAAATATTCATGAAATGAGTTGGGTTTTCAGCCAAGAATAATAGAGACAGAATTTATTGTTCTATTAGAAACAACCAAAACAAGGGATAAAATATATGACACAGTGGTTTGCATGACACTGGACATAAGGCAGTAACGACAGTGATCCCTAAGAGAAAGTAAATGTAATCATCTCTGTGTCCCACTTACTGCCTTGAGATAATTCCAGGCCTCCATGCGGGGCAGAGGGAATTCAGGGATACCAAGTGGAGCTCAGTGGACTTCCTGCATTAGGAGAAGATACTGAGAGTCCAGGAAGAACAAGGTAGCTAAAATTCAGAGAAAACAGTACTAGAGTGGCGGGAGATGCACAGAGAAAGGACCCCAGAGATCTTCAGAGGATTGCTTTCAGTTATTCATTAGAGAGTTAATTAATTAGCTCATGCATTTGAACAAACTTCCTGGTTTGTTCATCCAAAAGGATTAGAATCATCCAAAAGGATTAGAGGGAACATTGGAGTCTACAGAGACAGGGAGGTGAGAGGACAAAAGTAATTTCCAGATTTGATGAAACTGGTAAGTGCAGAACATCAGAAACATAAAGAAAATTACACCAATACATATTATAATCAGATTTCTCAAAACCAGTAAGAAAGAGAAAATCTTATAAATAGCCATGAAATAGGAAAAAAGACGTAAATGCAGAGGAACAAAGACTGACAGCAGATTTTGTGTCTGAAAAAATGCATGTGAGCAGGCATTGGAGCAACATCTTTAAAAGTACTGTAAGAAAAAATTGCCAACCCATAATTATATACCCAGTGAATATACCTTTCAAAAGACATGGATAAGAGAATGAGATGATAATCCACAGGCTAGGAGAACAATTTTGGAAAGTTTGTACCAATAAAGGACTTGTATGTATAATATATAAAGAGATCTGAATATTCAGCATTAAGAAATCAGAAAGCATAATTGAAAAATGAGCAAAAGATTTGAACAGTTGTGTCACTAAAGATGATATACAGATGGCAAATAAGTACATGAAAAGATCCTTTACATCATTTTTACAGAAAAGCAAATTAAAACCATGTATTTACATATATACAAATTAAAAACAATAATATAGTAATATTATTACATACCTATTAAAATGGCTAAAATGAAAATGACTGACTATGGCAAGTGTTGGCGAGCTTATTGAGGAATTGCAACACTTTTATACACTAGTGGGAATATAAAATGTATAGCCATAAACTCCAGTTTATCTTTAGATCATATAAATCTTTCCCTTTTTAAAAGATGCGACTTGGCCAGGCATAGTGGCTCATGCCTATAATCCCAGCACTTTGGAAGGCCAAGGCAGGCAGACCATCTGAGGTCGGGAGTTCAAGACTAGCCTGACCAACACGGAGAAACCTTGTCTCTACTAAAAATACAAACTTAGCTGGGTGTGGTGGTGTGTGCCTGTAATCCCAGCTACTCGGGAGGCTGAGGCAGGAGAATTGCCTGACCCAGGAGGCAGAGGTTGCGGTGAGCCAAGATCATGCCATTGCTCTCCAGCCTGGGTAACAAGAGTGAAACTCTGTCTTTAAAAAAAAAAAAAAATATATATATATATATATATATATATGTGTGTGTGTGTATATATATATGTATATATATCAAATTGAGAGAGCACTTTGGCAATTTCTTAAAATGTTAAATATATATTTACCACATATTGTAACCATTCCAATCCTTGGTTTTTACGCTAGAGAAAAGAAAGCACATGTCCATACAAATATTTTACATGAATGTTCATAGTAGTTTTATTTGTAATAGTCCAGAATTGGAAATTGCCCGTATATTCATTATCAATTTAATGAATGAACAATTTGGTATATTCATACAACAGAATACTACTTGACATTAAAAAGGAACAACCTCTTGATAAATGCAGCAACATGGATTCATCTCAAAATAATAATCCTGAGTAAAATTAGAAGCCACACATGGTACATATTGCTAGAAAAAGCTGTTTAATCTACAGTGACATAAAGTAGCTCTGTGGTTGTTTGGAGAGGCAGGTACAGAATTTGGAGGGAGGGATTACCAAGGGGCAGGAGTGAACTTTTGTATTAGTGGTATGTTGATTATCAAGACTGTCATGATGGTTTCACAGATATATTCATATGTCAAAATGTATCAAATTGTATACTTTAAATATATGCAGTTTATTATATTTCATTTATACTTCAGTAAAGCTGTTTTAAAAACGGGTACAGAAACGATTTCCCTGATGTTTGTAACACCCTGAGATTTCTTCATCTTTTCCTGTCTTCCTGTGTTTTAAATACAGCAGCCTACTACACCTTAATACCTATCTAGCTCAGACAGCTAAACATGAAACTCACTCTGAAAGATGTCAAAATGGATATTTTCATCAGAGAAATATCCCATGGTCCTTTGTTAAATGTTCAGAAATTCATGATTGGGCTTTATAAGGCAAATATGTCCTGTTTTGTAGAATTAGGGAAGAGAAAATACAAACGAGCCCAATCCTTTTTTTTTTTGGCTGGCTTTTATGTCAGAGCTCAAAATTGCTGTCTGATAAAATGTAGGCCACCAGATTGAATTACTTCATTGAACCACTGCTGTCCTCTGTTAATGGTAATTGCACAGATATAGCAGTCGTTCTCGGCAACATCTCAGATATTTACCTCCCACTGTTTTTCAATTCAAACCTTTGATGAAAATATTCCCACTACTTCTTTAAAGCAGACATCCAACTGTCTTTCTTGACAAAAGCAAGGTCTCTAAATCAGATCCTGACAATTTGTGACACAGCAGTCTATCCAAATCACCTTTTACCTATGTCACTATGTCATTTCCTGAAGAAAAAGGTGTCCATCAGACAAGCAATTTCTGTAGGTTTTGGGGTCTGGAAGGTTGGTATGCCAGCAAAAATGAGAGAGAAAAAGGGAAAAAAATCATTTTTTCCTTTGTGTGGAAGAAATTCAGTGAGGGGTTGCCAGATCTAATAAGCAAAAGTGGGGTTTTGTATATTTAAAAGATACATTTTTATAAAGAGAAATCTTTAGATATTTGTTATTTTCAGGATAGTAACTATTAAAATTTGAATCTAGTGATTTCTAAAGACTACTAGTTTTAAGGAGACAATGAAACAAGGTTAGGTTTTTTTGTTCTTAACTTTTTCTGTTAGGCTACTTTAATATGACAGTATTTAGCAGTTTATTTTCTTCTCAGGGACTTAGCTCAATTTCTTTTCTACCTCATGTCCTGAACTGAGCAGACTACATTTCTTCACATGAAGGTTGTACTAACAATGCTTTGGGCATGAACCATGATCAGCACTCTCCATTTGGCTCATGGTGACTTTGGTGTCTGGAGTGCAGCACATGGTATCAAGGAAATCAGCTGAATCAGTCTCGGAGTGAAGCTCGCTGCTATTATCTCTTTGGCTATGGTTGGTTGGGTACTTTTTTTTTCCCTTTTAGTATTGGAAGGATATAATTGATATTTGCTTTCTTGGATCAAATTGTGGCATCATATGTTTGATTGATGGGTTAGTTGTAGTTGCTGTCAGAGCCCCCCGGGACCTGCTTTCCAGGTTTGGTGAATGAGCAGCTGACAGCACAGCAAGCATACTTTCTGCTGCCAGTCTGGTTTTGTTCTTCCCAGGTGGATGTTTCATTATAGGAATGAGCCTCAGAATAGCATTAGCCCAAGAATCTTTCTGGATAGTGGTCTTCTTTGGTAGCACTGTTGTGATGATATGTTGCTCATTTAGAGTTGTCTCATCTAAGCAAAACCTGCATGTCATTTGAGAGAACAATGAGCAAAATCATGGACTGAGCACTGGGGAGAGTTCAATCTGGGAATAAGGCATGTCCTAGAATCTCAGTTAGGATTCTACTTTTGAGAGACAGTGAAATGCTCCTGGGAAGTTGGGGCCAGGAGGTCCTAAAAGAGGTAGAAAGAGAAAATCTTTTAAAATCAAGTTTCTGACTACATGGGTTCTTAAATATGCTCTTTACCAAGATTGAGGCCTCAACATACAATACAGGTGGTAGCAGAGAGTCCTTGAAGAAGCCTTGACATTTTCTTTAGAGATCAGGGAATTTTGTAATTTAGAAGGACAAAACTGGCACTCTTGTGCCAGTAAAGCCTGTGCTGATAGTTGTGTGCCCTTTATTTTTAATCCTCTCTTGGTATCCTTCTCTGGTCATCCTTTTCTTTACTAGGAATCAAAGGCTGTGAAGGGGCCACCAGAAAAGTAAATAATTCATAGGTTTTCAAAGCATGATCTCCAAATACCCAACTTTCAAAGCATGAGCCCCAAATATTTATTCCCTTGGGCTTGAATGTTCTAAACTGGAGCCCAGGGTTACTCTACTAGGGTGACCCAGTATTCAGGATCTCAGAGAAAAAAGGACTGGCCACTATACCTCTTTGGAGGTAAGAGAGGAACCCACATGAGTTCATTTGTAGAAGAATCACTTTCACCTGGAATAGTATGTCAATCCCAGAATCTCAGTATCTGGCAGGCAGAAAGTGATACCAGTTTCTGGCTTGGAAAGGACATCTGAAGGATCCTGTTGGTTTTATCTGCTGACACGTGGGTAGTGCTGACCTGATGGTCTCCTAACTTTATCTAGCCCTGTTTACAAACGAATGAACACAAGTGACAATCTCAGTGAACCTGCACCATGAGGATGGCATTACTTCTCCCACACCATCTTTGACACTCTCACTGTCTTCACTCCTTGGCTTCACTTCCCCTGTACTCCTCTCTATTGACACAGAATATTCAAAGTCCAAGAGATGTAGCAATGCCAGTAAGAGCTAAATTACTTGCAGCTGGCGGTGCCACCTGTGCCTATCAAATTTCAGCCAAAGCAATTGCTTTCCCAGAGTGCCCTGTTTTGGGGAATTGGAAGGTGAATCTGTGGGGGCAGCAATGGCTGTATACAAGAGAGCTTTTCTCTGGTCTCAAGTATGAGGATAAAATTGTGAAGTAGAACTGTAGATAATCCCAAATCCTCACTTTTTGTATCTTCATGAGCTCAGAGGCAACCCAAGAGATTTCCGAGTTAAGCCTTTGACCTTCAGATGTCCTCAACTAGAACCATCTTTAGCAAGCACATCTCCTGTGGAGGTGCCAGTTCCATAACATATCCTGGTGGTTGTATAGCTGAGGATGCTTGTGATTCCTTCTCTCTCCACAAAACCTTGCCACTTCCATTTATGTTCATTTTATTCATTTATTTATTTTGTTTAGCCATTTTTGTGCTTAGGGAACAATTTTTCAGCTTTGTACCGTCATCTTATAAAAGTCCTTTATATCATTGTGAAAAAGCAAGTCAAATTGACATTTTAATTTAGTCTGACTGTATTTTTCTACAATTTTCTAAGAATTTGTCACTTTTTAGTATTTTTTCTGATAAATTATTCCTATTTGCAATAGACTTTCATCACTTTTATCATACTCAACCTCTGGTATTTTTTATTTGTATGCTCTCTTTTTCTCCTTTTTTCATTTTTTGTTTTGTTTGTGAGACAGGGTCTTACTCTGTTGGCCAGGCTGGAGTGCAGTGGTATAATCTTGGCTCATTGCAGCCTCAACCACCTGGGCTCAAGTGATCCTCCTAACTAAGCCTCCTAAAGTAGTTGGGACCACAGGCGCATGCCACCATGCCTGGCTGGTTTTTTATTATTTATTTATTACTTTCTTTAAGAGATGGGGGTTTCTCCCTTTGTTGCCCAGACTGGTTTTGAACTTCTAGGCTCAAGCAATCCTCCTACCTTGGCCTCCCAAAGTGTTAGGAGGCATGAGCCACTGTGCCTGGCTCTTTTTTCTGTTGTTTATCTCTTCACCCTCCTTTAGATCCTGAAATGACCTAGGCACTTTAGGATGTGAGGATTGCTGGATAATGATGAGTCTTCTTGAAAAGGTCGCAATTTTTGTTGTTGTTGTTGTTGTTGAGACAGTCTTGCTCTGTCACCAAGGCTGGAATGCAGTGGCATGATCTTGAATCACTACAACTTCCACTTCCCGGTTCAAGCGATTTTTGTCCTTCAGCCTCCCCAGTAGCTGGGGCTACAGGAGCCCACCACCACACCCAGCTAATTTTTTGTAATTTTAGTGGAGACGGAGTTTCACCAAATTGGCCAGGCTGGTCTCGAATTCCTGAAGAGGTCGCATTTTATAGCAAACATGTTGTAGAATTACTGAAGGGTTTTATAGTTGCTGTCATTAAGGGCTGGAGTTTTAAACTGGAATATCCATGCGGACTTTGAAAATTATACCTGGTGGAGCTCTACCTCATTTGAGAACTACCACCTTAATAAGTTCATGGCTTTACAATGGGAGTGGGAGGAGAGGTGACTTTGGAGCAGACAGTTATAATGTGAGACTTATTTCACTTATGTCTTTCATGAATACTGCTGCACAAAGTGGAAATGCGTGATCTGGTTCTTGAAGTGGGAGTGGAGGTTAGCCTGATTTGTGTAAAGTTGTAGTGGTGGTGGTAGGGAGGAGGTTGCATTCCATGAAGCACCCTTTGGAACGACCCGAGGACTGGGGCCTGGTGCTTTGGAGGACCTGCAGATGTTTTTGGAATGCTTCGAAGTTACAGGAATGAAGATAGGAAGGAGCCAGATCCCAAATAGTCTTGACAATCTTGTTAAAGAGTTTGCATTTCATAGTAGAAGTGATTTAGAGCCACTGAAGGGTTTTCTGTTGTAGGATAATTTATTAGACGTGTGAGAGATAGCTCACTTAGGTAGTTTTGTGGAAGATGGCTGTGTACGCATGATATTGGAGGCAAGAACTTTCAGGAAGAATTATGATGATGACTGTGATTGGGAGGAAAGAGGGACAGTTCCAGACAAGTTTAGAACATAAAATCGACAGGATGAATGTGGCAGGGATTTATAGAGACATCTCAAGGATGACCAAGTGTCTGCTTTATTCAACCACGCGAGTGCTGGTACGATTCACTGAGAGAGGCAGTATTGGGGAATGAGTAAGAGCACATATTCGAATCCTAGACCTCCCACTTGCTTATGAGTTACATTTTGGATGCATTCACTTTTAAGAGGTCCAGGAGATGACCAAGGAAAGAGATCCTGTGAGAATTTGAGTCTGGAATTCAGAGGAGCAGCCTGCACCATAGATATAGTTTGGTGATCCACGAAGTCCATGGATCAGAATTCTCTTTAAAGAAAAGAAAAAAAATTGTGATTATTAGGACAAGTGCTGAGTGCTTATGATTTTTATTTCTTTGTGATTTGCCTGGAGGACTATAGAGCTGATCAGATAAAAGGCAAAAAATATATAAATAATCATCTACCTATGATGCACTCCTGTCATCATTATTAGTGAAGACATATATTTGTTTGGACCACAGCATATTTTCGGGAAACTCTTGATAAACAGCTTTCTTTTTTATTCATTGCCCTGCTTTCCTTTGACCACTTATGCCATAGCATCAACCTGCATCTTATTTTAATCATCTCCTCTTTGAACAGTGATGATTTTGCGGCTTTGTTAGAATACATCTTGGGAAATTCCATTTTTTAAGGTTCTTTCAAGGGCATATGGCATTAGATGATGATGATGATATGGCGTGTTTAGAGTATGCCATGATTTCTCTCCTGCTGAATCCCTCACACATGTTTGAAGCAATTATTATCCTCTCTGCTAGCTCATGAGACTTGTTAGATCACTATTTGTGGGTGTCATAAAATTTTGGCAAGACCCCAGTGTGAAACACAGTGTGAAATACATGTGGTTAAACTTCTCTGATTTTGCATGTCAATCAAAACAAAATGACTTAAAATAGTAGATAAATTTCAAAAGAAACTTCAGGATTCTAGAGCAAAAATGACACGTGGAACTCTAGGCCTTTTTTTTTTTGATATTTAATTCAGGGGGTCATACACAGGAGGACTTATGCAGTATAGTAGAATTTAGATTTGTTATGATTATATCTGATAATGTTACAAATAGAGAGCGGCTTTTTGTTACAGTATATATTCTTCCAAAATGTCATGCCATGCAATGCTTGGGGGTGTTTAACTACCAAATTTATGCATGTTTCAAGGAAGAACCAGATAATCTTCTAACTGTACAGACTATGTTGTTTATCAGACAGAATAGTTTATGAACTGTCAGATGGTGAAAATTTTAAACCATATATCTCTGATATACTTTTAAATCTTCATTAAGTACCACTAATACTGAATATGAGTATCTGTCTGATAAGGACCTTAGAATCTTATTATAGTTCAGATATAACAAGATTTTTTTTTTTTTAATCATGGCGACGGGTATATAATGATGCCAGTTATCATCTGTCCTTTAGTTTTACCTCTCTTGGCATTTCGTAGTATTAAATGGCTGTCTTTAGGAACATTGCTTATTTCTTGTGGCTTACTCCTAGTTTTAGAGCTTCTACCTCATGAAGGGATCATTAGATTGGTCTTTTCTGTGTTTATTAATCAAAGAATATTTTGCATGTGACTTTTTAGCAACATCCATAATGTAAGTGATACTTGCCCAAATATTATCTGTACTCCCACCTTTACAAGAGGACTTAATAACTTAATAGAGTATGTTATATTAATGAATTATTTGATGACCAAATATATTTTGACTGTTAGAAAGCCCATGATGTAGCTGCTGAAATACCTGAGAAAGGTGGCTTACCATATAAAGAAAGACAGCTAAGATTTTGATGACCCTCTTGCTTTGGTGAATGATGCTAGATTTCCCTGCAATATAAATCGTTCTCCTGACTTTAATTCTAGGTGTATGAATTCTTGACTTGAGGACTTTTATGTCAGAGTTCACCTACTTCAAGGCCCATTGGAGAAATAACTTCTAACTTATTAAACAGTTCCCAGATTAGCCAAAGTTAGCCTAATAGATGCCTGTGATAGCTTGTTAGGTGGCACAAGTGACTAAATTTGATGCTCAGAAAGATGGTCTTAACAAACAGTTCTTTCTTTCCACATGGGTGTAAGCTTTCTGACATTTATCACCCAAAATGCATCTTGTTATTGTTGTCTTTTCTACTCATGGCTGTGAGTGTCAGCCACTGTGCTTCTTATACACTAACATGAAGACATTTGTGAAAGGGCCTTCACCAATATCTGACATTGGCAAATTGAAGAATAATGTACTAGCTACATAAAACTGTGTTTATTCTTCCTAAACCGATCATTGCTTTTTTGCAGCATTTCCAATGAAATTGTGGTTTTTTAGCAGATTCTTCTTTGATGGAGCTGTGATTTGCAATAATCTTGTCATGCCAGGCTCAAAATACTACTAAATGAAGACATTTGTGGAAGGGAATGATTGTAAATTGCATGCAAATTTCAACTCGGCTGGAATTAATCAATATGGAAACAGAACGTATGCGTTCCTGATATAATGATGCTGAAACTAGTCCCATGGAGTTCTATTTCCGTGGGAATTAGACATTTATTTAGCTTTAAATTTATCTTTTTTTTTTTTTTTTTAATCTTGAAGACAAAGTCCTGTTTTGAGATTTTTAACAGTAACTTCTTTGGGGATTGAGAGAGGTTATAAAGGAACCAGGAGTAAAATCAAGCATCTGACTTCCCCTGTGGAGACATCTGGCATTTCCTATTTAATTTGCTGTGCTTGTTTAATGAATCTTTCCCCCAATTTTTCTAACTTATTTTTTTTCCACTGAAAAACTTATGAGATAGTAGGTGATGCAATCTTTATTCTGTGTTAAACAAGCGACACTGGTCTCTAAATGGCATGTTCTCTCTTTTCTCCCAGTTTCTTAGGGTGATCCCAGCTCATCTTTGAACAATCCTTTTTGGTTTTATTTTTTTAAAGTTGCTTTTGGGGGAACAGGTCATCAACCTTGACTTTTTAAGGCCTGCTTACATTCACATTTCTCATTTTCTTTGATTGGGAAGATTAGGTTTATGGCCTTTTATTCCTAAACTTGGCAACTAGATTGTCGATTAACTTTAGATTATTTGTTCCCTGCCTTTTCTTCAAGCTGTTTAGGTCACAAATTTGTAGAAAGGTCTTATCATTGGCATATTTGGTACCACCAGTGCATCAGTACTGTACTCATAAATCTTTAGAGGCTGACAACTTCCCAGCCCCTTTGGAGTACTTTAAGAGTCCCTTTATTGATAGCCCAGTTTAAGCCCCAGTGGGTAACAATCCATAAACCTGCAGTGACATCCAGTGGCCTCGTGGTGTAATTTTTTACAAACTTTTCTAAAAGGAATTATAGGGGCAGTATTGCCTGTCAAATAAAAATACTGCTGGAGTTATTGAAGGGGGTTTCCTAAATGCATTACCGTGCAATAGTTTCTGGCATATTACTGGGAGAATGATTATTCCTTTCTTGGTTTTTGAGTGAAGTATTAACAGCCTGTGATGAAATCAACTTTATTCCAAGATCAGGTAAAAATTACAAAATTGAGAACAATGTTTTCAGTGGATAATTTTTAATTTCAAAAAATCAGCAATGTAGAATTTCCTATTCCGGATCTTTTTTGGAAAAGGTTTAAGAAATAAAGGAGAACCTTTAGTTTGTGCACCTGATTATGAAGTTTAAAATTCTGTGTTGTTCCCCTTTTTGGTTCTGGTGCAGTAAATTTCTTTGAGAGTCTCCTTCCATTGTGTTAACGCTTTAATTTTCTCAAACCACCTAAGACTGCTAATATAAATCAGAACCAAAAGACTCCCAGTCTGATTACTGTCTTTAATTGTATTATTAAAGGAAAGCCTATTTTCATAAAAATGATTCCCGATTATTATAAAATAGGGGTATGTGGTAGAAAAACGTACGAAGAAAATATTAGCACATCAGTGCAGATCTTACCCTTTTCACAGAAGTAACCAGCCTTAACATTTGGTAAGCCTCTTTGAAAATGCTCTCTATATGCTTTTATATTCTTTCTATGCACAATATATTGATAGATAAATAAATTGGAAGCTAAGGAATAATTTTATGATATTCAATTGAACTACTTCTATAACTGCTGTGTTTATTTGGTTTCTAATTACCACAGACTGGTATAGTAGGTGGTGGGGGCGGGGAGGGTGGGGGGAGCGGGAGGGGGACCAGGAAGAGGTTTGCTTTTTTTAAAAGAGATGACTTTGCCTTTGTTGTGACAGACTGAACTGGCTAGGCAGGATCAGGTTTGGGAGAGGGTCAATAGAATGAAGTGGTGTGCAGCTACCTCATGGCTGCCAGCTACGAGGTTTGGTTTAGGTTAGTTAACTGAGGCTGGAATGAGACAGCATAGTTCATATGTTTAAACACCCAGGATGAGATTTGCCAGAGCTCAGAGAGTGAATACGAGTAAGTCTAGCATGTAGAAACTAAGCCAGCAGGATGTTCCAAACTGATGCTAGGCACATTCATACCAAAGATGAGTGTTAGGTTCGGGTGGGGAGGGAGAAGAGGGAGAGATCTTTAGATATCTATAGCAATTGATACTGAACCAGAAATTTGAAATTTAGATTTCACTCTGTCATGCCTACTCCCGGACACTTCTTAGATACAATGCAAAAGCCATATGCTACTGGGAGAGAGGCAAGAAACCTGTTTGCCCTTCTAGTCCTACGCAAAGATTAGCTGCTGTGGGGGAAGGGCTATGAATCTCCCCTGCTTTGCAGTTAAATGGGGCAAATGCCATTTGCAGTTGAAAGAGATCTTTTTGCCCAGGATTCTGCACTGGTGCACTGATCCTCTACCTCTGGCAGAGGAACAGGAAACTTTCTCATGCCTGAGATTTTCCACAAGTACAAGGCAGAACTTGGCTTCCCCATTGGAGGGATTTGGGGAAGGGCAAGAAAGTTTATTGTACTTAATACCCTGAACTGAGTAGGAAGCAGAGATTGCATGGCAATGGGCTACAGGGAGAAATGCTAAGAATTTCTTGAGTTTTATATGTGCGGTGCTAGGCTAATACTGAGGTTGGAGCAGGAGAATTGAGAAATTCCCCTTCACCAGTCCACATAACAAAGAAGCAGTAGTAGCAGGCTGGCAGTCTACTGCTAGAAGAGTGGATGGAGCATGGGAAGAAACGCAGACACCCTGCAGTGCTTGTGTGCAGGTTCTTCTTAGGTCCCACTACAAATTGAGGGTGGTTTGTAAACGCCAAGAAAACCTTTTTGATACAAAAAAAAAAACAAACAATAAAAAACTTTCATTTCTATATGGATTTAGATTACAAAATTATGCATGTAGAATTCCCATATAAAACCCACCTAGTTTTACCTGTTGTTACACTAGTAAGATGCAATTTTTATAAGTAGATGTAATTGTTATAAGATAGAATTGTTATAAGTAGTAAACCAGTATTACTACATTATTATAAATGAAGTTTATACTTTATTCAGATTTTCTTAGTTTATACCTCACTGGTCTTTTTCTTTTGTAGTATCCTATCTAAAGTAGGAACTACATTGTATATTAGTCATCATATCTCTTCAAGCCCCTGTAGACTATGACAGTTTCTCAGATTTTTTTTTTTATGATAGTTTTGAGGAGTACTGGTCAGATATTTTAGAGAATGTTCCTCCATTGGTTGGGGTAAAAATTTTTTTGATTTTTTTTCTCATGATTAGACCCTCATTTGGCATCAGTTTTGAATATCCTGGACTCACAAAGGAATGTGTGGACAGCAGCCTATCAAAGGAGGAATTATTATCCTATGGTGCATCAACACTAGTTATAGCAATAGTAAAATGCAGACACAATCCAACCACTGATTAGATTTATTCAGTCCCCCCATGCTAACACCCTAAAAGAAGTAGTTACCCACTTCCAGGTAGAAGTATTGTTTATCTCAGTTTTTTTAATACATAAAGTTTGGGTTCAATAAAAAATTATGACATAGACACACTCACATAAGATAAAAAGGTGACTGTTCAAGATGTAAAATAGTCAACAAAATCTGACATGGAAAATTCAGACAGGGACTTTGAAATAATTATGATTACTGTATTAAAAGATTTAATGGAAAAGGTAGACAATATGCATAAATTGTGATGTGGAAGTTTAGTAGAGTGATGGAATCTGTAAGAGATGGAAATGCTAGATATGAAAAACAATATCCTATAGGAAAAAAATTTTCTGTGGGTTTATCAACAGACTTGACACACTAGAGGAAAGAGTAAGTAATCTAGAGGATAGACTAATAAAGCCTTTCACCTGAAACAGAGCAAAAAGAGTGGAAATAAAAAATGGAGCATTGATGTAGAAAATTTTCTAACAATCTAACATATTTCAAGAGAGAGAAAATAGGATAGAAGAAGCACTAGAAGAGATAATGGCTGAGAATTTTCCAAAATGAAAGCCAACCACAGATTCAGTCAGAATAAATATGAAGAAAAGCATACCTGCATACATAGAAGTCAAACTGCTGAAAATCAAAGAGCAAGTCTCGAAGACAGAGAAAAAAAGAAATACTCATAGAGAGGTACAACAGATAAAAGCTCAGTGCATTATATGTCAGAAATTTTGTTAGCCAAAAGAATGAGTGACATCTTTAATCGAATTGAAAGAACGAACACCCTCAACCTAGAATTCTATATCCAGGAAAAATATATTACAAAATGAAAAGCAAAATTAAGACTTCGTCAGATGAAACAAGAGAAGTTTTGCTAGCATAACACAACTATCTGAAGAGCTTACAGCAGGCTCTTCAGACAGTAGGAAAGCTGTTCAGATAGTGGGAATATGCTGCTCTATAGAAAGAACATTTTTTTTCAGCTGGGTGCTGTGGCTCATGCCTGTAATCCCAGCACTTTGGGAGGCTGAGGCAGGTAGATCACGAGGTCAGGAGATTGAGACCATCCTGACTAACACGGTGAAACCCCATCTCTACTAAAACTACAAAAAAGTAGCCGGGTATGGTGGCAAGTACCTGCAGTCCCAGCTACTCGGGAGACTGAGGCAGGAGAATTGCTTGAACCCCGGAGGCAGAGGTTGCAGTGAGCCAAGATTGCACCATTGCACTCCAGCTTGGGCGACAGAGGAAGACTCCTTCTGGAAAAAAAAAAAAAAGGAACATTATTTTTCTACACAAAGGAATGATGGACACCAGAAATGTAAAAATATGAGTAAATAGAAAAGACATTTTTTTTCTTCTAATCTTTTGAAATGAGATTAGAGTACGGATTGACAGTGAGCCTGATATGGTTTGGCTCCATGTCTCCACCCAAATGTCATCTCAAATTGTAATCTCCACGTGTCAGAGGAAGGGCCTGGTGGGAGGTGATTGGATCATGGGTTCCTTGCTGCTATTCTCGTGATAATGAGTGAGTTCTCAAGAGATCTGATGGTTTTAAAGTGTGTGACAATTCCCTGCTTGCTCTCTGTCTCTCTCCTCTTCCACTATGGTAAGACTGCTTGTTTCCTCTTCACCTTCTGCTGCGAGTATAAGTTTCCTGAGGCTTCTCAGTCACGATGTCCGTTAAGGCTGTGGAATTGTGAGTCAATTAAACCTCTTTTCTTCATAAATTACCCAGCCTCAGGTGGTTTTTTATAGCAGTATGAGAATGGGCTAATGTGAGCCAAATTCAACCTTGTTTTTGTGTAGCTGTGAACAAAGAATTTTTTTTAAGGATTGTAAAAAAAGTTTTGAAAACAGAATAATCATTGACTATGCAACAGAGACCATAATGGCTTGGAAAGTCTAAATTATTTGCTATCTGGTGCTGGTTTAAAGCAAAAATAGTAATTTTATATTATGGGGTTGTAACATGTTAAAAATTTGGCAATAATAGTTTAATGGATAGGAGGGAGGAAATGGACATATACTGTTGTAAGGTTTCTATGCTATACATGAAATAGTATAATAAAATTTCACAGTAGACTATGATAAGTTAAGAATGTATATTGTGAATTTTAGAGTAGCCATTGGGGAAAAATATAAAGCACAAGATGTAATTAAGCCAATAAAATGAAATCATGAAAATGCTCAACTAATACAAAAGAAGGCAAAAAAATTTAAAAAGGAAAAAAAGAACAGGTGACTTTTTTTTTTAAAGTATGATAGTACGTAAATACCCATTCTTAGCGATAATTTCACTAAATATAATTAGTTAAAAAGCAGAGATTATAAAATTGGATAGTAAGCAAAACCCAATTTTGTGCTGTCTGCAAGAAATCATTTTAAATACAGAGACATACCTATATTAAAACAAAAAGGTTGGAAAACACTATGCCATGCAAACCCTAACCAAAGGAAAACTGGAGTGGTCTGGGCTCATGCCTGTAATCCAAGCACTTTGGAGAGTGAGTGGATCACTTAAGGTCAGTAGTTTGAGACCAGCCTGGCCAACATGGTGAAGCTTTGTCTCTACTGAAAGTACAAAAATTAGCCAGGTGTGGTGGCTCATGCCTGTAATCCCAGCTACTCCGGAGGCTGAGGCAGGAGAATCACTTGAACCTGGGAGGTAGAGGTTGCATTGAGCCATGATCGTGCCACTGCATTCCAGCTTGGATGATAGAGGGAGACTCTGAAAAAAGAAAAAAGAAAAAAATAGAATAAAAAAACAAAAGCCAGAAGTGGTTTTATTAATATCAGTACAGTAGACTTCACAATATTACCAAGTATAAAGCATAGTATCACACAACACATAATGATAAAGGGATTAGTTCATCAAGAGAATAAGAATATATCAAGAAAAAGGCCTATGTACACAATAATAGAGCCTCAGAATACAAAAGCAAAAACTAATAGAATTGTAGGGAGAATAGACAAATCCACTAATAAAGTTGGAGATTTCAACACTCATCCCTCAATGATTGATAGAACAAGTTAGCAAAGATTAGGAAGCACACAGAAAGCTTCAGCAACACTACCAGTCAGCTTGACTCAATCAATATTTATAGAGTGCTCCCATCAACAGCAAAATACAGTTTTTTGTCCAAGGGCATATGACATCCTCATTGTAGACTATATTTTGAGCTATTAAATAAATTTCAGTAAGTGTAAAAGCATTGAAATGATGCAAATTATGTTCACTGACCACAACAGACTTAAACTAGAACTCAAAAACAGAAGGATACCTAGAATTTCCTCAAATATTTGGAAATTTGATAACATTTAAAAGTCTTAGTGTTTAGAAATTAATATTAGGTTTAATATGATTCTTTAATAATGAAGAACATCAAGTTCTCTCTGTGCAGGAGAGTGAGAGGACTTTTTATTTTTACTCCTGGAAAGACATGATTTGTACCAGTCACTTGTGTGGGCATAATATTTTTGTCCTAAATATTAAGTCATCATTTCCTCCTTATTGTTAGGTAACCCAGAATGCTAGGTGTTCTCTAACAGAAAAAAAAATAATTATTTGGGTCTGCAGTCCTGCTAAACTTTTGGAGATTTTAATAATCATAGTAAAATATTTCCATTTTGCAAATGTGTTCAGATGTCCTTGGTAGATATAGATTAGTTACATGAGATGGATAGAAAATGGGCTCAGGCCTTCAGGTTTATTTTGATTATTTGTTGTATGCAGTAAACATGGCCAGACTATTTGTAAAATTTGTTCAAATAAGATTTGTTTTATTTAAGGAAAAAAGAATATTTCTGGATTAAGTATTTCAAATGCATTATTTTTGGAGAGCTGCTACAGAGCTTATGACAAATGATTATTAATTCTCCTTAAAAATAATTGTGACCACCATATTACCACCTAAAGTACTATTTATTTTCTTAGCCTTGGGAAGACTTCCCAATCATGAGTTGAATACTATTAATTTGATTTTTTAAGATTATGAGTGCCATATAGCTGTAGAATGCAGAGGTTTAATGAAATATATTGAGTGAGAACCAGAAGTCCTTTACCAATGCCTCAAATTCATTTAAATGTCTACCAATTCAATATATAAAGTTACCTTCATGAGAAATGTTACGGGATATGATTTTGTATTTGATCATAATGCTTGCTAATTATTTCCTGGTAATTATTTACTGGTAAAATGGGGGTTGGCAAATCCTAGCTAGTGATGCCACATATATGTGTTGTGGGTTACTTACAAAACTTTATCTGCCGCTTAAATTTCTAACATTGCATCATTCCCTAAATAGCCTCAAGATCCAAATACAGTTTCAGTAATACATGCTGGAAATTGGAAACTATTAAAAATCCTCATTTGCTTGGAATCAGGAGAGAGGAGGGAATTTCAAATAGTGGAATTTTTTTATTTAAAAAACAAAAAACAAAATCTTTGATCCACTGTCTCTCAAAAGGCAATTTGATAGCTAAATATAAGTCTTTTTGTGTTCTTGTTGTTTTTATTTTGTTGTTGTTGTTGTTTTGAGATAGAGTCTTATTCCTTTGCCCAGGCTGGAGTGCAGTGGCATGATCTCAGCTCATTGCAACCTCTGCCTCCCAGGCTCAAGCAGTCCTCCCACCTCAGCCTCCCGAGTAGCTATGTCTACAGGCACACACCACCACTCCTGGATAATTTTTGTATTTTTTGTAGTGTTGGGGCTTTATCATATTGCCAAGGCTGGTTTTGAACTCTTGAGCTCAAGCGATCTGCCTGCCTTGGCCTCCCTGGTGGGATTACAGGCATGAGCCACCACACCTAGCCTAAACATAGTATTAAGTTTTAAAGTTTTATATTATTTCTATTTCTATTTTGGCAGTAAAGGTAAGTGAACAGGCATCATAGATCACAGATATTTATGTTAAAAGGCCCAAGCTGTTTGTTTGAGATTGGATATACTAGGAGCACGTCATCTTTATAACTCTATTTAATTCCCTTGCTTGCACATTAAATAGATCTAAATGGCTGGGGAAAAAGTAAAATCATACTCCTTAGTCCCCTCGGTTGTGGTAAATTCACTGCATGATAGATGGAAATTTCAGACTTCTTGGGTCTATTGTCATGTTCTATAGTTATTTGCATGTCTCACAGAGAGATCCTTACTGATTACACTGTATGGCTAAACTGACTTAGATAACTGAGCCTATTTCAAAATTGAAGTTTTCTTTACAATGGAAAGTCAGTACTCTATTGTTTCTAAACTGTAGGATTGCATGCCATTTTCCCAGGCTCACAGACATTGATAAGATTTCAGGCAAGGGGAACAAGGAAGGGGTCTCAATGGAAGTGAATTCTTCCCCTTTTTCTGACTGTGTTTGCCCACCTGTCCTTTACCCTTTGCAGTTCTATTCTGAGAGGAATGTGAGGAACAGCCCTGAAGATGGGAGCCACTGCAGCTAGATTGTTGCCATTAACCAGCTTTCATAGCTTTTGTGGGAGCCTCCTTTTCATTAGTATTTGCAACATGTTCACTAGCAAAATGATTATGTTAGGCAGAGACATCACATCACTTATATTTCATAGCTCAGTGCAATTTTCATAAACTGCGAGGCAACATCCAAAAAAAAACATGACTCAGAATTAGAGTTTCAGAAGATTATTATATAGACATTATTTCCCTCAGGTCACGGGCTTTAGTCAAATTTGGAGGAGAATGAAATTGCCAACAGTGAAAAGCAGACAGAAAGGTATGAGTTCATGAGCAGAGAAATAACATTTTCATTTGTTCCTTCCCCATGGGAAAGATTCAGCATTCCGGTAAATGGAGACGGTTATAAGAAATGAATTTTTGTCAGCAGGGATGTGATTTTAAGGCTCACTTATCCATTGGCAATCTAGATTTCTAACCCCAGGAATCTGGGAAATTGCTACAGAATGTAGTCTTTATTATAAACAAGTTTTTTTTTGGGGGGTGTAGTTTTTTCCTCCTTCTTTTCTTGGTCAGAGCTTTTTAAGACGAGGAACTACGTTTTTTTCTGCATTTCAGGGGCAGATGACTGCACATTTCCCCCGTCTGCCCTGAGTTTCTCTGCATTGCTGTTGCTTTGTGTTGGAAACCCATTTTTTCCTCCTCACCAAGCTTCCCTTACTCTGTTCTCGCTTTTACTAACCCCTCTGTGTTTAGCCAGCACAACCCTGACAGTATTGAAAGCCGCAAACTTCCTATATGGTCATGGAGTGGTAGACCAGTGGCTCTGTTCCCCAGCATTTATGGGATGTCTTGTGCTGCTGTTGATTCTGTATTCTCAGTTCTTTTGTGTCTGTGAACCTGAAAGAACAAGGCAGGAAATAAAGCTTTCCAGGTAGCTCTCATTTTACCAGGTATAAAGAGCGAGATTTGCAAGGTTTCTGTACGGTAATCCCAGACAACCTTCTTCATAATTAAAGAACGTTCTTTCATGGGAAATTTTATTTTCCTTATTTGATTTCATCAGATGCTTCTCAGCCCATCACTTATTCAGATTCTATGCAGTAGTTCTTTTTCTGGCTAGAGTACATCCTTGAGAATAAAAAATATTTCATATAATCTAAACCCTTCATTTCTAGAGATGCAGATAGGTTGTGTAACATTAATCTCACCTTTATATTTTTTTGATTTTTAATAACTTGAAAATATGTATCTCTAATGCCTTCTTTCCCTATGCACTTTTGCCTATTTTAATATCTCTCAACACCATAAGCTATTTGCCCAGCTGCATTCTTATTAGACAGTGATCTTGCCTGCCAAAGCTTTTTGAAAGCAAATTGCATTGCCTTCATTATTATTATGTCTACAATATGATTATGAAACATCATTATTATAGTTGATTAATAAATGAGAATTGCTGACTCTCAGTTCATTGAATTTGGCCCATGAAATTCATAGTAATTCATAAACTTTTCTCAAACCTTCAAGGTTTCTAAAAGAACTGATTTTTCTACAAAGTACATGTGATTATATTTTTTGATTCCTAGTAAGTAGTAGTGATGGAGGATTCACTGGCCTGGCCAGAGTGAGGGTATATACTAAATGTCTGTGGGGTTTCAGTTTCTTCCTTCTGAAGTCTTTTAAAACGTGGAGTCTCTTATTGGGAGGTTGGGGACCTTCTGTTAAAGAAAATATTGAGGGAAGGCATTATATTTCAATCTCTACAGTGAGCCATTCTTGGCATTTTGTGGAATCTTTCCTGGCATTAATTGGGGGATAGAAACAGCACCTGGCATATTTATATGACAGTAGCATGTACTCATCTTTTATATGTCATTCATTCTTTCAATAACTTAGCATACATTGCTTTATTGTGCTTGGCAGATACTGTATTTTTTGCAAATTAAAGTTTTGTGTAAACCTTACAGCAAGCAAGTCTGTAAGCACCATTTTTCCAACAGAATGTGCTCACTTCATGTCACTGTCTCACGTTTTGGTAATTCTTGCAATTTTTCAAACTTTTCAATTATAACTGTTTTAGTGATCTGTGATCAGTGATCGTTGATGTTACTATTTTAGTTATTTTGGAATACTACAAACCTGACTCATATAAGACAGAAAACTTAATCTATGTTGTGTGTGTTCTGTTTCACCAACCTGCCTTTCCCCTATCTCTCTCCTTCCCAGGCCTTCCTATTCCCTGAGACACAACAATATTGAAATCAGGTCAGTTTATGACACTGCACTGGACTCTTAAGTGTTTGAGTGAAAAAAGAGTCTCATATCACTCACTTTAATAAATCAAACTCTAGAAATGGTTAAGTTTAGTAAGAAAGGCATGTTGAAAGCCAAGATGGGCTGAAAGCTAAGTCTCTTGCACCAGTTAGCCAAGTTGTGAATGTAAAGGAAAAGTGTGGAAATGAAAAGTGCTACTCCAGTGAACACACAAATGATAAGAAAGTGAAATAGCCCCTTTGCTGATATGGGAAACTTTAGGAGTCTTGATAGAAGATGAAACCAGTTACTACAATATTTCCTTAAGTCAAAACCTAATCCATTCTAGGCTCTCTGCTCAATCCTGTGGAGGCTGAGAGAGGTGAGGAAGCTGCAGAAGAAAAGTTGAAAGCTAGCGGACTGTGGTTTAGAGGTTTAAGGAAAAGAACTATCTCTAGAACAGAAAAGTGCAGGGTGAAACACAGGTGCTGATGCAGTAGCTTTGGCATGTTACCCAGAAGATCTAGCTAAGATGATTGATGAAGGTGGCCACACTGAACAACAGAGTTTTAGTGTAGACAAAACAGCCTTCTATTGGAGAATATACCACCTGAGACTTTCAAAGCTAGAAAGGAGAAGCCCCATGCCTACCTTCAAAGTTTCAAAGGACAGGCTGACTCTTGGGAGGGACCAATGCATCTGGTGACTTTAAGTTGAAACCATTGCTCGTTTTATCATTCCAAAAATTGGAGGACATTTAAAATTTATGCTAAATCTGCTCTGTGCTCTAGAAATAAAATTAAAAAGCTAAGATGACAGCACATCTGTTTACAACATGGTTTACTAAATGTTTTAAGCCTACTGTTGAGACCTACTGCTTAGAAAAAAAGATTTTTTTTTCAAAATATTACTGTTCGTTGATAATATACATGATCACCCGAGGGCTCTGATGGAGATGTACAAGGAGATAAATGTTTTCATGCCTGGTGACACAACATTCATTTTTACCATTCATGGATCAAGAAGTAATTTCAACTTTCAAGTCTTATTACTTAAGAAATGCATTTCACAAGGCTCTAGCCACCATATTTAGTGATTTTTCTGATGGATCTGACTAAAGTCTGTTGAAACCTTTCAGAAAGGATTCGCCATTCCAGATGCCATTAAAAACATTCAGGACACATAGGAGGAAATCAGAATACCAACATGGGTGATGTGTCCAAGGCTTCATCAGGGGAAATGGCTGCAGATGTGTGTTGCAATATCAAGAGAACTAGCATTAGAATTGAGGCCTTGAAGATGTTACTGAATTTCTGCAATCTCATGACCAAACTTGAACAGATGAGGAGTTGCTTCTTATGGATGAACAAAGAAAGTGATTTCTTAGATGGAACCAACTCCTGGTGAAGAGGCTGTGAATGTTGTTGAAACTACAACAAAGAATTTAGAATGTTCCATAAACTCAGTTGATAAATCATTGGCAGTATTTGAGAGGATTGACTTCACTTTTTAAAGAAGTTCTACTATGGGTCAAATGCTGTCAGACAGCTTCACATGCTATAGAGCAATCTTTCGTGAAAGGAAGAGTCAGTTGATGGAGCAAACGTTGTTTATCTTACTGCAAGAAATTGCCACAGCCACCCAGCCTTCAGCAACCACCAGTCTGATCAGTCAGCAACCACCAACATTTATGCAAGATACTCCACCAGCAAACAGATTATGACTTGATAAAGAATACATACAAAAAGCCATCCACTAGACTCAGATGTTTGTTAGCATATTTTTAACAATAAAACTTTTTTTTTTTTTTTTTTTTTTTTGAGACAGAGTCTCTGTTGCCAGGCTGGAGAGTGCAGTGATGCGTTCTCGGCTCACTGCAACCTCCAGCTCCTGGGTTCAAGCAATTCTGCTGCCTCAGCCTCCTGAGTAGCTGGGACTACAGGTGCCCGCCACCACGCCTGGCTAATTTTTGTGTTTTTGGTAGAGACAGGGTTTCAGCCAGGCTGGTCTCAAGCTCCTGATCTTGTGATCCACCCACCTTGGCCTCCCAACGTGCAGGGATTACAGGCATGAGCCACCATGCCTGGCTGCAATAAAGCATTTTTAAAATTAAGGTAAGTACATTTTTTTTTTTTAGATATAATGCTATTACACACATACAGCCTAATATGTCTGTTAGTTTTAGTTATATTTAGATATCAATTGTGTTAATAGCTTAACATAATTTTTATACTCACTGGGAAACCAAAAATTCATGGGACTTGCTTTATTGCAATTTTTGTATTGTGGTGGTTTGGAACCAAAACTGCTATGTCTTAAGGTATTCCTGTAATTTCATTAAGAAGTGGTATGACTGTCTCACATAAAAGCTGATAACCTGGAAGACACTCAAATTTCAATATAGTTTGGAACCTATCTGGATTCCATGTATTACTTCAACAGGAGTGAGGGATCCCATAGACTTACGGCTTTTTGCAGGTACTCTCATCACCATAATGAGGTTTCATTAGAGTTACTGCTACAATAGGATTGTTTGTTGTTAGTTTCAAATGAAGGATGGAATATTGTCAATGAAGGAATTCATAGTACATATAAGAAAGCTATAGATATTGTTAGTATAATAATTTTATAATAGTAGTAGTGTAAGAAGATATCCAAGCAATCACTTGATAATTACTTCAGATCTCACCGTCTACCCTCCGGAACCAGGAGCAGGATGCCTCAGCTCCCCATTCACACTTTTACTCAAGAACTCTTAACTCTAGAGACATTGTTTAACTTTTGGTATTTGGTTTCTTCTTTTGTAAAATGGCAATCATTCTGCCTGTCCAAACCACTATTACTGTTTTCCTCAGCAGTGCTGGTGTGAATGAAGTTGAATATTAGGAATAATTAACCTTTCTTTTTTACATGTACCATTTCATTATGCTGGATCTTTTTGTTAAGAAAACAGTATAGTAAAATCTTTGTTAACTGAGATGCAGTGTTATTGATTTAAACCACCATAGCACGCACGTGCCTGTGTAACAAACCTGCATGTTCTACACATGGACCCCAGAACTTAAAGTATAATTTTAAAAAGAAATTAAAATAAATAAATAAATTTGGATCATTCTGAAAAATATATTTGTTACAATATGCTTATTCCTGGAAATCTTTCTAAAATATGTTCAGTGTCTGTTTGCCATTGTATGGTTCTCCATGTATAATTGAATCTCTCACTGATGATAGGCTGTCCTGCATGGCCTAGGACCCATGATACTGGAGCGCTTTTCTCTCTGAATCAAGAACCAGATATAAAATGAGACTTTTAGGAAGTTGGACTGCTTTGATCTCAGGTCATACCCAGGAAGTTGTGTTTTAATAAGTAAATTTCTTAAATGAATTGTTTTCTTAGTGTTTTACTTCATTCTTCATAAAAGTAAAAAGTATATTAGCAAGTTACAAAATGAGAAGTATCATGTTGCATAATCAATACAAAATATCATCATTTCCTAGACAACTTCACAGGAGACATAGCATGATTAGAAGGTCAGACTTGAGGCCAGGCACGGTGGCTCACACCTGTAATCCCAGCACTTTGGAAGGCTGAGGTGGGTGGATCACCAGGTCAAGAGATTGAGACCATCCTGGCCAACATGGTGAAATCCTGTCTCCACTAAAAATACAAAAATTAGCTGGGCATGGTGGCACACACCTGTATTCCCAGCTACGCAGGAGGCTGAGGCAGGAGAATTGCTTGAACCAGGAGGCAGAGGATTCAGTGAGCCAAGATGGTGCTACTGCACTCTCCAGCCTGGCGGCAGAGTGAGACTCCATCTCGGGGGGGAAAAAAAAAAAAAAAAGAAGGTCAGCAGACTTGATTAAACCCTGTGCTTTGCCTTTAGTTTTTTTGAAATTTCAAAGGAGGCATTCTCTCTGTCAATAAACTTTCAAATTTTGTAAATAATAGTAATCCTGATCCCAGCTAGCAGTTACTGAATTTTGTGTGCCAAGCACTGTTCTAAACATGTTTGAAGTAGTAACTCAATTCTTCACAACCAGCCTTTCAAGGAGGTACTGTTATTAACATCATTTTTCTAGTGAGGAACCTGAGGCTTAGATTAAGAAACCTGTGTGTTGCCATATAGCTAGTAGCTGGCTGAGCCGTGACGTGAACTTAGCTGTGCTTCATAACCACCACACTGTGATACCTCAAAGGTAAATGTGTGTGTGCTGGTTATGGGAGAGGAGATCCACATTTACTTATTTATTTCTATAGGCCTTGCATGGCGTGTTTGATAATTCTATTTCTACTATTTCATATTGGAACATTTCTACTATAATTATTACCCATATTTGACATATGGGAAATCTAGTCTTAGAAACAGTGAAGCTTATAACCAAGATTTTACAACTAATGATAATGATGGAGCCGAGATTTGAGCCTGACAACCCAAACTCAAGTCCTGGCTAGGGATTTCATTAAGGAAAGGAAAATTTTCTCTGACAAAGGTCATTTTTATGATGTGTAACTGATTTAAGCTTTCTGTATACCACCTAACCCCTTACAAAGATTTGTGTTTTCATTTTTAATTAAGTCTGTTCTGTATTGGAATTATCTTCTCTGTTTTTCATTCTTTGGTCTTTCTTCAAATTGTCACTGATATACACTGGTTCTTCATCCTATTAGTGGTTTTTGGTTGATTAGTTCATCTTCTGTATTAGCATCATTCTTTTTTTTGTTTGTCATTCCTGAAAATTAATTTTGCTTTGAGTTTGGGACCCCTAACATGATGTCCTTTAGCCCTCTGAAGAATGAATGTCCCTGTGGTGCCATTAGCCACTTGTAGTGTGCTGAGAATATTTTAAGAGAAATAGAAATGGCAATACCACTTGGATACCAATTAAAAGTAAATGTTTTTGTTTTTAGTTTTTTTTAGTGAAATACATCTTTAAAACTGCCAAGACACAGAGGGTTGGTTCTATTGGTTTCCTTTATCATCATTGACACCATCTACAATTTTCGGTTGCAATAACAAAGGATTTTTATGGAAAGCAGTTTTTGTTCCTGTTCCTTTGCCAGTTTTCACATTGTTATATATTATTAAAGACACAGAATGGACTTGTAATAGGTCCTACAGACTGGGCACAGTGGCTCATGACTATAATCCCAGTACTTTGATAGGCCGAGGTGGGTGGATCCCATGAGGTCAGAAGTTCGAGACCAGCCTGGCCAACATGGCGAATCCCTGTCTCTAATAAAAATACAAAAATTAGCCAGGCTTGGTGGCAGGTGCCTATAGTCCCAGCTACTGGGGAGGCTGAGGCATGAGAATCACCTGAACCCAGGAAGTGGAGATTGCAGTGAGCTGATATGATGCTGCACACTCCAACCTGTATGACAGAGCGAGACTCTGTCTAAAAAAAGAAAAAGAAAATGGGTCCTAGTGAATCTCTGTTGTTATATGACAGAGTCTTACGGATCTCTTTTGGAATTCCCAGCAGCAAGTGGGCAGCTTCTTAACAACCCACTGTGACTCATGAGGAAGTATGTCTTCATATTGTTTATGAGTGTGTTTTTGTGGGTAGGCCTTCCCGCTGTCTCACACTCCTGGTTTGCCTTCTCTTCTGTTTGCTCTGGCCCCACCTTTGGCTCAGCTGGGCACCATGGGCTTTAGCAGATTGGAATGCAAGCACATCACACCAGCTTTCCATCTTTCTGTGGCATTTTATGGCTCAGAGAGGATTGGAACTAAACCTTGGGTGGCTTACGCTAGGTTGTACCCAGCCAAGTCTGGAGAAGTGGAGAAAATACATGAGTCTGTGAGTCTGCATGTCCTTCACATTCTTACAGACACATCTTTTGAGTCTAGAGAAATGTAAATCTATTCCTTTTTGTTTTTAGTGGTTAATTTTTCAGGCCCTGAAGAATGAGTTTGGTTACCCCTACAGCAGGGAGGCTTCTTCAGAAACAGCTGTGATTATCCAGAGGTGTTGCATTGTGCTTTTGTTTTCATGCATTTTTAGCACCTGCACATCATAGTTTTCCTGGGCACCTCCATCAGTGTTACCTGCTAACTTGGCAGACTGGAGAGACTCTCAAACCCATGTCTGACTTCTATATCCATGTGAATTAGTTTTATCACATGACGATTTGGCAGATATTTTCTGCAAATCTCTAGCTCTGGTAAAGAGTGATGAACTGGGCCCATATATTCAACTTGTAAAGAGTGATTTCCCCAGAAACAGGAGGCAGAAATTTAGCAAGATGAGGGCTCCTTCACGTGAAACTTGATCTCTAAGCCTAGTACAAATTTTCTGATATAGAAGGAATTATAGGAGTCTGGTGCTAACCCTTACTAGCTTGCCACCAGGCTTGGTATAACCTTCATTGCAAATGCTAGGATGCATGCTTTGGTTGTACATGAAGGGGATTATTTCTGGGTGGTATTTTATCTGCTACTCTCAGACTCTTTCAGATCTAGCTGGATGTTCAACATAAGCCTTTTGTATAATTCCCATGGGCTGTAACTCTGTGGCTTGGGTAGTGGTCACAGGAGCTCTAACGGCAGAATAAATGATGCTGCTAACAGAAAAAAGTAGGACTGATTTCTCTGCAAAATGCTGCACAAAGGAGACTTTCTTTGCTTCTCCTGGTACATGTGGTAAGCGTAGAAATAGTTTATTGTGAAAGTCTTTGAGCCACAGGTCTTTCCAAGGCAAAATTGTGTCCTCCAGGGCAACTAAAATAAATACCAGCCTAATAAACTTCAGATTCTAAAAAGTAAGTTGTCCTATTGCATTTCTGTAAGAAGAAAAATATGAAAGGTTGATGTGTGTTTTTATTCCACTTTGATTTACTTCCCAAGCTGTCCTGTCCCAATTCAATCTTAAAATGGAAGAAAATACTTTATCATTTGAAGAAGGATAAATGTAGTACAGAATTCAATTTTTAAGAAGTGAAGGTGGGGGAAGTAAATTTTGATGCCAACTTTCAAGTTTTTAAAGAATAAAACAAAATAAACACATACACACACAGTTGAGTTTGTCTTGGAAGTTAATGATAGATGTCTTCTTGGTATCCTTTGCAAAGGAAGTCTTCCATCCAGGCTTCCCCTCATTTGTTGTTAATTAGTCATGGTCCACCAGGCCTTCTCACTAGCACTAGTTCCCTGTGCCTTTTTCTTTGCTCTTAGGCCAGCCCTTTGGTCCCTCCCTCTTCATTTCTGGTTCTCTCACTATTCCTGGGCTTCCCTTGTCTCCCTACCCAGTCCGGATCAGGTACATGAACTACAACCTACATTGTGCCATCCCTGTAGCTGCACAAGGCTGTCACTTTCCAGACTGGGATATTTTAGAGTCTGACTTCTTTCCTTTTTGCTGCCCTTTCTCAGTCTACTTTAGTGGTTATTATCTTGTCATCAGTCACTTTAAATATGGCTAGCCTCCCCAGATTCCTCTATTGACTATTGTGTTTGCTTTGTTTTTAAAAATTTATTATTAAATAAAGCTAGGAAATGTAATATAATGGGCTTCTATATACCCACAACCCAGCTTGAAAAGCAATTCCAAATTTGCTATTGATGTTACAAATGGCTTTATATATTTTTCACATATGCAAATCAAATAATACATAGTTGCTTATATTTTGGAAAATTGTATCTTATTCTATACATGCTTTTTAAACTTTTTAAATGGAAGATGATGCTTGTAAGATTAATTCAGGTTGCTATGTTTTGCTCTTCCACTACTGCATAGTATTCAATAGTATTCTGTTTTAAGCCTATGCTACCATTTATTTATTCTGTTTATGAGCATTCAGATGGTTTTCATTTTTGTTATTACGAACAGTGTTCCTGTGAACATGCTTGTACAGATCTCCTTGCACATCTATTTATTATTTCAGCAAATTATATTGAGCACCTATTAGTGCTTGGCACGACTGATAGAAAATTGCTGAAACAAGTCGTATCTTGAAGCTGTACGCTTTAGAGAGGACACACAGGCAAATTCTGTTGTAGGAGTCTTCTCGCCTACCTTCTTATTTTAATTTCTCTCCTTCTTTGTCATATTTCACAGTTCTGCTAGAGTTAACTTTTTTTTTTTTTTTGAGATGGAGTTTTGCTCTTGTTGCCCAAGCTGGAGTGCAACGGCACCATCTTGGCTCACTGCAACCTCTGCCTCCTGGTCTCAGGGATTCTGTGCCTCAACCTCCCAAGTAGCTGAGATTACAGGCACCCACAACCACACCCAGCTGATTTTTGTATTTTTAGTAGAGACAGGGTTTCACCATGTTGGCCAGACTGGTCTCAAACTCCTGACCTCAGGTGACCCACCCACCTTGGCCTCCCAAAGTGCTGGAATTACAGGCTTGAGCCACTGCGCCCGGCTGAGTTAACTTCTTAAACATAGTTTTAATCATTACTCTTATGCTCAAAAACATTCAGTGGCTCCCTGTTGCTTGTGTGATAAAGTTAATGCTCCTGGCTTAACCTTTTCTCCTGTGTATGTCTCACCCATACACCCTTCTGATGCCAGTGTCACTTCCCCTTTCAGTCCTCTCAGTGATGTTTTTTTACCCTTAGCTATCTTGCCTGTTTAGAACGTTATCCAGGATGTTTTACTCAGTTTTCAAAATTCAAATGAAATACTTTCTTGCTCATCTTACACCCCTTATCTAACTGTATATTGCAGATAGTGGGGTATTGTATTTGTTTAGCTGACTAGGAGCAGGAACCATATGGTAATTTCCTCCAACATAGTAGGACCTCATTAATTAAAATAGTAATTCATAATCAAATTGAACTGAATGGATCATTTAGTTCTCAGCTTTGCTGTTAAAACTCTTTAATGGTCCTAATGGGAGGAGTGAGTAGAAATAGAGTGAATGTTTTAATTTTCTGTTGCTTTGCACATGTTTTTGGCTCTCAGTAAGTACTTGTAGCTTACTAACTGAGCAGCCGTTCTAAGCAGAACCTTACCACATCAAAGTGGGATAGGTTGAGAAGAAAACTGGCTTTAGTAAGAGAGATAGATTCTTCATTAAAAAAAAACAGACCATATTCTCACCTCAGTGGGATTGAACTAACACATACTTAACCAGCTTTCGTTCTCATCTCTTGGTCACCTCTTTTCTGCCTTTGGGGTGGCAGTACAGGTTGATGACCTGTCACTAATTATGCCCTTCTACTTATCTCCAGTCCCTAGGGTAGAAGGCAGATGCGGCTGCTTGTGAATAAGGGGAAGCCCGAGTCCACTGTATCCATGTTTCCATTTTGAAGGAAAATGGGAAAAATGAGGCCAGTGGTTTGATAAATTATATCAAAAATAGTCCCTTCATGCTAATGGAGTGTGAAGAAGCTGATGTACTGGAGATGATCTATAATATTTCATATTTCTCTGAGGAGAAAAATGATAAACTTGATGATGTGTGATTTATTCATGTTTCTTCAGATGAGAAAAAAAATCCTCGTCAGCTGCCTGTTTCTCACTTCCAGAAGCTGGCATGTGGATTTTACACTGGGATTGGAGGCTGGGCTTGTTTAGAGAAATGCCTAGAGAGACTTTGATTAATCACCAGACCTTTGGCAGTTGGTTGGGATAGGGTAATTACGCTAGCATTGCCGCTCTTTTATCATCGCTATTTTATGGCTCTACACCACCAGGTGACAAATGTGTTAATTATTGCATTTCTTATCCTGGACCTCTCTTGGCTGCACCCTCCCCTCATGGTTTTGGCCCTTAGCCCTTCCCTGCAGCTCAGTCCCGGACAGCAGTAACTTGTGCAATCAAAGAGCTGTTCTTTGGGAGCCATGCTGAGAGGGACAGGGCTATCAACCCAGCTGTGTGCAGACGCTAACCACGGGGGAGCTGGTTAATTCCCTTTCCTCTTCCTTCTGCCCATCACCCTTTGGGTCAAGTGCTGCTCAGAGCCAGAAGCTCCACTGGCTTCTTTAATAACTGAAAATGGCACCCCTGGACTGGGCCATTTCACTCTAAATAGCCCCCTGGAGGAGGTTAGAAACAGAGGTTGTCTTAGGCAAAGAGATTTAGGAGGGAAAACTGTCCTTTTTCTTTCTTCTTTCTTTTCTTTTCTTTCTTTTGTTGTTGTTGTCCCCTCTCTCTGTTACCCAAAGAAACCTTCACAAGCATGCCTATAATTTAGTTGCAACATTTTATCATAGCTGAAAGAATTGAATGTAAAGAAGGAAGTTTAATAGAACATATAACTCAGTAGCTTTATCGATGGGGAGGTATTTATTGTCGTTCAGCTAGTGAAGGTGGGTCATAAAGGAAATTTTAGGTAAGTCAGGTTTTCTTTAGGAAGAGGCCCAAGAGTTAGTACCTCAGGATTTTGTTTTCTTGTGTTCCTTGGGCATGCTGGAAATTGGTTAGCTCTTAAATCAACAACTTGTCATTGACAGTCATCTTTTTGCTACAGAATATATTAAAATAATATAATTAAGGTGCCTGACCGCAAAAAAAAAAAAAAAAAAAAAAACAGTTGGTTATATAACTGTAAAAAGATGAGTAGCTACAGAGTATAGAGTCACAGAGAAGAGCAAAGGCCATTGTTGGAAAGCAGAGCCTGTGCTGGCTAACATTCCCTGAGAGTTTCATCCCCCAGGAATGAGAATTTCTTCTTCTGACCCCTCCATCTACTCGGGAACTGATGTGGCACATCTTTTGCCCGCTGGGTAAATATTTGTTTATTGTGAGCCCCTTTCACTAGAATGCAAGAACATGACTAGTTCTTGCTTTTAATCCTTGTTTTTAGAACAAGACCTGACAACTCAATTATGGTCAGTTTATGTCTTTTTTGGATGTATGAATGAATAAATGAAACAAGATCTTAACACATAACTCTCTTCTTTTAGACTAGTCAGGGTTTTGACTATATCTGAAATTTTTACGCTTCTTCAGCTCTCTCTTTTTTTGAGTCCTAAGGATGTCTTAAACTAAATAAGAAATTCCCTCTTATTGATCTAGTGGTTACGACAAGAGACATCAGCCTTCTTTGGCTTTTGGAAGTTAGACGTGTGAGCCTGAGGAAACAAGCCCTGGGAAGGTTCTTTATTTACAGTACAAAATTTCTTTTTCTGTGCTTGAGCTAGATACAGATATTTTTCAGTATTTTCTGTCTTAAAAGGCTATATTTTAGCTTAATATGTACATATAGCATAACTATTCGTGCTAATTATAATTCATATGTGAAAGTGAGACAAATTTTTCAGCCACCAAATATGACTATTGGAAGCTTTTGAAATACCGTTTAATACTTTGCAATATAGTTATTTATTCACATCTGCTTTCGCGTTTAAACTTCCTGAAGTAATGTTTTATTTATTTTTGTATCTCCATTGCTGAGCAAACGGTGGCACACAGTAGGCCCTTCATGAACTGATATTCACTAGTGCACTGTGGGAATTTATTTGCAACACCTTTGGTGCCATTCTATCCATTGGGGATAGCAAATAATTTGAACTGTCAAAACCAGTGCTGTTGCTTTGGGCCCAGATGACATTAAACTTTTTTTTATTTTTTAAGAAATGGGAATCTTCCTATGTTTCGTTGGTGGTCTTGAACTGCAGGCCTCAAGTGATCCTCCCACCTTGGCCTCCCAAACTGCTGGGATTACAGGTGTAAGGCACTGCACCCAGCCCCAACATTAAACTGTTTTTTTTCTGACAGTAATTAAGAATAGGATCAATGCCTCTTTGAGGCCTTTTCCAGTTTGTGAGGCCACTTGTGATTGGCCTTTTCCAGTTTGTGAGGCTATTTGTGATTGCAGGAGGACATGCATCACATTCATCTAAAGGTTGAATACATTATTTAATTATGGCTTGCAAAGAAAGAAGAGCTAAAGTGTGGTCATATTTTATGCTACTTAGGATTGAAAATCAGTCAGTCATGAAGCCATTTCTTTTCATTCTACTTTTGGAGATCATACTGTGATAAGCTTTTCAGAATTATTTAGCACTTAGAGCAATTTTATAAGGTGGGCACTTTGTCTATCCCTATTTTTTAGATAAGGAAACCGAGGCAGCAGAGGTTAAAGAAAATTGCCCAAAGTTAGATGGCTAAGTAGTAGAATCGGGATTCAAACGAAGGTATTCTGGCTCTGTAATCTGTGCTTCTCTATGCACTGCCTTTGCAAATCTAATTTCAGCTTGAAATGAGGTCAGTGGATTGGTAGTAGATTCGTAGGGGAGCCATTCCAAAGAGTTTTTTTTATAATTATGTGAACTTGAGAATATACCTGGTAACAGTGGAGAGATTCCCACTCTATTTCATTTGTAACTTTTCTTACTGTGGTAGTCACATTTGTTGTAAGAATATTTATGGTGATGTTTAGGATAAGTTTAAGGAAACGTCAATCATTTTTTGCCTGATCTAAGATATAGATATTTATATACTTACATAAATAGGTAATTAATAGGTATATATATATGTAAATATGTAAGATTATATACGTTTTGATTACCTGTTAAATTATTTATGCTGGCCTCTGGCTATTTACATGACTTTTTTTCTGTAAGTCTTGCCTTTCAGGTACATATAAACTAGATTATTCTTAAATATTCATTTGGCAGAGTCTTCTCCTCTTTAGTTAAGAGGCTGTCTTGTGAAAAATTAGACCCCAGTAAAGCAGTCATTCCTGCCCCAATTTTCCATGAGGGAAGATTTGTCACAGCTACTACTACTTTTGGCTTCAGTTATAATCACCTGAACTTATTATTCAAATTAATGGCTCCTTGGTGTAATTTTCAGAGGTCTCTTCTGATGATCTCAGACAACTATGAATCAGTATGTGTAGTATTATAAAGGAAGAATACAGATTGTCAGGCATACTCAACTAGTCTTGTTTTGGAATCACAGAAGGTAAGGGAAGTTGTTAGTGCTTGTGGCAGGCAGCTGGAAGACATCTTTGTAGTATTTATGAAGATCAGCCCTGTTGGGCAATCATTGCTTCTGCCAGAATGACTTTTCCATTTATCTGGTAAAGAGAAAGATCTAAATCCTTGAACATGTAATAATTCACTTGATAAAATTCAGGTCTTTTATAAACAAATCATATTAAAATCCCGAAAGTTAATTAATAGGTGATAAGCATTGCTTTTACTTCCTTGTCCTGTCACATTCATTCATAGTCATAATTCACTGACAATTATTCAGTGCCTTTGATGTGCCAGAAGCACATCACTTGCGAAGTGCTTCTGTATAGAAAGGGATGTTTGTTAGTTGGGGTGGTGCAGCTCAAATAATGAAACATATATACTTTTGTTTTATTATTCCACAGCTGTTCCTTGAGTAAGATCCTGGCTTGAAAGGCCAAGTTCTAGAGGGGCAGATCTTTGAGGAGGAAGAGGCGGAAAGCTAGGAAGGGCAAGGAGGCTACAGAGGTCTGTAGCTAAAATGGTCTGAGATTAGGAAAAGTGGCTAAAGGCAAGTGAGATTTTCTCTCGTGTGTGAATAATTGTAGGAATAGATTCTGGACAACATAAACAGAGGAACAAATGGAGGGATGATCTTTAGTTAGTGGAAGTGGAAATTCATTGGATCGTCCAGGAGTTCATCTGAAATCAGCAGCCCATCAGGTGGAAGTTTGAAAAAAAGAACTGTCATGTTTGGTGAATATATCATGATTATGGAGAATGATGAGGGCAGAATCCCGCATCCTTTTTAGCTTTCTTGAGAACTTTGTATGAGATTCACTGTCACCATCATATAAATAGTGGTGTGCCCTTCTGTTAGAGAATTCCACCATTTGCTAGCCAGTGGACATAAATGGGCATCTTGTTTCTTTATTATATGTCTATTTATATGTCTGAAAGTCTAGATATGTATTTGTCTTTAGGAAAGGAAAGGTACCAACAGGAAGTTTTGAGGAATTACGCCAAAAACAGCCAGAATTGTTCTGCACTAGTGATAAACCTGATGAAAAGAAAGACCATCAGTTATGTGTTCCAGAAATGATGTCAGTGTTGCAAGAGGAGAGCTGACGGCATAGTCTCAGCCCTCATTTCTCAGAAGAATGTGCCTCTAAATGACCTACCAATTACAAGCAGATGATAATGAAGCAAAATGATGCAAATCAAGATCTGAAGAGCAACATCCTATGGCCAAGACTTGATAAACAGGGAATTGGAGAAAGAAGATAGGAAACACCAGAGGAGGACAGCAGACCGTAGTTTTGTGCCGTGTATGAGCCAAACTCCCTACTGTGGCATTGAATCTTGGCCAGGCAATAGTTTGATTGCTGATTTCCTTAGAAGGGAAGGATTCTTGTGTAAGATTAAAGTAAGAGTAATTACATGACAATTTGTTACTGAGGAAGACAGCCAAATACGTATTTCAGAAGTAAGGAACAGTCATTTTGGTGGAATTTGGTGTGTTATATAAAGCTTGGTGTTAGATTAATGCCCAGGTGACCATTTGGAGGATAATCAGTATAGCTCTGTGAGAGAGATAAAGTATTGCCTGGCTAAGTCTCAGTTTCTTTGTCTGTAAAATGTGTGTTTAAGTGGAGCTGGGAGACAGTAAGTGAGAGAATATATGTAAGGTGCCTGGCACTTAACAGTTGTTCAGTTTCTCTCTCTTGAGTATCCTCAGAGCTCTTTTTATTCATTTCTTTGCTGTTGAAGGAAAGAGAAGAAATTTTGACTGAGCTATGAGCTTCATTTTTTGAAGGTGCTGATTCTCACCCCCCATTCCCAGCTACATTGACTGTATCCTTAGCCATTTGTTACCCATCTAGTGAAGCCATCTTTTATAGTGCAGTGTGTTAGTAGGAGGGGCTTATTTGGCCTTGAAGAGATTATTTGGCCTCAATCCGGTACTGATTGTGGTTTGAGGTTGAGCATATTAAGGATGAATAATAGCTGGAATGGTCCACGATGTGTGCTTAATATCCTTCAGAATGTTTACACAGTAACATTTAGATTGCTTCTGAGCACAAGAGAATACAGAACAAAATGTTATGTTCCAAATAAATATCACAATATGAAGAAATATCGCTCTTCTAGCTTGGCATCCTTTTTCTGCTATCTTTCCCCTTTGCATTTTCTTCCCATACCTTAGCTTTAGCCAAGGATACAGTAGTAAGTGTTGCTTGGTATTTAATCAAATTAAAACCTATGCTAGGTAATGCCTCGTGGATTTTATTTTGGCAAGGTTCATGTTTGAATGGAACAAGAAATAGTGTATATTAAGGACTAAAGAGGGTACTCTTGTTTTCTTTCAAATATGATAATTAGTATAAAACTATCTTTTTCCTGCCAGTTGGCTCATCTCATCTCCTAGCAGCTGTTTTAAATTCCTTAATTGTCTATTGCTTACTCAGCTATCATTTCACAAATTTCCTCACTGCTGCATTTTTGTTGAAGTAAATTCTGACAGTGGGGATGCTCACCTCACAGGCTGGGTTGAGCTGAGTTCTAGTTATCCTGAGTAACAGGATTAGGTATCATTAGACAGTGCATTAGGGTGAGGTGATGGTTCCCTAGGCCTCACTGGAGTTGATTACTGTAGAAATGGGCATCTGGTGGAGTCTCAGGTTGCCAACTGCATTACTCTTCATTTTACTGATGTTAAAATTCTGTTTAACCCAATGTAGACTTTTTGTGTGTGCTTAAAAAGGAATAGGAGGTTTTTTGTTTAGAGGATTTGCAGTATACACTATTATATAATCTCATTGCTTAAAATTTTTTTCAGAATGAAGGAAGTGGGTATTTCAAATATAGTGTTTTCTTTCCAGTATCATTAACCATTTAAATACACTTTGTTAAATCTATCACATTTTTTGTTAAAATAATGTAAAATTTTAGTAGAAATTTTCAATCTTACTGTAAAAATACTGTAGTTAATAGTCCCTGAGATAAGACAGTGTGCTGTTTTCAGAAGCATCAACACAGTATGTTCTTCAAGCATTTGGTTTAAGTGTATTATTGAAGGCTTACTAAATTCAGTTTCAGATATTGTGCTCTTTGATAGCACAATGACATGTCGCCTTACAGATGATGCTTGCAAATGTGATCCACTTATTTCTTAATGATGGGAAAATTAGGCATATAAGACCAAGTTTTTGTTTATACATGAGATTATCAACTTTCATATCTTATTTCATAGTCATACATTGCAGGAATATATATACTGCATAAAGTGACTTGCTTTGTCATTTTTAAAGTTCATAATACAGTCAGAAGATGATTAATGTAGTCGTTCAAATTTTTATGCTACCATATGTTTTTGTCCTCTTGTGAATAAATGTAACAGATCATTTCTAACCATTTTAATTGCTCTAATTTTACATGGACAATATTTTTGTGTAAGAAAAGACAAAAGAAGGCCATGCATAGTGGCTCACACCTATAATCCTAGCACTTTGGGAGGCTGAGGTGGGTGGATCACTTGAGGTCAGGAGTTCAAACTGCCTGGCCAACATGGTGAAAACCCATCTCTACTAAAAACACAAAAAAATTAACTGGACATGGTGGTGGGAACCTATAATCCCAGCTACTTAGGAGGCTGAGACAGGAGAAAAAAAAACCCAAAAAGAAAAAAGACAAAGAAGTGGTCACTAGGTTTAAATGCCTAAATTTTGAAACCGAATTCCTTGCTTTAACTGTGTAGTTTTAGGCAAATCACTTAACTTCAGTGAATCTCTGTTATTCTCACTATAAAAACGGGACCAGTAATACTTTCCTTAAAGTGATCTTGAGAAGATTAACTGAACTAATGGTGAAAGTACCCTATCACACAATTTAAACGTAATGGTGAAAGTACCCTATCACACAGTTTATCGTAGGTGCTAAAAATGCCATGTACCTTCCTTTCCTTCCCTTAGAAAAACGGTCTCTTTTATTCATGGATTGTACTTTTGCCATCAAAGGGGGAAAAATCCCTATTTCTTACAAAACTTCCTAGGAAATTCATGAATTTAGTGTGGGTGCGTTAATTCTGACAAATAGAATATTGATTTTGAGTTTGTTGCCATAAATTTGCCAAATGAAACCAAATTTTTATGGTATTCCTGTCAAGTCGCTTCTGCTATCGGGAACAAACAAGTCTGTATTTAATAGTAAGTAGTTTGCTAATTGCAAAGCACTACAAACTTAATGCAGATGTGGGACGGGAGAAGCTGAGAGTGGGCCAGAGCATGAAATAAGTAAGTAGGCTAAGAACTGCCACACACACCATCATGCTTGCAGAGATGAACGTGAGACTGTCCAAGGCTGCAGTGCTGGTCACCTTAGCCTATGTAAACTCTTACTTTCTCAGTTATCAGTGGAAGATGGGTTAATCTTTATTAGTCTGCGTACACCACATTGCAATGATCTGAAAGCTAAAGACATGGTATAAAGGAAGTCTGAAGATACCAACTGCACTGAGACTGCTGATGCTTCGAATGGAATTTGGGCAGATGGAATGCTCATTTAGGGAGCAAATGACAGGGAGGAGGGGAGTCAAGGTGATAAAGAGAGCCTCCTTGCATTTGTTGTCATCTTCTATGTGAGTTCTGGCCCCACGGGCAAAAAGCAAGCAAGACTAGAACCCTAGAAAAACAACCATGAGGTAGATACTACTTACAGTCAATCAGAGAAAGCCAGCATGTACAAAGAGAGAAGAAAGCCAAATGGTAAAAATGTAATCAACCAGTGGAAATCTTTTAGTTCATAGTTGTAATCATAGGTGGCATTCCATTACCTTTGTCTTCCATCTGGACTAAGTCTGGCTGTATCTAGAGTTTCTGTTGTACCAATTCTGTGGTCCTTAAACTCTGATGGCAACCTGTTTTGACAGGGCCAAAAACCTACACAACCCTGAGCCTTTCTTGGTAGTGGCATTATCTAAAAATATGTGTTTGCACCTTATCAGGCTTAATGAGGGAAAATAAATTGCTTTTGAAGACACTAATGGGAAATTATTATAAGTCAATGAAGTAAAAATGCAGATAGATTTGTATCTTAAACATGAATACTGCTAGAAGCTAACACGGAGTGAGGGTTTGCTGTGTGCCAAGCACATGCTATTTTGCATTAAAAGGGACCCCTGCCTTCTAGATAGTATCCTCATTTTACAGGTAGAAATCTTGAGGTTTAGAGAACTAAAGTAACTCACCTAAAGTTACATAGCTCATGAGCAGTGAGTGTAACAGAGGTTTAAGGACACAGCATCTGATTTCAGAGCCTAAATGAAGAGCCTTTTACAAGAATGATTGATTTTTAGAGCACGAAGACAAAGATGCCCAGCATTAAGGAAAAGATTGTAAAGAAATGTTAATCCCTGTAGAGGGCACTATTCAGATTTAACTCATCCAACATAATTTTCTAACATGATAAAGCAGACCTGCGCCAGCTACTGACTGTTTCAGATAGGTTTGCCTCTGGGGAAGAAAGTGCAGTGATTCGTGTAACCTACTGTCAGGGTTATTTAAATCTCAGACCTAACCTAGAATTTACTTTAATAATCTTTTATTATTTCCCTGTATATTATGATTTTTCCCTTCTCAACGAATAATGAATTCAGCATAATAGATTCAGTTAGTTCTAGGCTTCTTCATACCTTTATTTAATATTCAAAGCACTTTCTTCTCTTTTGTTCCTGATTTACCAAAATCTGTGAAAGCCCTATGAAAAGATGATAAAGGAGACCATCTGTTGGACCTGGAATGTGCTGGGCGTTAGTTTATAACTTGGGCAAATGTAAGCATAATAGTTTGACCAGGGTTGGATGTGGTGACTCACGCCTGTAATTCTAGAACTTTGGGAGGCCAAGGTAGGTGGATCTCTTTAGGTCAGGAGTTTGAGACCAGACTGGCCAACATGGTGAAACGACATCTCTACTAAAAATACAAAAATTGGGGGGAATGATTGGCAGATACCTGTAATTCCAGCTACTCAGGTGGCTGAGGCAAGAGAATCACTTGAACCTGGGAGACAGAGGTTTCTGTGAACTGAGATCATGCCACTGTACTCTAACCTGGGTGACAGAGTGAGAACATGTCTCAAAAAACGAAAAAAAAGTTTGACCAGAGGATCACCTCTGTTGTCTTTCTTTCCTGTAATCCAGTTTAGATACCTTCCAGACTAACCATGACTTACATGCTTGTCCAGGAGTATTGGCCAGAGTTAGGGTGGTCACATTAGTTCTACCAAGGGAGACGAAGGAGTAGAGCGTGTTTCCTTGAAGGACTGTGATGATGCTTTTTAGAGCTTATTACATGTTTGCTATTTCTCCCTTCCCAAGCAGTCAGGGGTTTTTAACTTTGAAGATAATAATAACTGTCTTCAGTGGGTGAATTTACGTCTGTTTTGACCCAAAAGATAATTTAGGATGACTTATGGAATCAGAAGCTAAATATCAAATGTAATTAAATGTTACTGTTGTGTCTTGCCTTAAGAAGAAAGCTGGTGAGTTCTAGCAGGGCTTGAGAGCTATGTGGATTAACTATTTTGATTCTTTCCCACATTATATAAGAGATATTATCTCAGGCAGCATGAAATTATCCCTGGGGGACAGGGAGGAATCACATTTCAGAAATACCTGTAGCATTTCTTCAGCATGTCTTTGGGCCTGGGTTTTGTAATATTTCTATTTTTTCTTGAAATCTCCACTTGGCTGTGGCTCTGGAAGATGGCAGAAATGCCATCTTAAAATGTACATAACCTTTTTAAGAAATTAGTTTTGAAAAAGTCTCTTTTCCTGATGGTCCTTCCCCAGTATGCTTAAATTACTGAATAGGAAATCTTCAGTAAGACACAGCTATTAACATAAGTGCTAAGGATTAAGACAAAGATCTATCACAAATTTTGTATCTCTGTAGGAAGGTAAAGTTGTATTTTTGATATAACACCTATCCCTGGAAATCATATTCTTTTACCAGATATAAACTGAAATCAGAATAGGGGGTGAGCTGTTAATATGAATACCAAATCTGGACAGGCACAGTGGCTCACACCTATAATCCCAGCACTTTGGGAGGCTGAGGTGGGTGTATCACTTGAGGTCAGGAGTTCGAGACCAGCCTGGCCAATATGGTGAAACCCTGCCTCTACTAAAAATACAAAAACAAATTAGCCCGGCATTATGTCTTGTACCAGTAGTCTTAGCTGCTTGGGAGGCTGAGGCACAAAAATCGCTTGAACTTGGGAGGCAGAGGTTACAGTGACTTGAGATTGTGCCACTATACTACAGCCTAGACGACACAGTGAGAGAATCTGTCTCAAAGAACAAAACAAAACAAAAAGAATTCTGAATCTACTCTGAATAGTGGAAGACAATAGGAGACGTTTAAATCTTTATCTTTGACTGGTAGCAACATATTCCAAAGGCTTTCGAGTTTAAAGAAATCATCATTTTCTTAGGACTTCATTGCTTTCTCTCTCAATCCTAAAATACTCTCTGGACACTCAATTTCAGAATTCTTTCAAGGAAAAAAAACTTGATTTGTCTGCCTGTTAACTACTACAGAGTGTGTAGATTCCTGCTGTTCCACGTTACTACTCAGAATAATAACGAAACACCTATTGTTGTCATTGTCTGGAGAAAAGAAGCTCCTGTATTGGATTGAATGACGTTGCTGTGCCCATATGAAAGGCAGGTATTAGGCAGTAATGAAGGTATGGCAACAGGAATTTATACTCTGTCTCTTTCATCAGAGCAGCTTCCCCCTCCCTTTTTTATTCTGTAGGAGGAAGATGTGGAGTGAGAGAAGAGCTCTGATCTGTTTGGGGAAAAAGTATCACAGCCTATTAGTTACAAGCAATGAAATTGAGACAGCTTCGGGACTCCATTAAGTGTGTGGTGTTTAGGCAGACTGTGTCCCTAGGTAAAGTGTGCTGTTGAAGAGGATAGTACACAATGAAGTAATTGGGCTTGGGAAATCAACTGGGCTTCAGCAGCCTCATATCTCCTTATGGGGAATGGGAGAGGGAGCTACAGCTTTTCCTCCCTTCTTTTAGCATAAAAGCTATACTGAATAAAATAGAAGGGAATTTCTTGCTGAGAAGATGGACTGTGAATATATTCTGAATAATAAAAACAATGGATATAATTAAATGTTGCCTGGCACGGGAAGGATTCAGAGCATGTCACTTGGAACCCCCTCGTGCCATGTTCTTCTCTAGGCATCTGGATATATGGTTGCAGCAACTGAATAAAAATAATTCAGATTTGATCAGTATTGGCAGCATCTATAGGGACATGTTTTAGTGCACTGATGTGTATGAAATTAGGTTCTTAAATAAAACATTGTTCCTGGGTATTTATTTTCATTTCAAAGGATAAGCTGAAATTGGCAAACAATGTGAACTAGACTGACTTTTCCCACTGAGATTTACTGATAGGCAAACTGTTGTGAACATTGTGGACACTGGTTGAGGGTAGGCTCACTAGTTCCGGTTCTATTAATGGTCAGCTGCCTGTAGAACTTGTGAAGCAAGACAAGACATAACAATAGCAAGTTCAAGGTTCAGATAATCATTATTCTCTCTTAAGAAAAAGGTTTGAGTAGTTGTCTTCTTTACACTTGGTGTATGTAAGGAAAGTTTGGCTAAATATAAAGAAGAAAGAGAAATAATATTGCTACCATTTATTAATAACTTTTCTTTGTGCCAGGCATTTTGTGTTTGTGTGTATGCATATACACATTTGTGACCCATGTGGTAAAGGGCCCTACTTTTTGGAGTCAGAAATTGTCTGCCACCTAGTAGCTGTTGCCTTTTGAACAACAAATA
>NW_016107468.1:3393755-3396231 GCF_001604975.1 Cebus imitator
CAGATGGTTGTAGATGTGTGGTGTTGCCTCCGAGGCCTCTGTTCTGTTCCATTGGTCTATATCTCTGTTTTGGTACCAGTACCATGCTGTTTTGATTACTGTAGCCTTGTGGTATAGTTTGAAGTCAGGTAGTGTGATGCCTCCAGCTTTGTTCTTTTTGCTTTGAATTGACTTGGCTATGCAGGCTCTCTTTTGGTTCCATATGAAGTTTAAAGTGTTTTTTTCCGGTTCTGTGAAGAAAGTCATTGATAGCTTGATGGGGATAGCATTAAATCTGTAAACTACTTTGGGCAGCATGGCCATTTTCATGACATTGATTCTTCCTAACCATGAACATGGAATGTTTCGCCATCTGTTTGTGTCCTCTCTTATTTTGTTGAGCGGTGGCTTGTAGTTCTCCTTGAAGAGGTCCTTTACATTCCTTGTTAGTTGTATTCCTAGGTATTTTATTCTCTTTGCAGCAATTGTGAATGGAAGTTTGTTCTTGATTTGGTTCTCTTTAAGTCTGTTATGGGTGTATGGGAATGCTTGTGATTTTTGCACATTGATTTTGTATCCTGAGACTTTGCTGAAGTTGCTTATCAGTTTCAGGAGACTTTGGGCTGAGACAATGGGGTCTTCTAGATAGACAATCATGCCATCTGCAAATAGAGACAATATGACTTCCTCCTTTCCTATTTGAATACCCTTTATTTCTTTTTCTTGCCTGATTGCTCCAGCTAGAACTTCCAGTACTATATTGAATAGGAGTGGTGACAGAGGGCCTCCTTGTCTAGTGCCAGATTTCAAAAGGAATGCTTCCAATTTTTGCCCATTCAGTATGATATTGGCTGTTGGTTTGTCATAAGTAGCTTTTATTATTTTGAGATATGTTCTGTCAATACCTAGTTTATTGAGGGTTTTTAGCATAAAGGGCTGTTGAATTTTGTCAGAGGCTTTCTCTGCATCAATTGAGACAATCATGTCGTTTTTGTCTTTGGTTCTGTTTATGTTTTGAATTACGTTTATGGACTTGCGTATGTTGAACCAGCCTTGCATCCCCGGGATGAAGCCTACTTGATCATGGTGGATAAGCTTTTTGATGTGCTGTTGCAATCGGCTTGCCAGTATTTTATTGAAGATTTTTGCATCTATGTTCATCATGGATATCGGCCTGAAGTTTTCTTTTCTTGTTGAGTCTCTGCCGGGTTTTGGTATCAGGATGATGTTGGTCTCATAAAATGATTTGGGAAGGATTCCCTCTTTTTGGATTATTTGGAATAGTTTCAGAAGGAATGGTACCAGGTCCTCTTTATATGTTGGTAGAATTCGGCTGTGAACCTGTCTCGACCTGGGCTTTTTTTGGGTGGTAGGCTCCTAATTGCTGCCTCAACTTTAGACCTTGTTATTGGTCTATTCAGGGTTTCAACTTCTTCCTGGTTTAGGCTTGGGAGTATGCAAGTGTCCAGGAATTTATCCATTTCTTCCAGGTTTCCTAGCTTATGTGCATAGAGTTGCTTGTAATAATCTCTGATGATGGTTTGAATTTCTGTGGAATCTGTGGTGATATCCCCTTTATCATTTTTTATTGCATAAATTTGTTATTCTCTCTTTTCTTTTTTATTAATCTGGCTAGTGGTCTATTTTGTTGATCTTTTCGAAAAACTAGCTCCTAGATTTATTGATTTTTTGAAGGACTTTTTGTGTCTCTATCTCCTTCAGTTCTGCTCTGATCTTAGTTATTTCCTGTCTTCTGCTAGGTTTTGAGTTTTTTTGATCTTGCTCCTCTAGCTCTTTCAATTTTGACGATAGGGTGTCAATTTTAGATCTCTCTTTTCTTCTCATATGGGCACTCATTGCTATATATTTTCCTCTAGAGACTGTTTTAAATGTGTCCCAGAGATTCTGGTATGTTGTGTCTTCGTTCTCACTGATTTTGAAGAACGTCTTTATTTCTGCCTTCATTTCATTTTTTATCCAGTCAACATTCAAGAGCAAGTTCAGTTTCCATGAGGCTGTGCGGTTCTGAGTTAGCTTCTGAATTCTGAGTTCTAACTTGATTGCACTGTGGTCTGAGAGACTGTTTGTTATGATTTCTGTTCTTTTGCATTTGCTGAGGAGTGATTTGCTTCCAATTATGCAGTCAGCTTTAGAGTAGATATGATGTGGTGCTGAGAAGAATGTATATTCTGTGGATTTGAGGTGGAGAGTTCTGTAAATGTCTATTAGGTTTGCTTGTTCCAGGTCTGAGTTCAAGTCCTGGATATCCTTGTTAATTTTCTGTCTGGTTGATCTGTCTAATATTGACAGTGGGGTGTTAAAGTCTCCCACTATTATTGTGTGGGAGTCTAAGTCTCTTTGTAAGTCATTAAGAACTTGCCTTAAATATCTGAATGCTCCTCTATTGGGTACGTATATATTTAGGATCGTTAGCTCTTCTTGTTGCATTGATCCTTTTACCATTAAGTAGTATCCTTCTTTGTCTCTTTTGATCTTT